>NC_088383.1:32643125-33007500 GCF_037993035.2 Macaca fascicularis
AAATATTACAGATGTGTATCTACACTGCTTGATATTATACACACATATTTCCTGGCTGTCAATAAAAATGACAAGTTAGCAGTAACAAACACACCTAGCACTCAGCTGTGGCTTCTTGCATCATTCTCCCAATAAAAGGACCAGAGGTCTTCGGAGAAATGGCGGATTCTAGCAAAGGGGCAAGAACTATGCAAGATGGGCAGGTACAAGGCATCCAGTAGTGCCATAATGACTTTCCCACAAACTAGATTTTAAATACTTGATTTAAATGCTTATTACTAGGCAATTGTGTTCTGAACCTAAAACTCAATTTAAAATTAATGCCATGCATATCTAGCTCATATTCATAATAACATCTTACATTATGCTGCCCCATGTTTAAATAATTTAAACAACTTACAAATGCATTTCTTTTGTTCTTTACCTTTAAACACTGTGTTTACAGCAAATCACAATGCCTGTTTTTCTCATCAAAACATAAATTACAATTATTCAAGAAGTACTAGGGTTCTCCATTATTGAATGGTTATTATATCTTCAAATATTCCAGCTCTTTTTTTTTTTTTTTTTTTTTTTTTGGAGAGGCAGGATCCTGCTCTGTCAACAAGGTCAAAGTGCAGTGGTGCCATCATAATTCACCATAGCCTCGACCTCTGTGTCTCAGGCAATCTTCCAGCTCAGCCTCCAGAGTAGCTAGGACCACAGGTGCATGCCACCATGCCCAGCTAAATTTCTAATTTTTCTGGAGAGACAGGATGTCAGTATTTTGCCCAGGCTGGTCTGGCACTCCTGGCCTCAACCAATGCTCCCACCTCAGCTTCCCACAGTGCTGGAATTACAGGCATGAGCCACTGCGCCCAGCCTCAAACTTATTTTCAAATGATCTCCTATACACGGAGATGTAAATGCTGACTCAGATATACAGCAAAGTAGAAAGTGAGGACCCGCTGTATTTTTTTTTTTTTAATTCACCAGCATGGGCAAACTAGTGAGACCCTATCTTTACAAAAAAATTTAATAAAAAATTAGCTGGGCATGGTGGTGCAGGCTTGTAGTCCCAGCTACTCAGGAGACTGAAGTGGGAGGATCACTCAAGCCCAGGAGTTCGATAGAGGCAGAAATGAGCTGTTCGTGCACTCCAGCCGGGATGACATAACAAGACCCTGTCTCAAAAAAAATTCACAAACTCAACACTTTATATTAAACAGCCCCGACCAAGCCCTTTCTGATCAAAAGACACCAAAGATTAAGCTGTGTTTTCATCCCTTCACATCTACTTGCACACACTAAGAGAGTGTTAATGTAACAATGAAAGATACCAAGAAGACAGCCTATACAATAAAAAACCCATAATGAGTTTAAAAAAAAATCTAAGGAACAAAAAAATTTTTCTTGAGCCAACAGGTTAACAGCCTTTTCCCTTCAGATTCCATTATTTCATCAAAAGCTCCCCATGTCCAAAATAGTTCCACATTATAAGCCTTTAAAACTATCCTTCTAGCTGGGCATGGTGGCTCACACCTGTAATCACAGCACTTTGGGAGGGTGAGGCGAGGGATTACCTGAGGTCGGGAGTTCGAGATCAGCCTGGACAACATGGTAAAACTCTGTCTCAACTAAAAATACAAATATTAGCCAGGTGTGGTGGTACATGCCTGTAATCCTAGCTACTTGGGAGGCTGAGGCTGCAGGATCACTTGAACCTGGAAGACGGAGGTTGCAGCAAGCCAAGATCGTGCCACTGCACTCCAGCCTGGGCAACAAGAACGAAACTCCATCTCAAAAAAAAAAAAAAAAAAACCAAGAAACTATCCTTCTATGACAATCACTCTGTGTCTACATTTTTAAGCTTTCTCTTCACTCCCTTCTAACTGCACTCCAATCAATGGCTTCTTCCTTCTGTACCCCTCAACACCACAAAGTCCTATATTTTAATTTCTTAATAAGAATTTTCTATAATAATCCATTTTTTAAAAGAAGAAGAAATAAATTAACCTTTTTTTTTTTTTTTTTTTGAGATGGAGTCTTTGCTCTGTCACCAGGGCTAGAGTGCAGTGGCACAATCTCGGCTCACTGCAACCTCTGCCTCCTGGGTTCAAGTGATTCTCCTGCCTCAGCCTCCTGAGTACCTGAGATTACAGGTGCCCGCCACGGTGCCAGGCTATTCTTTGTATTTTTAGTAGAGACAGCGTTTCACCATGTTGGCCAGGCTGGTCTCAAGCTCCTGACCTTGTGATCCACCCACCTTGGTCTCCCAAAGTGCTGGGATCACAGGTGTAAGCCACTGCTCCCAGCCAAAAATTAATGTTTTTATAGTTCACATAATTTTTATCTTGCCTCTGGGACATCTCGTCTACCTGATCGTGTAGTAACACCATCTCAGTTTTTCTTGGGGAAGGCACGCGCACCCATAGTCTTAGTCCATGGAGTTACATAAGTTACATAATAATAAGATATCAGGCAGGGGGCGGTGGCTCACCCCTATAATCCCAGCACTCTGGGAGGCTAAGGCTGGTGGATCACCTGAGGTCAGGAGGTCGAGACCAGCCTGGCTGACACAGTGAAACCTCGTCTCTATTAAAAATATTAAAATTAGCCAGGCATGGTAGCATGTGCCCAGCTACTTGGGAGAATGAGGCAGGAGAATAGCTTGAACAGGAGGCAGAGGTTGCAGTGAGCCGAGATCGCACCACTGCACTCCAGCACTCCAGTCTGGTCAACGGTGCAAGACTCAGTCTCAAAAAAAATAAAAAAGAAAAGAAATCATTACCCTAGTCTTTATAAAAGTTCAATGGAACTTTCGATTTCCTAACAACTTATTCTAGAAGAAAAACATTCACTTCACAACACTACTGGCTACTCAGGTATCTTCTCCCCAATCCATTCAGGTATTCTGAAACTACACACATTACTCTCTTGATCTTCTGAATATCACTTACATTCAATCACTTTCATGTGTTTACCAATCCCCCATGTTTTAAACAGATATAATCCACAAAATAAAGGCAAAAACATCTGTAACTGCAGCAATTATTTAAGTCTGGCCACTGCAAAGTTCTAGTGTCAGACAACAGTAATTCACCCAAAAAAGGAGAAAACACTCTATAATGTTTAAATTATGCCAGTTTACTTCAAATAAACATTGGAATATCAAGAGTCATGGTGGGCAAAGAACCTGAATAGACATTTTTCAAAAGAAAATACAGACGGTTCCCAACTAACAATGGTTCCAGTTACAATTTCTTGACTTTATGGTGGGTTTATTGGAATATCAAATACCTTTGTTTTCTTTTGAGAGATGGAGGTCTCATTCTGTCACTTAGGTTGGAGCGCAGTGGTACCATCAAAGCTCACTGCAGCCTCGAACTCCTGGGTTCAAGAAATCTTCCTGTCTCAGCCTCCTTGGTAGCTAGGACTACAGGTACATACCATCACGCCTAGCTAATTTTTAATCTTTTTAGAGATGAGGGTCTTGCTATGTTGCTCAGGCTAATTTAAATGCATTTTTGACTCACAACATTTCTGACTTATGATCAGTTTATCAGAACATAATACCACCATAAGTTAAGGAGCATCTGTATATAAGTGGCCAGTAAGAACCTGCAAAGACGCTGAATATTACTAATCATTAAGGAAATAACAAACACACACACACACACAAACATGAGATACCACTTCGCACCCAACAGGATGGCTATCATTTTTTTTTAATTAAAAAATAGACCAGGTACAGTGGCTCATACCTGTAATCCCAATACTTTCGGAGGCCAAGGCAGGAGGATCACTTGAGACCTGGAGTTCAAGACCAGCCTGAGTAACATAGCGAGGCCCTGTCTCTACAAAAAAATTTTAAAAATAGCCAGGGATGGTGGCACATGCCTGTAGTCCCAGCTACGCAGTAGGCTGAAGTGAAAGAATCGCTCAAGCCTGGAAGTTGAGGCTGCAGTGGGCTGTGACTGTGCCACTGCACTCCAACCTGAGCAACAGAGCAAGACCTTGTCTCCAATAAATAAATAAATATAACTAAATAAATAACGAATGTTTGTGAGGATGTGGAGAAACTAAAACTCTTGTGCTTTGCTGGTGGAAATGTAAAGTAGTACAGCCACTGGGGAAAATGGTATGGTAGTTCCTCAAGAAAACTGAAAATACAATTATCACATTATCCAGCAATTCCACTTCTGGGTATACACCCATAAGAATTGAAAACAGGAAGTCAAACAGATATTTGTATATCCATGTTCACAGCAGCATTAATCACAATAGCCAAAAGGTGGAAGCAAACTAAATATCCATCCATGGATGAATAAACAAAATGTGATACATAGTAAAATATTATTCAGCCTTAAAAAGGAAGGAAATTCTGACAGTACAATGTGGATGAACTCAAGACTATGCTTAGGGAAATCGCCAGTCACACAAGGGCAAATATTACATAACTTCATGTATATGAGGTACCTAGAGTAGTCAAATTCATAAAGACAGAAAGCAGAATGGTGGTTACCAAGGGATGGAGAAAGACAGCAACAGGAAGTTACTGTTTAATGGGTATGGAGTTTCAGTTTAGAAAGATGAAAAAGTTCTGGAGATGAAGGGTGGTGATGGTTAGACAATAAAGTTAACTTATTTGATGCCACACAACTGTACACTCAAAAATGGTTCAAACAGTAAATTTCATGTTATATATATTTCACTAAAGACATTGTAGTATACAATTTAAATCACCTTATACCCATCTACTCAAAAGCCACAAGTAACTAAAATCCTCATGAAGCTCTTACAAATCCTCTTTAAAAGTAAATATAGGGCCAGGCGCAGTGGCTCACGCCTGTAATCCCAGCACTTGGGGAGGCTGAGGTGGGTGGATCACGAGGTTCAGGAGATGGAGACCATCCTGGCACGCATGGTGAAACCGTCTCTATTAAAAATACAAAAAAATTAGCTGGGCGTGGTGGTGGGCGCCTGTAGTCCCAGCTACTCAGGAGGCTGAGGCAGGAGAATGGTGTGAACCCGGGAGGCGGAGCTTGCAGTGAGCTGAGATCACACCACTGCACCTCCAGCCTGGGCAACACAGCGAGACTCCACCTTGGGGGAAAAAAAAAAAAAAGTAAAGATTGGCCAGGTGCGGTGGCTCAAGCCAATCATCCCAGCACTTTGGGAGGCCAAGGTGGGCGGATTACGAGGTCAGGAGCTCCAGACCGGCCTGACCGACATGGTGAAACCTCATCTCTACTAAAAATACAAAAATTAGCTGGCCGTGGTGGCATGTGCCTGTAATCCCAGCTACTCAAGGCAGGAGAATCTCCCGAACCTGGGAGGCGGAGGTTGCAGTGAGCCGAGATCGCGCAACTGCACTCCAGCCTGGGTGACAGAGCGAGACTCCGTCTCCAAAAAAAAAAGTAAATATAAAAAGCAAATAAATCGAGAACACGGTGAAACCCCGTCTCTACTAAAAATACAAAAAATTAGCCGGGCGCGGTTGTGGGCGCCTGTAGTCCCAGCTACTCGGGAGGCTGAGGCAGGAGAATGGCGTGAACCCGGGAGGCGGAGCTTGCAGTGAGCCGAGATCGCGCCACTGCACTCCAGCCTGGGCGACAGAGCGAGACTCCGTCTCAAAAAAAAAAAAAAAAAAAAAAAAAGCAAATAACATTCAAACTCTTAGAAAGCTGAAAAGTAGCTGGGCGCAGTGGCTCATGCCTGTAATCCCAGCACTTTGGGAGGCCGAGGCGGGCGGATCACAAGGTCAGCAATTCCAGACCAGCCTGACTAACATGGTGAAACCTCATCTCTACTAAAAATACAAAAATTAGCCAGGCATGGTGGTAAGTGCCTGTAATCCCAGCTACTCGGGAGGCTGAGGCAGGAAAATCGCTTGAACCCAGGAGGCAGAGGTTGCAGTGAGCCAAGACTGCACCATTGCACTTCAGCCTAGGCGACAGAGCGAGACTCCGTCTCAAAAAAAAAAAAAAAGAAAAGAAAACTGAAAAGTTGCACTTACACTCCATGATTTGTAAGTTTTATTCAAATTAATTTTAACAAGAATAAAAACCAATAATGTAAACTAAAGCCAAAATTAGGTATCACTACACATCAACTACAATAAAGTTGTTTGTTTTTTTTTTTTAAAGAGACAATTCACAGTGCTAGCAAGGACTCTAGAAACTAGAGCATTTATATAGTGTTAGTGAGAGTGCTAAATAGCACAGCCAGTTTAGTAGTTTCTTACAAACCCAAGTTCCTGTATACCACATCCTCGGCCATGGAACAAGCCTTAATAAACTGAAAAGAACTGAAATCATGTAAAGTATATTCTCTAATCACAATAAAATTAAATTAGAAACTCTTAAAAAGTATCTTAAAAACCCCAAAATTGTTTTTGGAATCTAAGCAACACACTTCTAAATGAGTCAGTAGTCAAAGACGATGACAGGCTGAACAAGTGGCTAACGCATGTAATACCAGCTCTTTGGGAGTCGGAGGTGGGAGGATCACTTGAGGCCAGGAGTTCAAGACCAGTCTGGCGAGTTTTGAACTCCTGGTGAGACCCCATCTCTACAAAAACTAAAACACACAAACAAAAAAACTAGCAAGGCATGGTGATATGCACCTGTAGTCCCAGCTACTAAGGGAGGCTGAGGTAAGAGGACTATAGGAGCCCAGGAAGTCGAGGCTGCAGTTTGTGCTGCTGCACTCCAGCTTTGGTGAGAGTGAAACAATGTCTCAAAAAAGAAAAAAGAAACCAAACGGGAAATGTGTACCGAATGAAAATGAAAACATGTGATTTCAAAATTTGTGGGATACAGCTAAAGCAGTGCTCAGAGAAAATTTACAGCACTAAATGCCAGAAAAAAACAAAGTCTCACATCAATGACATAAGCTTCCACTCTAAGAAGGTAAAGAAGAGTAAATTAAATCCAAAGTTTGCAGAGGTCGGGCGCGGTGGATCACACCTGTAATCCCAGCACTTTGGGAGGCAGAGGTGGGCGGATCATGAGGTCAGGAGTTCAAGACCAGCCTAACCAATATGGTGAAACCCTGTCTCTACTAAAAATACAAAAATTAGCTGAGCATGGTGGTGCACACCTGTAATCCCAGCTACTGGGGAAGCTGAGGCAGGAGAATGACTTGAACCCAGGAGGCAGAGGTTGCAGTGGGCCGAGATTGTGCCACTGCATTCCAGCCTGGGTGACAGAGCAAGGCTCTATCTCAAAAAAAAAAAGAAAAAGAAAAAAAAGTTTGTAGAAGAAAAGATATGAAAAAGATTAGAGCAGAAAGCAATTAAAAGGAAACAGAAAAATGTAGAGAGAAAAATCAATGAAACCAGAGGCTGGTTCTTTAAGAGCAGTAAAACTGCCCAGGCGCAATGGCTCACACCTATAATCCCAGCACTGAGGGAGGCCAAGACAGGTGGATCACCTGAGCTTAGAAGTTCAAGGCCACCCCGGGCAACGTGGTGAAACCCCACATCTACCAAAAGTACAAAAAATTAGCCAGGTGTGGTTGGCATGTGCCTGTGGTCCCAGCTACTCAGGAGGCTGAGGTGGGAGGATCACTTGGGTCCAGGAGGCAAAGGCTGCAGTGAGCTGAGATCATGCCACTGCACTCCAGCCTGGGAAACAGAGCGAGACTCTGTCTCAAAAAAACAAACAAACAAACAAACAAAAATGCACAGATCAGTAAAATTGACAATCCTCTAGCCAAACTAATGGGAACAAAAGAGAAAAGAAACAAATTATCAAAAAGGTAACCAGAGACATAACTACAGATCCTGAAGACATCAAAAGGAAAATAGAAAATACTATGAACAACTTTATGCCAATAAATTCAACAATCCAGATGAAGTAGACAAATGTTTTTTTTTGTTTTGTTTCGTTTTGTTTTTTAAAAAAGACAGGGTCTTGCTCTGTTGCCCAAGCTGGAGTGCAGCAGCATAATCATAGCTCACTGCAGCCTCTAATTCCTGGGCTCAAACAATCCTCCTAGACTCAGCCTCCTGAATAGCTGGGACTACAGGTGCATGCTAACCTTCTAACAAATTTCTTGAAAGATACAAATAACCAAAGCTTGCTAAAGAATGAACAGATAACCTGAATACTCCCTGTATCTATTAAATAAACAGAATTTGTCTTTAAAAGCTTTCCACAAAGAAAACTGGCCCAGGCAGCTTCGCTGGTGAATTTTACCAAAAATGTAAAGAAGTTACTACAATTCTACATAAATCTCTCAAAAAAAAAAAAGAGAGAAAACATCCCAACTCCATTCAACCAAAACCAAAGACATTATAAAAAAGAAAAAATCATAGGTTAGGTAAGGTAGCTCACACCTGTAATTCCAGGGTTTTAGGAGGTCGAGACAAGAGGATCACTTGAGGTCATGAGTTCAAAACCAACCTGGACAACACAGCATGAAACCATCTCCACAAAAAAAGTTTACAAAATTAGTTGGGCATGGTGCTGCACACCTGTAGTCACAGCTACTTGAGAGGCTAAAGTGGAAAACCTGTTTGACCCTGGGAGTTCGAGACTGCAGTGAACTGTGAACATGCCACTGTACTCCAGCCTGGGGGGGTGACAGAGCAAGACCCCATCTAACAGGAAAAAAAAAAAAAAAAAAAAAACAGGCAAAAGATTCAAATAAACTTATCCAAAGAGCTACAGATGGTAAACAGGCTCATGAAACTAGGCCCAACATCTTTAGTCATCAGGAAAATGCAAATTAAAACCAAAAAGAAAGAAATGTCACCACACATCTCATAGAATGGCTAAGTCGGGTCATACCAGTGTTTTTGAGAATGCAGAGCCACTGGAACTCACACACAAAGCTGGTGAGGATGTAAAACCGAACCAGCATTTGAAATAAGTTTGGCAGATGCTTAAAATGTTAAATATGCATCTACCACATGATTCAGGGATTTTACTCTTAGGTATTTACCAACAAAAATTAAAGCATATGTCCACACAAAGACAGGAGCTTCATTTGTAACAAAGAGAAACTCGCATGTCAATCAACAATTGAATAAACTAATTGTGGTATATCCACACAATGGAATATCACTCAGCAATAAAAAGGAATGAACTACTGATACACACAGCAAACTGGATGAATCTCAAAATAATTTTATTGAGTGAAAAAAAAAATCCAGACCAGAATCCATACTACATGAGTCCATCTGCATAAAATTCTAGAAAATTGATTTCCTAGAATCAAACTAATTGATAGTGACGGAAAGCAGAGCAATAGTTGCCAAGGGACATGGGGAACGAATTACATAGGAGCTCAAGGAAATTTCTGATGGGTGAAAGACATGTTCATTATCTTGAAAATGGTAGTGGTTTCACAGGTATATACATACATCAAAACTCTTCAAATTGTACACTTAAAATATGTATGTGCAGCTTGTTATACAGCAATTTTACCTCAAAACTCTAAAAAAAAAAAAACTGTTAAAACCCTAATGATGCAAATTAAAACAACCAGATATCACTACCCACCTACCAGACGGCTTTCAAAAACACAGAGTGTTTTGTATGGTAAAGATACCAGCAACTGGAATTCTCTTCATTGCTGGTGGAAATGCAAAATGATACAACCACTTTGGAAAATAATTTGGTAATTTCTAATAAAGTTAAACATACACTTACCATATGATCCAGCAATCCCTCTTCTAGGTATTTACCCAAGAGAAATGAAAACATAACTCCACACAAAGGCCTTACATGAACATTCATAATGGCCAGAAATTGAAAACTCAAAAAGGCCTACGAACTTGTGAATACAAATTGTGGCACAATCCATCTCTAAAATAGGAAACAGTACAAACCTCAAAAAAACCTTGTAAGAACGGAAAGAGAAAACGTGAAAAAAATCACTTAGGTATAAAGAATGATAGATGGTATCACATCAATCACTGCTTACTCAAGGAAGCAAAAGCTGTGATAATAGAAAAATACAAATCATATAGTATGTAGCCTTCTGTGTCTGACATGTTTCACTTAGATTAATGCTTTTGAGATTCATTCAAGTTGTCACCATAGTTAACCCTTTTTTATTGTTGAATGTTATTGTATTTTATGCATGTATATTATACCTTTAAAAAACTGAAATTAAAAAATACATATTATGTAGCAAAATATAGGAAATTTTCAGCCAACTTTAAAAGATGTCACTCTAACCTCATAACATATTATGAATTCTGCTGTGGTGCGGGAAAAGAGCACAGAACTTGGAGTCAGAGGTCTAAATTTTAAATCTAGGTTTTGCCATTTATCAGCTCTCAGGACCGTAGGCACCTTAACTTATCTGTAAAACAAAGCAAACAATACAAACCTCAACAGATCTTTGTGAGAAAAAAGAAAAAGAACTTTGTAACTTTCAGACGTCACAGAGTAACTATATTAATCAGTGCTTACTCAAGGAAGCAAAAGTTGTGAGAGTAGAAAAATAGTCACAAATGCACTGATAATTTATAAAACATCCTGTCTCTGGCTCTTGCTGTGTGACTCCGGACAAGTCATTTAACCTCTCTGGGCTTCAGTTTTTTCCATCTGCAAGGTGCATTTTATTAACAGTACATACTGCAGGCCGGGCGCGGTGGCTCAAGCCTGTAATCCCAGCACTTTGGGAGGCCGAGACGGGCGGATCACGAGGTCAGGAGATCGAGACCATCCTGGCTAACACAATGAAACCCCGTCTCCACTAAAAATACAAAAAAAATTAGCCGGGCGTGGTGGCGGCGCCTGTAGTCCCAGCTACTCGGGAGGCTGAGGCAGGAGAATGGCGGGAACCCGGGAGGCGGAGCTTGCAGTGAGCCGAGATCGCGCCACTGCACTCCAGCCTGGGCGACAGAGCGAGACTCCGCCTCAAAAAAAAAAAAAAAAAAAAAAAAAAAAAACAGTACATACTGCATATTGGGAGAATTAAGTAAATGTGTGTAAGGCACTTGATACAGTGCATGGCGCATGGCAAGTGCTTTAGAAGTTTTAGGTCTTATCACAAAAAAACTATTATTATTATCCTACCAGACCCAATACTGGCCACCATCCTGCCCAACCAAGCTGCAGCAGTGTAAGTGATTAATGATCTAGATCACTGGATTCTCAAATTTTTAGTGAGCAATGGAATAATCTGAAGAACTTCTTTTTTAAAAAATAAACTTCTTATTTTAAAAGAGTTTTAGATTTACATAATTACTGCAAAGATAGTCCAAAGAGTTCCCACGTACTCTGGACCCAGTTACCCCTATTAACAACTTATGTTAGTACTGGTACATTTGTCATATTCAATGAACCAGCACTGACACATAACCATTTCCACATTCTGTTCAGATTTCCTTAGTATTCTCCTAACGTCCTTTTTCTGTTCCAGGGTCCCATCCAGAATGCCACATACGCATTTTGTAGCCATATCCCAGAGAGTCAAACCACAGATTACAGGCCCTAGCCCTAGATATTCTAACAACAACTGGAATGAGGTGGGGCCCTAAAATTTACATTCCCAAGGATTGCTGATGGGGCCAATCTGAAAATACACTAAGAATAACAATGGTCTACACTTTAGACTCCAAAACTGTTGTTCATTACAGTAGCCACTAGTCAAATGTGTCTAATGCAAATTGAGAAATGCTCTAAGTGTAAATAAAACACACGTGATATTTCAAAACACCTGGTCCAATGTAAAGAGCATAAAACATCTCATTAATAATTTTCATATTGATTACATGTTAAAATGACATCGTGAATATACTGAGTAAAATATATTCATTTATTTCACTTTTTTTCCACGTGCTTACTTTTTATAATGTGAATACTAGAAACTTTAAGAGCAAGTAATTTATAGAGGCATTACATTCCTATTGGACAGCAGTGGTCTGTGGTCTGGCAGAACAGCATCCACATGACCACGTGGCTATTACAAGTGCAGGTGATTCCTACGCACACTGGAGTCGGAGAAGCTCTAGATTATCAACACGCGAAAGAGGCTTAGAGACTACACCATTTGGCAGTTCAGTTCAAATAAAAAGCTCATCAATTGCAAAACGAAACTGCAGAATATTCATTAAGTCCATGAAGTCAGTGAAAGTAATAGGGAAATGGCTGAATCACAGCAAAGCCACATACCAGTGAGCCGGGGCCAGTTAACTGAACAACAACAAAAAAAAAAAACCACAAGGACAGTGGCCCAATAGGTTCCTCAAAAGAGATATCTGAAAAGCCCGATTTGAAGCACAGGGATGCTATGTCGTACTACGACACCTTTCACATCTGATTCATACTACAAAATAGTGCATATTTGCAATTCTAGCCAAAATTGTTAAATACAGGACACAAGTTTAATTTCACTTTTCTCTCCCATGATTTATTATAAAACTGTAATGCCCATTTTCTCAGGTAAGTAAAATATTAGTACTACTGTTTAACAGTTTTACAGATCACTATTTAGTTTTTACTCCATTTAAAAATTTTAATTATCCTTATTATTTTCAGTAATGTCACTTACATAGAGTACTTAAAAATTTGTAAAGTTCACTTTCTATCAGCCTACTAAACAACCACTAAGCAGATACTTTCTAATTAAAGAAAAGCCAAATGATTAACTACAAGTAACATGCTGTTTTTCTACAGCACTTACCTACTTTCACTTGCACCTCGAAACAACTGGTATTAAATACAAAACCGAAAGAGATGTAACGTATTGATAATTATATATGAACAACTAATCTATACAGACGGTATTATCTTAAGAATCAACGAGTCATCAATCTTCTCCAGCTTAATGAAGTACGAACAAAAATCTATCAATAAATACTGGGGTGTAAATATACAGACACACACATAATTTGTTATACTACACTTTTGGGGGTTCTTTTTCCCCAACAGAGAAACTCCTTTAGAACAGAGGAGCCACATGCAACCAGGGGTCGCACATATATGCCCAGACAGTCTGGCTCCTCAGGTGGCATGGGTCGGGGTCACGCTTTCACTGCCTGCTTTGGGCTCTCAAAACCCAGCTCTGAAACGTTTCCAAAGCAATTTATAAACAAAGAAAAAAAAAAATACTGCGCCAGGAGCCAGACTGCCTATTCAGACCAGAGGAGGTGGAAGAAGATAACCCATTCTGTAAAACACCTTCCTATAGATCAGGTAAAGAAAAAGCGATATGGACAAATAAATACATATCTAGGCCATCGTTCCCGACTTTTAAGCACGAAAGAGTGGCTAGGGGCTAGTTACTTTTTAACACTTCCACTGAAACACACGGCGTCTCCCAAGGTCTAACCTCTAGAAGTCGGGTGGCAGAACCTGAACCAGAACCCGCGTGAGCCTTCCTTCCTCCACGACCTCCCTTTAGGAACGCACGCCTAAATACTCGATAAAATCTACTTCTCTATGTCATGATTAACCCAAAAGTCAGCCACAACCAATCGTGTTATTAGAGTGCTAAAAGCCTCTACCCACAACAAACACTCCACATGGGAAGACATTAGAACTTTCGACAAAGGTGTACTTTCAACGTTGCGCTTTAGCCTTTGAAAATACATTTACAAAACTGCAGCTGCAGTCAAAAGGAAAACATCACACGCCTCCAAAGCTGAAGGGCGTGCCTTTTTCTCTAACAAGGACCGTGTGGCCATTTCTTCTCAAAGGGTCTGCAGTCACTTAAGGTAGCAACGCGTAAAGGACAGCCGTTCTGAGAAGACAACCAGCTCCCCTGAGATGGGAGGCGGGCTGCACGCTGGTAAAGAGGATTTTTCAATTCAAGGACTTTGAGGAGATTCCGCCCAGGGAAGCTGGAGGGGAGCAAATGCACGTCCATCCAGCAGGGGCAGGGCATCGGGAAAAACCGCAAAGAAGAAAGTGTCCAGTTTAAGGTCAACAGTCCTGGAGGGACGCCCCACGTGGCCCCCCCGGGTGGGTGGAGGCCTGCGAGCCCCACTGCGGTTAGGGAGTGGGCCCATGGCGCGGGAGGGGCCGGCCCGGCCTTTTGCACACACACGCACACACACCCGCCTTTTGCAGACACACGAGCACGCACACACCCGCCTTTTGCACATAGACACGCACACACCCGCCCTGTGCACACACGCGCGCGCACCCTCACACTCTCCTCCCTGGGGGCGGGGCGGGCGGGCGCTGCCCTCACACAGGAAGTCAGGAAACCCAGGGGGCAGAGGAGCCACAACTTCGGGCCATTTAAACCCTCTTGCCCACGTCAGCCAATAGGCTGCGCCGGCCCCCTCCCCCCCGGCGCCCACCCCCGCGTCCGGAGCCCCTCGCTGCGTGCCCGACCTCCCCTCGCGCGCACCTCGGCGCCGCCGCCGCCGCGCCTCCCGCACACGCCTCCCCCCGACTACACCGCCCTTGGCGGGCACAGCCCGACCCCGGCGCGCCTTTGTGCAGCGCCTCGCCAACCTGCCCTCCGTCCGCCAAGACACACGCCCTGCACCTCACCCGGAGCCCGGCGGCCTCGCGGCGGGCGGCTCCCTCCTTAGTCCGTCCCGCGGCTGCGGGTCGGCGACGCGAGCCGGGAGAGCGCTCACACGGCGACGGCCGCTGCCGACCAGTCCCCGCAGGCTGGCCTCTGAGGGAGGGTAAGTTCCAGGGCACGTCGGAGCGCGCCGGCGCGGGGGCGGGGGCGGGGCGCAGGGCGGGGCTCACGTGACGTGCGGGGGCGGGGCGGGAGGCTCACGTGACGGCGCGGGAGCGCGGGGCGGGCGCGGGTGTCCGGGACTGTCGGGGGTGGCGCGGGGTGTGGCGGCTGGCAGGGATCCGGACGGGGGCGCAGCCAGGGTACGGTGTGGGGACTCGGGCCGACGTGGGAGTCGGCGGCCAAGGGGGCTCGCACTTTGTAAACAAAGAGTGGGAAGCGTTAAGAAAACGCTCGTAGGGAGAACCAGGGAAGGGCGGACAGAGCGCCAGGGTGGCATGAATGGAGCCCGGGCAAAGACAGCCCTGCCGTGTGCCCTGCCGCTCCCTTCCTCGGCCCCTGGAGCTGCGGCCGGGTGTGGGTCAGTCGTTCACGGGCCCGGAAATTCCACTGGGACACCCGAAAAAGTGCCGCACGCAGCCTCCGGGGGACGGAAAGGGACTCGGGGCACTGAGTCCATTGCCGGGGTCGCCAGGGCACAGGTGCACACTCTGGACTGAGGAGACCCCTGGGACGCGGAGGGCCGCTCCAGGGCAGAACCAGTCGGTCAGCATTCAGCCTTCCACGGCCCTGAGGGTGCGAGCCCTGCGGGGGCCACAGGGTCATTGTCCAAAGTCATCCCCGTTTGCACTGTGGCAGCACCGAACCCGGAAGTCACAGCTTTGGAAGGTCTTTGATGGTGATCCAGTAGCAGGAGGAGCTCAGCTGGAATGGGAATCAGGAAAGAGACCTGGCTTCTGCCATTTATTGGCACTTCACCCTTCTGAACCTCTCAAACGAGAGCTGGCTTCTAGCTCTAGAATTCAATGAGTATGAGAAAAATAACTGAAAGGCGTTGGAACTTTAGTAACTATTCATTCCTTAACCAGTTGTTGATTGTGCCTGTTGTGGTGCCAGGATGAAATTTTTAATAATAGAGACCAGAAAGGGGAAGGGGGAAAAGCCAAGCATATATATGATTCAAGCGCTCAAGAGCTACTCTCCGGAGTTGGCTTTTCTGTACTTCACTCTGTACTTGAAGATGCCACAATGCCTGGCTTCCTTATCAACCAGCTGAACTCCAAATTGTTCCTTACAGGATGCGAAGAATCCAGTAGGGCAGTGGCAAGACTTTAACAGCTGTGGTTTACAACCTTCCTGTTAAATTAAGTCTAATGCGAGCTAAAGTGTTAAGATATTCTCCATTTAGAAAGGAAAGAAGCTTACAATGAGAATTTTTGAAAAATAAGCCTGAGACTGTGCGGTCTCCATCGTTGCATTTGCTTTTCACAGCCCTTGGCACCCACTGCCTTTTTTGTCTCCCTCAGTTTCTAACCCGTTCTGTTTTCATGCATTTGTTCAGTATAAAGAGTATTTCCTGTATGCTTCTGAAACTACTTTCCATAGACTCTGCTTGTGTTCTCCTTATAAAACCAAAACAAGAGCAGTGCAAAAAGGAAACGACCCTGATAGGAATGTGCTGATAACCTTACCTTCCCTACTCTCCAAACCTGAATTGGGCACCCTTGGTTTTAGCAAGAGATAGAACTCAACAGTTTGCATGCACTTGCGGGTCTGCCTGTAACTCCACTTCCTATTTCACAACCTAATCTTGGATGATACCACAATGCCCACAGTATGCTGATCACCACCAACAGCAGATGGACTCGGATAAAAAGAGCTTTCTCGCTAGTGTGTTGTTTTAAAAGAACCTGATGGAGAGCTATGATCATATGCAACATTGCCTCTAGTTAGTTTTTAAATAACACTTGTAGCATATGTCTGGCGCCTGTGCTCAGGATTTCAACAGATCATTTTCAGGATTTTGACATTTAACTGGCTTCTTACGAAGTAGCAGAGAGTTCCAAAATGTAGAATGGAAATACAAGTTCCACACGCAGGCAGAGGTTTGAGTCTGATTTGTTTGTGTGTATATCCCAAGTGCCTAAAAGCACTTGGCATAAAGTAGATGCACAATAGATTCCTGTTGAATGTATTTTTGGGCGAAAATGTAGTCTGTACTTTGCATAAACTTGTCCTACTTTCTTCCTAATTCTTTAATAAGTAACCTACTTTTCACTGTGTATTTTTAAATGAAAAAGCATAAAATTATATCTGGCATTACCACTTTGGCTGGGCTATAAAGAAACAGGAATTTGGCAGTATCTATTAAAATTACAAATGCATATATACTCGGAGCCTTGAATTTCATTTCTAGGGATTTATGCCACAGATGTTTCCACACATAAGAAATAACAAGGTGTTTCTTATTACTGAGAATAGCAAAAGATTGGGAACAAGCTAAGTATCCATCAACAGGATACTAGTTAAATTATGATAGAGCCATATGTTTGAACATTGTGCAGCTGTTAATCAAAAAAAAAATCAGAAAGCTCTTTGTTTTAACATTAAGCTCTCCAAGATTTTTTTGTTAAGTGAAAAACACAGAAATATGGCACAGAATATTGTATTAAATTGTATATGCATTAAACAGGACAAAGTAACTGTTGAGGTATGAGAACACAGTAGATGGAAAGCATAAGAAATAGACTTCACTGTATTCATATTTAAACTTTTTGATATTCAAAATTTCAGAATGTTTTATCTATTCAAAGAGTGAAAATGTTTAAAATTTTTCTGGCATTTTTTTGTTGCTGCTGCTGTTATCAAAACATTCAGGCTTCATCTGTTCTATAAAAGTTTACCTGATTAAAATAAACATATCAAGGAGGCTGGGTGCAGTGGCTCATGCCTGTAATCCCAACACTTTGGGAGACTGAGGCAGGCAGATTGTTTGAGCTCAAGAATTCAAAACCAACCTGGGCAACATGGCAAGACCCCGTTTCTACTGAAAATACAAAAAAAAAAATAGCTGGGTGTGGTGGCGTGCGCCTGTGTTCTCAGCTACACCAGAGGCTGAAGTGGGAGGATCACTTGAACCCAGGAGGTGGAGGTTGCAGTTAGCCAAGATCGTGACACTGTACTCCAGCCTGAGTAACAGAGTGAGACCCTGTCTCAAAAAAATAAATAAATAAATAAAATCAAGTAAACTAGTACTCAGAGGCAAACTTTTGAAAAAAGAGTTTTTGTTCAGATTGAATAATGTCTGTTTCTTACCATAATAATTTCAAATCCAGGTACTACATTTATTTTGAGGCTTAGTACGTTTTATCAAATTTTTGGAAGTACTCTATTTTTCTTCAAGTTTAGTAAAGCCTTCCTTGAACAAGTTTTAACAAATTGGATCCTCCATTTTAAACAATAAAATTAGAATTTCATGGATCATTTGTCTGCTAATTAAGGTCAACAAAATATATTTTGGGAAAAACACTAAAGGCATATGTTTCTCTGTGTATCTGTTCGCTCACCCACTTTGTAATATCAACTGCTTCTTGTTTCCATGGGTTACACAGATGCCCTGTAAAAGATTTTGTCTGATAATGTTTCAGCATTTGATTATATTTATTTGTGGGCTTAAGAGAATTATCATGAGTACAGTAGCAGTCAGATTTGCATAACACATCTTCAGGGGTTTTAGGAGATTTATTAATATTTTCTTGTGAAATCTCATTGCTTTCACTATATAAATTCATATGATCAGTTTTAACTATTATTAAAGACAAATACAGGCTTAAAGAATTAGTACTTGTGGTCTGACACGATGACTCACACCTATAATCCCAGCACTTTGGGAGGCTTAGGCAGGTGGGTCACCTGAGGTCAGGAGTTCAAGACCAGCCTGGCCAACATGATGAAACCCCGTCTCTACTAAAAATACAAAAAATTAGGTGGACATAGTGGTGCACGCCTGTAGTCCCAGCTACTGGGGAGGCTGAGGCAAGAGGATTGCTTGAACTCGAGAGGTGGAGGTTGCAGTGAGCCAAGATGGCGCCATTGCACTCCAGCCTGGGTGACACAGTGAGACCCTGTTTCAAAAAATAAAAAAAGAATTAGTATTTGTAATAGTTGATTATACAAATTAGAACATTCTTGTTATACCCAACTAACTCAGAGTCCAGGAGTGGGGGAAAATACCATTCAGGGCACATAGCACCAGCTCCAAAAATTAAATTTTCTGCAAGCCCTGCTGCTAAAACAGCCTGCTGTAACCATAAGATTAGTTTTACCTAGTAGCTGCTGAAATGACCTACTGTGATTCATAGACTAGTTTTACCTACTGCTGTCTTCAGCAATCAGAGTTTGTCAGCTCTCCAAAGCTTCTCCAGTGGCAGTAAACTTTCTTTTAAAACAATACATAACATTTCTCCTTCTAATAAACTACCAACCTTCTTTTTGTTCTTTGAACATACCAAAGACCACCCGTATGTACATATATTTATATATATATACACCAAATTCCAATTCTGTGATTCCCAAATAAAATGTTTAATTTAGAGATTCATCTCTATATTTTGATTTCTACATAATTGCTGTCAGAAGTGGAATCCAAAGCAGACTCACCTTAGAGAATTAGCCCCTGGAATGTGGTGTGAAGTACCCACATTCAGGCCTCTTGAGCCCCCAAACTTCTACGGGCCACCTCTTTTCCCCATGGTGAGTCTCTGTTGGCTCGAACTCATATTTTTTCTTTTGGTTTAGTTCACTTTTATTTGGGAATTGGTTGGGAGGCATCCTTTCCCGCTACTGGTTATGAAATCTTCTGTTTAGGGAAACTTTCTGCCTCCTTGCTATAGACTTGGTTAAGATGAATATGTTTTTCTTCCTGGTTATGAGGACTCCTGTTTAAAAGGGATTTTTTTTTTCTCTCTTTTGTTAAAGAAGGCTTATTAACCCTCTTGGGGAGTACATACTTTATTTTCTGATTCATTTGCACACTTAGATTTTAAATTGGTTTTTGTGGCCAGGTGCCATGGCTCATGCCTGTAATCCCAGCACTTTAGGAGACTGAGGCAGGCAGATCATTTGAGCCCAGGAGTTCAAGACCAGCCTGGGCAGCATAGTGAGACCCATCTCTAATACATATATATAAAAGTTTTTGTGTATTTGGCATTAAACCAAGTCAGCTAAATTTATTTACAAATGGGCTCTCAAAGTTCAAAGGCATGCCAAAATAGTTTCCCCTTCTGAGACTCCAGCTGATATGTTCAGACATTATGGGGATCATTAAAACAGTCCATTTTTCTTAAAACTAAACTAAAGGGCCACGTCTATGAAATCATACAGTCCAAATAGGACAGATATCTCAATTGGTATCTTGAGGCTCAAAGACTCACTTTCAAAACTCAAAACTTGCCTCACTGCAAAGTACTGTCACAAAGCTACCTGCAACTGATTCTTCCCCAAAACCTTTCCATCCCCTTCCTACACGTCCTCCCCTTTATCCTTCTCTATGCTAAACTCTCTTTTTCCAAAACTCCTCAACTATTCTGGCATACTGATTAACAAGAATCTATTCTTGGCTGGGTGCGGTGGCTCACGCCTGTAATCCCAGCACTTTGGGAGGCCGAGGCTAGCGGATCACGAGGTCAGGAGTTTGAGAACAGCCTAGCCAGCACAGTGAAACCCCATCTCTACTAAAAATACAAAAAATTAGCCAGGCGTGGTGGTAGGCGCCCGTAATACTAGCTACTCAGGAGGCTAAGGCAGGAGAATCGCTTGAACCCGGGAGGCAGAGGTTGCAGCAAGCCAAGATCACGCCACTGCACACCAGCCAAGGCAACAGTATGGGACTTGTCTCAAAAAAAAAAAAAAATTCTTAATAGTTACTATTAAAACTATAGGGTTTTTTTGAGATGGAGTCTTTCTCCATCGTGTAAGCTGAAATGCAGTGGTGCAATCTCGGCTCACTGCAACCTCCACCTCCCAGATTCAAGCAATTCTTGGATCTCAGCCTCCCAAGTAGTTGGGATTACAGGAATGCACCACCACACCTGGCTAATTTTTGTATTATTAGTAGACACAGGGTTACTCTGTGTTGGCCAGGCTGGCCTTGAACTTCTGGCCTCAGGTGATACCTGCCTCAACCTCAAAGTGCTGGGATTACAGGCGTGAACCACCACACCAAGCCAAAACTTTAGTTTTAGTAGTATTTCTGTAGTTATTCTGGCCTTAATGCTGTTTCTTGAAGGCAAAAGATGACATTTCTATGTAAAAGACACCTTCCCTATACTAGAAGGAAAGGCAGCACTCTTAGTCTCAAGCATGAGTAACAGAAATCAAGAAAATACTGTATAAACCTTGTTAGAATAGCTCTTGCAGGGTGTGGTGACTCACACCTGTAATCCCAGCACTTAGGGAGTCTGAGGCGGGAGGATCATTGGAGCTCAGAAGTTTGAAACCAGCCTGGGCAACTTAGTGAGACTTTATCTCTACTACTTAAAAAAACAAAACAAAATCCCAGCTACTTGGGAGGCTGAGGCAGGAGAATCGCTTGAACCCAGGAGACGGAGGTTGCAGTGAGCTGAGATCACGCCACTGCACTCCAGCCTGGGCAACAGAGCTAGACTCCGTCTCAAAAAAAAAAAACAAAAAGCGAAAAACAAACAAATAGCTGGGCATGGTAGCACAGGCCTATAGTCCTGGCTACTTGGGAGGCTGAGTTGCTGAGGTAGGAGGATCACTTGAGCCCAGAAGGTTGAGGCTGCTGTGAGTAGTGATCACACCGTTGCTCTCAGCCCTGGCAACAGATTTTTTTCTGTTGCAAGACGGTGTCTCAAAAATAAATAAATATAACAATAATAACTCTTATCTTTTGGGGCTCCTCACATAATTGTCACATTTTTCACAGTTAGCCATTTTTTGTCCAATCCAGTATATTGGTAATGACTCAAACTGCTTTACCCAAAATTTGTTTCCCAGCCTTTTTAAGATTAAAGAAACAAAGGCCAGGCACAGTGGCTCATGCCTGTAATCCTAGCACTTTTGGAAGCCGAGGCAGGTGGATCATTTGAGGTCAGAAGTTCAAGAGCAGCCTGGGGCAACATGGCCCTGTCTCTACAAAAAAAAAAAAAATTAGCCAAGTTTGGTGGCACTTACCTGTAGTCCCAGCTACCTAGGGGCCTGAGGCTAGAGGATAGCTTGAGCCCAGGAGGCAGAGGTTGCAGTGAACTGAGATCGTGCTGCTGCACTCCAGCCTGGGTGACAGAGTGAGATTCTGTCTCAAAAAAAAAATAAAATAAAATAAAACACTTAAAGTTTACCCTTATCTTGTCAGAAATATGGTTTGAATCTAATTGTCTTCTTATAAACCAGTAAGTTTATGTTACTGTGCTTTACTCAAGAATAAACTTTTAATAAAAACTATATGCCAGTCTAGGCAACACAGTGAGACCTCGTCTCTCCAAAAAAAAAAAAGCTGGGTATGGTGCACGCCTGTGGTCCCAGCTACATGGGAGAGTAAGGCAAGAGGATCATTTGAGCCCAGAATGTCAAGGCTAGAGTGAGCTATATTTGTACCACTGCACTGCAGCCTGGGCAACAGAGCAAGACCCAGTCTCAAAAACAAAACAAACCCAAACAAAAAATTATATGGTCTTTGTTTTTGTTTGTATGTTTTTATGGGTTTTTTATTTCTATATGCATATGATCATTTTCTACCAAAATATATAAAAGAGCTCTAATTACTTGACTTAAGATTATTTTCTAATAAAATATATAAAAGAACCCTAATTATTTGACTTAAAAGGAAAAATTAAGTGCTCAAATCTAATATTTTATCAAATATTTTATCAAAAATACAGTAACTAAAAAAATTTTTTTAGTTCACAGGACTTAAGTAAATCTTGGATAATAAGCTAATTTTAAGTTTGTTGATAAAATAAAAATGAAAATGTCTTCAAAATTGTTAGCACACATTTGGGGGTATGGAGTGGCTTAATTTGCTGGCCAGACAGGATTATATTTGTCCTTGCTAGCTGCTTTAAGATCATAAAAGTATGAGTTTCACCTAAAAATAAATGTACAGATGAGAGTGCAATGCAGTGTCCATTGTTCCCTGTATACCAAGCACAACAATTTAACTTTTAAAGGTTTTTCTTTAACAGAAAAATAAGATAATGACTAGCTCTGTGTAATATCTCAGTGGCTTTCTTTCTCGACCTTTTTGCCAATTTCTGTAGCTTTTTTTTTTTTTCTCAATTCTGACTGTGCTGTTGTGTCCTGATACGTGTTTGTGTTCAAGGCCTGAGAGAACAATGCTTCCTCTGGTATAACTTGATTCTGTACTCTTGGCTTTTCTTGGTGCATCAAAGTTGTTCTGTGTAACCAGGCAAATTTGCAAGCCGTACATCCTCCTGCTCAAGGTAGAGGTTTCTTGTTTACATTACTCTTCTATAATGTGATGTATATTCATAACCTTAGTCACATACTCTTCCAGTGTTTAGCCAAATGTTAGTACCTTTTCATGAAGTTTGACTTCCAGGTAATTCAAACAGGCATCCTATAAAGAGAAACAGTCATACTACAAGAGGTTTTTCTTTTTTTCTTTTTTTTTTCTTTTTTTTTTTTTTTTTTTTGAGACAGAGTGTTTCATTTTGTTTTGTTTTGTTTCAGAGACAGTGTTGCATTCTGTTGCCCAGGCTGGAGTGCACTGGTGCCTTTTCGGCTCACTACAACCTCAGCCTCCTGGGTTCAAGCAATTCTCGTGCTTCAGGCTCCCAAGTAGCTGGGATTACAGGCACGAGCCACCACACCCAGCTAGTAGAGACGGGGTTTCACTCTGCTGACCAGGCTGGTCTCAAACTCCTTAACTCAAGTGACCTGCCTGCCTTGGCCTCTCAAAGTGCTAGGATTTCAGGCCTGAGCCACCACACCCAGCCACCAGAGGTTTCTCTTTACCTTTTAAATAATCAGCCTAAAAAAACAGATAAGTTATATTTTAAGGTAGTTTCTTGTGCTTTTCCTGTTTTTATTAGGTTTTTGACTACTTGGAAAAAGTTATCTCAATACAGAGCCAAGTTTTTTTTTTCTTTTCTCTCTGTCTCAACGGAGTTTTGATTTTGGATTTGTTTGGTTGGTTAGTTTTTTTTTTTTTTTTTTTTTTTTTGAGATAGAGTCTCGCTCTGTCGCCCAGGCTGGAGTGCAGTGGCATGATCTTGGCTCACTGCAGCCTCTGCTTCCTGGGTTCAAGCAATTCTCCTGCCTCAGCCTCCCAAGTAGCCAAGATTACAGGCACGTGCCACCATGCCCAGCTAATTTTTGTATTTTTAGTAGAGACAGGGTTTCACCATGTTGGCCAGGCTGGTCTCAAACTCCTGACCTCGGTGATTCACCCACCTCAGCCTCCCAAAGTGCTGGGATTCCAGGTGTGAGCTACCACACCTGGCCAGTTTTATTTATTTTTGAGGCAGGATCTTGTCTGTTGCCCAGGCTAAAGTGCAGTAGCATGATCTTGGTTCACAGCAGCCTCAACTTCCCAGGCTCAAGCAATCCTCCACCTCAGCCTCCCAAGTAGCTGGGAACTATAGGTACATGCCACCACACTCAGCTGAGTTTTGTATTTTTTGTAGAGATGAGGTTTTGCCATGTTGCAAAGGCTGATCTCAAATTCCTGAGCTCAAGCCATCTGCCTTCCTCAGCCTCCCAAAGTGCGGGATTACAGGCATGAACCACCATGCCTGGCTTATGTTACTTCTTGTATTTGCTTTTGAAGTCTTTTATTTATCACTCTGATTAAATAAATGGCTATTATTTCTCAATGGCATGTAATTCTACTTTGATTAAATATTTTAAGCCTTTTAACATCTTTGCCACTTTCCCGAAACCAAATTCTAATTTAAAGGTTTTTTTTAACCTAAAATTGGCTTTGGGATTGTCCATTGGTCCTCTGGAAAACCTCTGCGATCTGTGTGTATGCTCTGAATTGCAATTCTGTGATTCCCAAATAAAATGCTTAGAGATTCATCCCTATATTTTCTTTTGACTTCAGCATAGTAAAGGGCTAATAGATTGCCACCTAGAGATTTTTTCCAAAATTATGTACCCCTGGCTGCATAATAGAAGAAAATGTAGTAATTGGTCTTCAAATTTAAAATGTGTAATCAGCCAATCAATAATTTAGATATATTTTAATTGATAATTTGTTCTGCTGTTATCCTGTAAATTAAATATCCACTCATTTTAGTTTCACTCAGATATAGGCACTAAGGAAATGACCCTAAAATTAATAAAAATCAGCAATAAATAATTTATTATTTGAGATCATTTAGACTGCATGAAAAACATTTACTATTTGTCACATTCGGACATACTGTATTCCTATATGAAACACAGCTAAGATATAAATAATATTTCTTGATTCAAAAATAAAAGTGCTTCCCTAATATTGAGAACAAGGGAAAAATTCCTGCTTTTGCCACTCCTACTCAGTTGCACTGGAGGTTCTAGCAAGTATCGAACAGCAAGTACATTGGTGGAGAAAACTTTATGTAAATTTATATAATCTGGTACAGTAGATAAAAACATCCAAACAAATTATAGCATTAAAATCCATAGGCTTGGTATATTGAGGTGGGTGGGAGGATAAAAGGAGATAATATATATCAGCACATTCCTATCAAGGCACACTTTCCCTTTTGCAATAGGCCCTTGTTCTCGTTTTAGAAAGAGATCACAAGGGGATTTCATGGAAAATAGTTTCAGGAGCAAAACTTGGCGTATGGCATATCATATCAATAAATGATAAAGATGGTTCCTGCTCCCTCCAGGCTCTATAATGCTCCCCAACTCACCTTCTCTTAAAGGTTCCCTTAACCTACACTCGCCTTTGTGAATAGCCTATCTGTAAGTCTGTTTCCATTAAATTCATTTGAGTGGACTTCTCTCTGACAAGACCCTGACTAATACACTTGATTAACTGCTTTCCTAACCGGGAACAGTTTGGGAACATAACAGGTCTTTGATGTTTGTGCAACTAAAATTAGAAGGATTCCAGGAACATCTTAGTAAAAAAAGTAATAGCCAACATCCTAAGAGACAGTGAAATGAAAAGAGGAGAACGCTGTATCAGAAAGCAGCAAGGAAGGCTCAAGAGTTGCACAGTTTCAAAACATTCAGTGAAGATTCAATAAGCATCAAGGTAATTGAACGTTTTGTGGTGTTCGTTACGACGTCTCCTAGTGACCTTCAGTACTGGACATTTTAAGGTAATGCTCCTAAAAGATATTGCAACCTCCCAACAGTGAGATTTTTTAAAATAAAAATACAGGTTTGCGAGGAACTTCTTCCCTTGCCTCTACTCACTGATGTCTCAAATCATTGGAATGGAAGAGAGAGGGGGACAGAACATCCTCTTACCTAGGCAGGTTCTCACATATGGTAATTTGCATAATCACTGGCACACATAAAACCAGCCCCCTCTATCACAGGATGCCAGCTAATGCTTAAAAAATTCAGATTTTTGTCCTCAAATACAAGTTTCCATAACTATAAAAAATTGTGAGAACTTTCCATGTTTATTCCAACTTTGATATTATTCATTCTACCTTCTAAAAATATAGTAAACAACATCATATATCAATTACCATTCACTCAAAAGAATATATCTTATGGAAAGAGATGAGTTGTATCTTAATATCGCAACCTATCTAATTAAGAAAACAAAAAGGATTTTTCCTAATTCCTTAGATTAGCATAGTTATTGAAGAACTTTGATTATGAAAATTATTGAGGTTTTGGAAGGGAAAATAAGTCAACATTCAGGGAACACTCATACTATAGCTGTTGATATTATCATGACAGCAGTTAGGGAGCTGTCATGGCAACCATAATTTAATCTCCATGAGTGTCTTGGAACACCCAGGCACCCCCGGAAATGAGGAGGGTGATTCAGTGGGCGGCACACTCCTGTCCTTATGAGTCAGGAAAATACCAGTGCTCTCACTCACATTGCTGGAGGCACCATTCTGTGAGATATAAAATGCAGCCACTATGTGATCTGTGACACTTTCACAAGAGCAAAATGTTGGCTTCATTCAATATTCCTGCCAAGTCTATTTTGATTGATTTTGAGACAAATTTTCACTTCGTGACTAATGCAGAGCCTTGATCTCTCATCTTTTTGTCTGTTAAGCAAATCACAGCACAGTCTTCACTTTGATCTTTGGGGTGTAAGGTCAGTGGGAAGGTTTAAAGCTTTGAACAGTTTTTTTCACCACCTTACTGGTTTTGTTTGAAGGTTAGTGAGAGAAAAGATTAAAATTAATGGCTAAAATGAGATAGTTTTAGCTTTCATTTCCTGGTATAACATCACAGATTCTAGAATTGTCAGGACTACCAAGTTTAAATCTATAGGTATGGTAAAGCCTCTGTGCTTTGCATATTCTATAAAATCTGTGAAATCAAAGTGAACTGTCCTCTGACTCTGAAACATCTATTCACTATCCACGATGTGCTAAGTCCAAAAGATTTATTTTAACAAAAGAAAGAGAAACAGGCAAATAACATGGCTACTTAGAAAAAGCACTAGAGCCAGGCTCACACCTGTAATCCCTACACTTTGGGAGGCCGAGGTGGGCAGATCACCTGAGGTTGGGAGACCAGCCTGACCAATATGGAAAAACCCCACCTCTACTAAAAATACAGAATTAGCCGGGCATGGTATCACGTACCTGTAATCCCAGCTACTTGAGAGGCTGAGGCAGGAGAATCACTTGAACCTGGGAGGCGAATGTTGAGGTGAACTGAGATCGTGGCATTGCACTCCAGTCTGGGCAACAAGAGCGAAACTCTGTCTCAAAAAAAAAAAAAAGAAGAAGAAAAGAAAAAGCACTAGAATAGCTGGGCACAGTGGCTAATGCCTGTAATCCCAGCACTTTGGGAGGCCAAGGCAGGTGGATCATTTAAGGGCAGGAGTTCGAGACCAGCCTAGCCAACATGGTGAAACCCCATCTCGACTAAAAAAAAAAAATTGCCAGGTGTGTTGGCACCTGCCTGTAATCCCAGCTACTAGGGAGACTGAGGGACAAGAATTGCTTGAACCCAGGAGACAGAGGTTGCAGTAAGCCAACATTGTGCCACTGCACTCCAGCCTAGGCTAAAGAGCAAGATCCTGTCTCAAAAAAAAAAAAAAAAAAAAAAAAAAAAGCACCAGAAAAGTCCTTGCCATGTAGAACTTTCTGACCATTTTTTTCTGTTTGATTAACTTTCTATTTTATGTGCGTTTGTGTGTGTGTGTGTGTGTCTGTGTGTGTGTAGAATAAGAGAGAATTTAAATATATATGAAATCCTATTTCATCTTTGGGGAAATATATGAAAGACAGCAGAAGTTGTGTAATAGTTAAAGAAATTGGGGGAAAGGGAAAATCAAAAACTGTCTTCCTCGAGTTTGACAGACAAATTGTGGTGGCTCTCCATCCGAGCATGTGGCTTCTCTAGCACTACTTTTAATTATGTCTTTCAGCTCTTAACCAATTGAAAGTGTCTACTAATACAGTTTCCAGCCAGGCACAATAGCTCACGCCTGTAATCCCAGCATTTTGGGAAGCCAAGGCAATGAGGGTTCTCTTGAGGCCAGGAGTTCAAGATAAGCCTGGGCAACATAGTGAGACCCATCTCTACATAAATAAAAATAAAAATAGTTTCCCATGGCTTCACACAAATAAAGCAAGTTGCTGCCTGCTTTCCCAGTCTTTTATGAATAAGATTCTTCAAAGTGTTGATATTGAATTTCCTTGTTGCAAATCCATATTATTTCTGTAGAGTTTCCCATGCCTTCACTTCAATGGTTAACTGAAAAGAGGGGTAGATTCCCCTTTGTGATATGCTTCTCTGAAATCACAACGCTTCTGGAGCCCTCCTTCTTAGTGGCTAACAAATTTATTTCTTCTCATATTAATCTGTCTGTTGAAACAAGACTGCATATTCTCGGTCAAACTGGTTCCACTTCATCTCGCTGACCTTCGTTCTCCTCTATGTTTGCAGTACCCCACTGGCTGATACAGAATGAGACTGCATTGCTAGTATGACTCAAAAGAGGCTTCAGTTTGATTAAAATCTGCTCTTTGATATTTGTTTTTTAAACTTTTAGACATATGATGTTTTTAGTTTACACAAATTCACATTCTGTTGTCAGAAAACTTTATTTATTTTTAAATAAAATAGTAGTTATTTTCACTATAGGTATAAAATAAAAAAGGAGTTCTGAAAACAGTTTTTTTGTTGTTGTTGTTTTGTTTTTTTGAGATGGAGTTTGGCTCTTGTTGCCCAGGCTGGAGTGTAGTGGCATGATCTCGGCTCACTGCAAACTCTGCCTCCCAGGTTCAAGTGATTCTTCTGCCTCAGCCTCCCGAGTAGCTGGGATTACAGGCATCTGCCACCATGCCTGGCTAATTTTTTGTATTGTTTTGGTAGAGACAAAGTTTTCACCATGTTGGCCAGGCTGATCTCAAACTCCTGACCTCAAGTGATCCACCCGCCTTGGCCTCCCAAAGTGCTGGGATTATAGGCATTAGCCAAAAACAGTTTCTATTAAAGATGATAAGGAGATAATATGGACTTCCTTACTTGATTGTGCTTAGTAATAACATTCTACCCACTGGATGGGGAAAGAAGCAGTAGAAAGATTTATTGAGGGGATTTCTTAATAGAACTCCCCAGTTAGCATCGTAGCTCTGTCATTAGCAGCGCCATCTTGGATAAGTCTTATCTTGGATATTACCTCGTATGACCTCAGTTTGTCCTCTGTCAAATGAGAGGATTGGCTTGGCCGATTCTCAGATCCTATTCAGTGGTAATAGGCCTTGATTCTGTTTATTACCTTAAGATATTTGATGAAGTCATTTTTGGTTCTTATGTTTTAAAATAACATTCATTGTAACATAGTAATACTTAACACTCATGTTTTCATCCTCAAAATATTTTTCTCTTATAATGTTTAAAATGTATCTTGGATAGCAAGAAGAACTATTACTATCCCCACTTTTCAGATAAGGAAGTTTAGGAAGGTTCCATAATTGCCCAAGTGGAACAAAGGCAGCCTTAAACTAATTTAAAGGTCTTTTTTTTTTTTTTTTTTTTCACTGTCACTGCATTGGTGAGGCTGGTCTCACACTCTTGGTCTTAAGTGTCCTCTCACCTCAGGCTCCCCAAGTGCTGGGATTACAGGCATGAGCCACCACTCCTGGCCTTATTTACTGGCTTGAAGCCCTGCTATTGCCAATGGCAGGCATGTCATGAAGCCTGGGACAGGACATTGCAGTACAGAGTGTGAGAACAATTCAGCTGAACTACCTTCACTTCAAAGCCAGGAGCCTGTATTTATTTATTTGTTACTTTTCAATAGATACAGGGTCTCACTATGTTATCCAGGCTGACCTCGAACTCCTGACCTCAAGGGATCCTCCTGCCTCAGCCTCCCAAAGTGCTGGGATTACAGGTATAAGCCACTGCACCCAGCCAGGAGTCTGTATTTATATCCCCTCCTTGTACTTGCTCTAATTGTATTCAGAAGAAAAGCTGTACATGGAAGTGCCAACCTTTCAGGAAGTGGCTACAGAATAAAGTATGACACTCCATCAAGTTAAATTAAATTAAAATCACATCTGATTAAATCATTTTAAAAGATGAGCCTGGCATGGCAACACTTTGTGTAACCATCATAGCTTTGCAGTGAGTCATGGTGAGATGTACTCCCGGTGTTATATAATATACAATGAATTCTTTGAAAAGTGATCAAAACTTCCAAAACACAGTATTAAAATGAGTACTGGGTTAGTAAAGGAACAGAGCCATTTTACTACGGTAACATGAACCTTTTTTCATTTGAATAGCACAGAAAAATATATCGCTGATCTTTTTGCTCTTTCTGGCTTTCCCTTCACATTGCTGTTTGAATGCTTAGTCTGGAATAACTTAAAAGGGGATAAATTCCATGGTGTCGCATACAGAAGGCCTTTCTCTGGGCAGTGCTTGTCAGTTCTCTATGTAAATAGGGATAACAAAGACCCCAAGAGATGAACAGACAAAGGACATAGTAGACAATTCACAAAAGAGGAAATTCAGTTGTTTAACAAAAAGTGGGAAAAGGTTCCATCTCACTAGTAATCAAAGATATGCAAATTAAAACACTAATGAGAGACCCAAAGTGTTTGGTTGGTTGTTTTTTATGACAATACAGTAATGGCATCAGTATGAAAGCTGCTTTCTTGCACATTGCTAGGAGCAGGGTAAATGGACTCAGCTCTGTTTAAAAAAAACAAAAAATTGGCAATGATACAAATAAAAGTCAAAGTATTAAAAATGTTTATGCTTTTTGAACTAGTAATTTCACTCTTAGGGATCCATCCTATACAAGCCTAAATATGGAAAATATTTTGTATACACTAAAGTATACATCACAGTGCTACTATTTGTAATAGCAAAAACAAAAACTAAATAAGTGTGTGATATGTTAAAGTATGGCTCACTATACTGAAACGTGAAGCAATTAAAATTGTTTTAGGAAGTGTTTCTAATCACCTAGGAAAAGACTTATGTTATCATGTAATGTGAGAAATGAGGTCATGAACACTATGAAACACCTGTGAAAATAAACAGATTTTTTTTAAAGATGAAGAAAACAATTATTTTTAGAAAAAGTAACTATGAAAGAAAATACACTAAAAATGTTAATTTTTTTTTTTTAAGACAGAGTTTCGCTCTTGTTGCTGAGGCTGGAGTGCAATGGTGCAATCTCAGCTCACTGCAACCTTCACCTCCCGAGTTCAAGTGATTCTCCTGCCTCAGCCTCCCTAGTAGCTGGAATTACAGGCATGTGCCACCATGGCCCGCTACTTTTCTTGTATTTTTAGTAGAAACAGGGTTTCTCCACATTGGTCAGGCTGGTCTCAATCTCCCGACCTCAAGTGACCCACCCACCTCGACCTCCCAAAGTGCTGGGATTACAGGCATGAGCCACTGCACCCAGCCAAAAATGTTAATATTAGTTCTCTTTAGACTGATGTCTTCTTTTTACTTTTCCATATTTTCAGGAGTTTTATATTGATTCCTTAGGACATTTACAGTGAACATAAAAATGTTAGAAAGAGAGAAGAGCTTAACATTTTTCATTAGAGCACCCTTAAAAAATACATTTTCTAAGGAAACCTGAATTGCCTAGATCTCATCTCTTTTTTGTTTGTTTGTTTTATGTACATCTTCGCCTATAGTAGATAGATCATTGATGTACTTACCAAAACAAAAGGAAATGGTCCTGTTTCCTGTGAAATTGTGTAAGCATGTGCCCTAAAAACCACCTTTGTTTTAGATTCTTTCCAGTCTATTTAAAATTCTGGTCTTTATCTGACAGGCTGGAACTTTTCTTTTCTTTTCTTTTTCTTTTTTTTTTTTTTTTTGAGACAGAGTTTCACTCTTGTTGTCCAGGCTGGAGTGCAATGGCGCAATCTCAGCTCACCGCAACCTCTACCTTCCAGGTTCAAGCAATTCTTCTGCCTCAGCCTCCTGAGTAGCTGGAATTACAGGTATGCACCACCACGCCCAACTAATTATGTATTTTTAGTAGACACGAGATTTCTCCACGTTATTTTAATTTTTTCCTTTCCTTTTTTTTTTTTTTTTTTTTTTTGACACAAGATCCAGGGTCTTGCCCTGTTGCTCAGGCTGGAGTGAAATGGCAAGATCTTGGCTCACTGCAAACCCTGCCCCCTGGGCTCAAGCAATCCTCTTGCCTCGGCCTCCAAGTAGCTGGGACTACAGGCATGTGCCACTATGCCTGGATAATTTTGTAATTTTTGTAGAGCCGGGGTTTCACCACGTTGCCCAGGCTGGTCTCAAACTTCAGAGCTCAGGTGATCCATCCACTTCAGCCTCCCAAAGTGCTGGGACTGTAGGCAGGAGCCAGGCCCATGTTGTTATTTTTCAAAAAGAAAGAAAGGAAAGTGGTAAAAATAATGATAAATATGGTATTATTTAGTCTCCAAAAAGAACAGCATGGCCTTTATCAGAGGTATGTCTGGTTCTCAGAAAAAGAACCCAGAGCAAGAGAAAATGATAGATATTTAATAGCGGGCAAAAGTCTTTTTACATAAAACCTGTCAAAAAAGAAAATCGTATCGTAATTTGGGACTGTAACCCACTGTCAGTTATTTACATGAGTTTGAATAGCATTGGGTTGGGTTGTGTTATGCCACCTAAAATCCAAACCAAGTAGGTATACCCAGTTAAACAGACTTGGGAAGAGAAGTGTGAAGTGTCAGCAGGATTCTTGAAGTCATGGTGGAGGGGAAGAGAAGTGGCCTGCAGATTTCATCAGCAGTTCTTCCGGTACCCTCCTTTTTCCTAAAATAATCTCTCTGACTTTATCACTGCTGTTAGGAACATACAATATGTTTTTAGTACAGATTCTACTTAAATATCAACAATTTTTCCACTCTATCAGCAGTTCCGTAATATGTGATTCTGAAAACAAACCAGAAAAAAAAAAAACAAACAAATACTGGAACACTTTTTGCTTTTAAAGTTTGCTCTTAAATGATGTGACCCCTTTTATGATGGATGTTGTTAGCTCCAAGGGTGCCAGATTTAGCAATCCATTATTTATCCTCTTCTCCTGGGACTCATCATTTTTCCTAAATTACCACATTTCACATTCACAGCCCTTTTAATGCTCACACCCTGCACTGTTTTGTGTACATTCCATTCATCCTGCTCACCCATTATGGGTTATTGCCATCTGGTGGAAAAACAGGGTTGACTACCAGATGGTAGTTTTGAAATTCCGGAAGTGAAATGAAGTTGTTTTCATCAGGGAAAAATGCATTTCTGTCTCATGCATATTCTGGTGTTCTAAAACAACAAGTGTTTTTCTGTTCCATTTCACATGGGGAAGCATACAACCATTTCAGCTGCTGAACACATTAAAAAATTGACTTTCTATATACACCACACAAAAATCCTGCGGTGAAAATTTAGGCCCCCTTTTTATTTCTTTTTTCTTTTCACTCTGTCACCCAGGCTGGAGTGCGGTGGCAAGATCACAGCTCACTGCAGCCTCAACCTTCCAGGCTTGAGTGATCAACCCACCTCAGCCTCCTAAGTAGCTGAGAGTACAGGCTCATGCCACCACAACTGGCTAATTTTTAAAAAATGTTTGTAGAGGCCAGGCGCGGTGGCTCACGCCTGTAATCCCTGCACTTTGGGAGGCCGAGGCGGGCGGATCACAAGGTCAGGAGATCGAGACCATCCTGGCTAACACGGTGAAACCCCGTCTCTACTAAAAATACAAAAAAGTAGCCGGGCGCGGTAATGGGCGCCTGTAGTCCCAGCTACTCAGGAGGCTGAGGCAGGAGAATGACATGAACCCGGGAGGCGGAGCTTGCAGTGAGCCGAGATCACACCACTGCACTCCAGCCTGGGCGACAGAGCAAGACTCCGTCTCAAAAAAAAAAAAAAAAATGTTTGTAGAGACGGGGTCTCACTACCTTGCACAGACTGGTCTCAAACTCCTGGGTTCAAGTGATCCTCCCTCCTTGTCCTCCCAAAATGCTGGGATTATAGCGTGAGCCACCATGCTCAGCTATCCACCTTTTTAAATAATCCTGTGATCATGAAACAAAAATGACAAAACAAAATAGAGCTAAAATGTCTCAACTGTTTCTCCCTTCACTAGGAAAAAAATGCAGTATTAGATGTTTTCTACTTTTAAGTTCTATTATATGATAGCACACTTGAGTCATTAAGCAATTTTAGGGTATTCTTAAAATGAGACTTATTCATATTCAAAATTTAGCATAGTCTTCAAAAGTGACAGGATGAATAATAGTCCAAAATGATTTAGGAGTTTCTCTTTCTGAAATTGTCATAACATTTACTAACACTGTCACAATCCTTTAACATCTAAATTAGGCCAGGTACAATGGCTCATGCCTGTAATGCCAACACTTTTAGAGGCCAATGCGAGGAGATTGTTTGAGCCCAGGAGTTCAAGACCAACCTGAGCAACATAGCAAGATCCTGTCTCTACAAAACAAAATTTTGTTTAATTTTTAAAGAAAAATAAAAATCTAAATAAAATCAGATAGTTGGCCTGAGATCCTCAAAACTATCAATATTATAAAAGACAAAAAAGGCAGGGGGAGGGTGGTCAGGCACGGTGGCTCATGCCTGTAATCCCAGTCGAGGGGGCAGATCACTTAAGGTCAGGAGTTCAAGACCAGCCTGGCCAACATGGTGAAACCCTGTCTCTACTGAAAATACAAAAATTAGCCGTGTGTGGTGGCGCATGCCTGTAATCCCAGCTCCTTGGGAGGCTAAGGCAGGAGAATGGCTTGAACCCAGGAGGCAGAGGTTGCAGTGAGCTAAGATGGTACCACTGCACTCCAGCATGGGTGACAGAGCAAGTAAGACTCTGTCTCAAAAAAGAAAAAAAAAAAAAAAAAGGGGGATTTTCATAGTCTGTTCAGGCTTTTATAACAAAATACCATAAACTAGGTGGCTTACCAACAAGAGAAATTTATTTATCACAGTTCTGGAGTCTGAGAAGTCCAAGATCAAGTTCCCAGCAGATAGCAGGGAATGGTGGCCCATGCTTGTAGTCCCAGCTACTCAGGAGGCTGAGGTAGAAAGATTGCTTAAGCCCAGGAGTTTGAGGCTGCAATGACCTATGAGCATGTTACTTCACCCCATCTCTAAAAATGAAAATGAAATTACCAATGTTTTAAAGAAGATGCCAGCAGATTCAGTGTATGTTAAGAACCCACTTTCTGATTCATGGATGGCACCTTCAGTTGTGTCCTCATATGGTTTAAAGGGCCAACGAGCTCCCGTGGGCACATTTTACAAGGTCTCTAATTTGATATATGAGGGTTCACCTTGGGGTTTAGGATTTCCGCTTATGAATTTTGAGGGATGATAAACATTTAGACCATCGCAGAGATTGTTGTGGTTAAAAAGAGATTAATGAGACATAATTACCAATCATATTCTTGATTGGATTGTGAATCTAGAAAAAGAAAAGCTTTAAGGATAATTGGAGAAATCTGGATATGGGCTATATATTACTATTATTATGTCAGTTACATTTGTTAGGTAGAACAATGCTGTTGTGGTTATATAAGAGAATTCCCTCTTCTTGGGAGATGCAGGATGAATATTTAGGTGTGGAACTTACTTTTTTCTTTCTTTTTTTGAGACAGAGTTTTGCTCTTATTGCCCAGGCTGGAGTGCAATGGCACGATCTTGGCTCACCGCAACCTCTGCCTCCCGAGTTCAAGCGATTCTCCTGCCTCAGCCTCCCTAGTAGCTGGGATTACGGGCATGTGCCACCATGCCCAGCTATTTTTTTGTATTGTTACTAGAGACGAGGTTTCGCCATGTTGGTTCAGGCTGGTCTCCAACTCCCAACCTCAGGTGATCCGCCCACCTTGGCCTCCCAAAGTGCTGGGATTATAGGTATGAGCCACTGCACCCGGCCAGAACTTACTTTTAATTGGTTGAAAAATATAAGAAGAGAAATAAAGCATCCGTGGCAAAATATTAACAATTGATTAATCTAGATGAAAGGCAATTAATCTAGATGATTATTCTAGATGATTAATCTAGATGATTAATTAATCTAGATGAAAGGCAATTAATCTAGATGAAAGGCAACAATATGTTCATTGTTCAGTTTTCTCAAATTTTAGATAAGCTTCATAATTTTTAAAATAAAAACTTGGGAGAAAAACACAATTGAAGAGAATGGTCCTTTAAAAACCTTCAACAGAGATGAAATCCTTTTTCACCACATAAAACGAGATGCCACTGACACACAATGGCTAATCCACTGAGTGCATTACTTTAATTATAGTGCATTACCTTATTACTAGACGTCAGACTATATGGAAGGTCATTCAGTAGGATCAAAAAACTTAAGTAGTTTCTACTTCCGGCCACGATGGAACAACAAGAATTGGAAATACCTTCCTACCTTAACCAGGAAACTGGATAAAAATACATGAAACACTGGTTTCCAGACATTGGACAACAGGAAGCTCAGGACAGTATTTCCTAGGAGAAGGAAAACAAATGAGGTGAGCCCTATCTTTGTCCCAGCTTACTGTCTAGAGAGTGTCTAGGCTGTAGCTCATGGAGGGGAAAATGCAAACAGTAAAATACATAGAAGAAAAGTCTGTCAATAGAAATAAAGCTTGAAATGACACATATGATAAAGTTAATAAACAAAGACATTAAAACAGTTAAAGAACCATGACAAAGAGATACACAGAAGATAATAACCTATGTTGAACTTCTAAATATGACAAACACAAAAATATACACTGGATGATATTAACAGAAAACTAGAAACCACAGAAAAAAAAAATTAGTGAATTTGAACACGCAGCAATAAAAACGATCCAAAATGAAACACAGAAGAAAGATTGGAAATTAAAATGAACAGAGTTTAATGGCTATATGGAAATATAAAGTGGTATAATATACTTGTAAATAGAGTCCCAGAAGGAGAGAAATATGAGGTGAGAGGTAGAAGCAGAAGGACTGTTTAAAGATAATGACCAGGCTGGGTGCAGTGGCTCACGCCTATAATCCCTGCACTTTGGGAGGCCAAGACGGGCGGATCACAAGGTCAGGAGATCGAGACCATCCTGGCTAACACGGTGAAACCCCGTCTCTACTAAAAAAAAAAATGCAAAAATTAGCCAGGCACGGTGGCAGGCGCCTGTAGTCCCAGCTACTGGGGAGGCTGAGGCAGGAGAATGGCGTGAACCTGGGAGGTGGAGCTTGCAGTTAGTGGAGATCACGCCACTGCACTCCAGCCTGGTTGGCAGAGCGAGACTCCATCTCAAAAAAAAAAAAAATAATGACCCAAAATTTTTATATTTGATGAAAATTATATACCCGCAAGAGCCAAATACTTAAGTGAGCTGGAAGAACATAAAACATGATTAAATTTACCAAGACATTAACCAAATTGCTTAAAACTAGTGGTAAAAAGAAAAATCTTAAAAGCAGGCAGGAAAAAAAGACACATAAAGTACATAGACTTTTTATTGCAAATAATGCAAATCAGAAAAGAGTAAATCAATATCTTTAAAGCAATGAAAGTAACATACAGCCAACCTAGAAATCTATATCTAGTGAGAATGTCTTTCATAAAGGAAGGTGAAATAAAAACCTTTTGAGACATATAAAAGTAGAAAGAATAAACAGCAGTGATACCCGGGTAGTATTGTTACCAGTGGCGAATCTACATGGGTCTGCAGCAACCTCAGTTCTCCTCAAAAGAAATAATTCAGCTGAGGTCCTGAAGGCAGGAGACACTGAGGGAAGTTTTAGAGCAGGAGTGAAAGTTTATTAAGAAGCTTTAGAGCAGGAACAAAAGGAAGGAAAGTATACTTGGAAGAGCGCCAAGCCAACGACTTGAAAGGTAAGTGTGCAGTTTGACCTTTTGACTTGGGGTTTTATATGTTGGCAGACTTCTGGGATCTTGCGTTCCTCCTGCCCTGAGTCTTCCCTTAGGGTGGGCTGTTCACATGTGCAGTGTGTTTATTGGCGTTGCACACATGCTCACTTGAGGCATTCTTCCCTTGCCAGTGGGATGTCCCTGGAAGTTTGTGTACCAGTTAAACTCCGCCATTTTGCCTCTTAATGTGCATGCTTGAGCCCACTCACCCAACTCCTGAGACTTACAGGGAAGCTGCTGATCACCCGTTTCAGGTGTTTCTGTCTGTTTGGAGACTGCCTTTTTCTGGCACCAGCTACAACCAATTATTAATTAGAGAGACAGTATAACAACTGCCTGACCATCACCTGATAGTCGCCTGAAATTCCTGTTGTTGGGGGAGCCCTTTCCTGCTCTGCTCATGCCTGACTAGCTACCTGCTGTAATATTTCCCCCCTCAAGAGTCCAAGACCCCAATTCTTTGGGGGAAATGGATGAAGGGCAGTCTTCTGTAACTACTTTCTGCTGACAGAGGGTGGTGGTGGTTCTGTGGGTCTTAGCCTCTTGCTAGTTGTCATGGCAGGGTGGCTCTGTGGGTTGGTGAAAGTGGTATCCAGCCAGGTCCCAAGGGAGACAAAGGCAGAATTTCACCTCTGTCATGTCTCACTGATGGGCAGTCTAGGGGTCCCCCGTAGAAGGGTGACTCTTGAATATTGAGAGGAGGGTATCCCTCACTGAAGATCATCTGTAGCTTGATGGCCTGAAGGCAAGGAGACAAATCAAGTTGTTAGATTTAAAAGAATGTTAACATGAAATAAAGGAGTGAGGATAGGTCCAAAAATTCTTGAAGCTGTCAAAATGCTCAAGTAGCTGGTGGATATAGCCATGCCTACTCTAAGACTTGGATGCATATGGTTGCCACCCAATTCTAATATGTGCCCAAAATTAGAATATTGATCCAGATTTTTATATTACTCATCCTCCTTGCTAATTCTGAGCTGCAGCCAGATGACTGCTTGGTTCACAGGAATAAGCAGGGTTAGTCTAAATTGCAGACAAAAATACAAAAACAACTGATGAAACTAGAATCTAATAATAGCTATACCATAGTTCTCAAAACAATTTTTCTCTCTCTAGTCCTCAATTTTATTAAAAACAAATCATGATAGGACTGACTTGTTTGCAAAATATGCTTTAGTCTTATTATACTTAACCTGAGTGTTTGTATAAGGTACAGCAAGAGTAGTTATTTGCCATATAGGCTCCTTTTAAAATTAGCTTTGATGGAACTTTATTCCATAAGGAATCTCAGATAACACTCTTTTTAAAGCCTTAAGCCAAGCCATTTGTTGGTGCCATCAAATACCTGTATGAGCTGGGTATATTTTTGTTCTCTTGAGGTCCCAAGATAAATTGGTTTCCTGGGCCTGTTAGAAAGTGACATTCTTTACTTACCACAGGTCAGGAACCTTGAACAGGGACTGTGTAGACAAGGTATGAGGACCGTTTTCCCAAGGGGCTTTTATGGAAAGCATGCCTTTCCAGTCAAAGCTTTGGTAAAATAACCAGTTTCTCCAATTGTGTCCTGTTGCAAAAGAGAACAGATTCTTATTGCACTTATGCAAATAACTATATTCCCATAAATTAAGAATACTCACAAATAGTTTCCAAATTCTGAAGAAATCAGATGCAGAGAAACAACTATGTTCCAAATATTGTTTATAGGTTGATATGGTTTGGCTCTGTGTTCCCACCCAAATCTCATTTGAATTGTAATCTCTATGTGGTGGGGGAGGAGTCTGGTAGGAGGTGATTGAATCATGGAGGTAGACTTCCTCTTGTTTTTCTTGTGATAGTGAATTCTCATGAGATCTGGTTGTTTATAAGTATGTGGCACTTCTCCCTTCATGCTCTGTCTCTCCTGCCACCATGTGAAGAAGGTCCTTCCTTCCCCTTTGCCTGCTGCCATAATTTCCCGAGGCTCGCAGTCTTGCTTCCTGTTAAGCTTGTGGAACTGTGAGTCAATTAAACCTCCTTTTTGCATAAATTACCCAGTCTCAGGTAGTTTTTTATAGCAGTGTGAAAACGGATACAAAAAATTGGTAACAGGAGTACTGTATTGCTATAAAGATACCTGAAAATGTGGAAGTCACTTTGGATCTAGGTAACAGGCAGAAGTTGGAGGGGTTCAGAGGGCTCAGAAGAAGACAAGAAGATGAGGGAAAGTTTGGACCTCCCTAGAGACTTGTTGAATGGTTGTGATCAAAATGCTAACGGTGATGTGGACAGTGAAATCTAGGTTGAGGCGGTCTCAGATGGCGATGAGGAACTTATTGGGAACTGGAGCAAAAGTCACTGTTGTTGTGCTTTAGCAAAGAGACTGGTGGCATTGTGATCCTGCACTAGGAATCTGTGGAACTTTGAACTTGAGAGAGATGATTTAGGGCATCTGGTGGAAGAAATTTCTAAACAGCCAAGGATTCAAGATTAGCCTGGCTGCTCCTAACAGCATAGAGTCATATGCATTCACAAAGAGATGGTTTGAAATTTGAACTTATGTTTAAAAGGGAAGCAGAGAATAAAAGTTTGGAAAATTTGCAGCCTGACCATGTGGTAGAAAAGAAAAAAAAAAAAAACCTTTTCTGGGGAGAAATTCAAGCTGGCTGCAAAAATCTGCATAAGTAAAGAGGAGCCAAATATTAATAGCCAAGACAATGGGGAAAATATCTCAAGGGCATGTCAGAGACCTTCGTGGTAGCCCCTCCCATTACAGGCCTGGAGGCCTAGGAGGGGAAAATGGTTTTGTTGGCCAGACCCAGGGCCCTGCTTCTCTGTGCAGTCTCAGGACATGGCACCCTGCATCCCAGCTGCTCCAGCTCCAGCTGTGGCAAAAAGGTGCTAAGGTACAGCTCAGGGCATTGCTTCAGAGAGTGTAGGCCCCAAGACTTGGCAGCTTTTACGTGGTGTTGGACCTGCAGGTGCACAGAAGGCAAGAGTTGAGATTTGGGAACATCCACCTAGATTTCAGAGGATATGTGGAAATGCCTGGATGTGCACACAGAACTCTACTGCAGGAGCAGAGCCCTCATGCAGAACCTCTGCTAGGGCAGTTGGAGAAGAAATGGGTTGGAGCCCCCACACAGAGTCCCCACTGGGCCACTGCCTTATGGAGCTGTGAGAAGAGGGCCACCCTCCCCCAGACCCCAGAATAGTAGATCCACTGTCAGCTTGCATCATGTACCTGGAAAAGCTGCAGGCACTCAATGCCAACCTTTGAAAGCAGCCAGTGGGACTGTACCCTGCAGAGCCTCAAGGGTGGACCTGCCCAAGACCTTGGGAGCCTACCCCTTCCATCAGCATGCCCTGGATGTGAGACATGGAGTCAAAGGAGATTATATTGGAGCTTTAAGATTTAATGACTGTCCTGCTGGATTTTGGACTTGCAAAGGGCTTGTAGCCCTTTTATTTTGGCCAATTTCTCCGTTTTGGAAGGGAGGCATTTACCCAATGACTGTACCTCCTTTGTATCTTGAAAGTAACTAACTTGTTTTTTATTTTTTATTTTACAGGCTCATAGGTGGAAGAGACTTGCCTTGTCTCAGATGATACTTTGGACTTGGACTTTTGAGTTCATGCTGGAATGAGTTAAGACTTTGGGGGACTATTGGGAAGGCATGATTGCTTTTGTTTTTTTTGTTTAGACAGAGTCATGGTCTGTCACCCAGCTGGAGTGCAGTGGTGCAATCTTGGCTCACCGCAACCCCTGCCTCCTGGGTTCAAGCAATTCTCCTGTCTCATCCTCCCAAGTAGCTAGGATTACAGGTACCCACCACCATGCCCAGCTAATTTTTGTATTTTTAATAGAGACAGGGTTTCACCATGTTGGCCACATGATTGGTTTTGAAATGTGAGAAGGACATGTGATTTAAGAGGGGCCAGGGGTAAAATGATATGTTATGGCTTTATGTCCCCACTCAGATCTCTCATCTGGAATTGTAATTGCCAGTGTTGGGGGAGGGGTCTGGTAGGAGGTGACTGAATCATGAGGGTGGATTTCACGTTGCTCTTTTCATGTTAGTGAGTTCTCATGAGATCTGGTTGTTCGAAAGTATGTGGCATTTCCCTCTTCACTTACTCTCTCTCCTGCCACCACCTGAAGGAGGTCTTTGCTTCCCCTTCACCTTCCACCATGATTTTAAGTTTCCTGAGGCCTCCCAGTCATGCTTCCTGTTGAGCCTGTGAAACTATGAGTCGGCCGGGCGTGGTGGCTCACGCCTGTAATCCCAGCACTTTGGGAGGCCGAGGCGGGCAGATCACAAGGTCAGGAGATCGAGACCACGGTGAAACCCCGTCTCTACTAAAAATACAAAAAATTAGCCGGGCGCGGTTGTGGGCGCCTGTAGTCCCAGCTACTCGGGAGGCTGAGGCAGGAGAATGGCGTGAACCCGGGAGGCGGAGCTTGCAGTGAGCCGAGATCGCACCACTGCACTCCAGCCTAGGCGACAGAGCGAGACTCCGTCTCAAAAAAAAGAAACTATGAGTCAATTAAATTTCTTTTTTTTCATAAATTACCCAGTCTCAGGTAGTTCTTTATAACAGAATGAAAGCAAGCTAATACACAGGTATATACTTTACTTGGTTGTTAAAAACTGTACATAGCTCAAAGAAAAGTTTTCTTGACTTTGACAAAGGATTAGCAATGTGTTAAGCAAAAAGTCATGAGGATTATTTCAGTCTTCTATTAGTTTAGTCCATGCAGTTAACTCATTATGCTTGATATTAATGAACATGTTAGCTCTCCAGGAGAGTCCTGAGAGTTTTTTCCTTTATTCTAATGTCACAATCTGCAAAGTTATCAGAAACCTGCATTTAAGAGCACCTGTTAGAGTCCTAGATCTGTTTATAAAATCACCTTTTAAAGAGGTTTAAAACAAGACAACAATTGTGCATGACAAAAAGTTTTAGGGTAGCCACAGACAAAGACAAAATTGACCAGGAAATTTATTACCTCTGTGGCACACAATAATTTAACATAACAATTATAGAGTTATTATGGATAATGTATACTAAGTAATTTTATTTTTATTTTTTTTTTTGAGACAGAGTTTTGCCCTTGTTGCCCAGGCTGGAGTGCAATGGTGCAATCTCAGCTCACTGCAACCTTTGCCTCCCGGGTTAAAGTGATTCTCCTGTCTCAGCCTCCCGAGTAGCTGGGATTACAGGCACATGCCACCATACCCGGCTGATTTTTATATTTTTAGTAGAAACGGAGTTTCATCATATCGGTCAGGCTGGTCTCGAGCTCCTGACCTCAGGTGATCCACCTGCCTCGGCCTCCCAGAGTGCTGGGATTACAGGCGTGAGCCACCATGCCCAACCTAATGTATAATACGTTATATTAGAATCATAGGAATTTTGCATAATTTTGAAACACATACCGGTAACACATTTACATAAATACAGTCCAAAGAAAGCCAGATGTTACCTTAGCATTAGTGCACTATTCATGGCAAACCCAACTCTTAACTAAACCTTATAGACAAATCTATTCAATTTATTTTTTCTTTTTGAGATGGAGTCTTGCTCTGTCACCCAGGCTGGAGTGCAGTAGGGCTATCTTGACTCACTGCAACCTCTGCCTCCCGGGTTCAAGTGATTCTTCTGCCTCATCCTCCCAAGTAGCTTGGACTACAGGCACATGCCACCATGCCTGGCTAATTTTTGTATTTTTAGTAGAGATGGGATGTCACCATATTGGTCAGGCTGGTCTCGAACTCCTGACCTCATGATCCACTGGTCTCGGCCTCCCAAAGTGCTGGGATTACAGGCGTGAGCCACTGTGCTGGGCCTTTTTTTTCTGTTTTTGATCTTTTTTTGAGACTGAGTCTCGCTCTGTCGCCCAGGCTGGCATGATCTCAACTCACTGCAACCTCCGCCTCCTGGGTTCAAGTAGGAATAGATAGGATAAAGCTAGAAGTACGAGCAAGTTGTGCTCAACCTCCACCTCCTGGGTTCAAGTGATTCTCCTGCGTCAGCCTCCTGAGTAGCTGGGATTACAGGCACATGCCACCATGCCCAACTAATTTCTTGTATTTTTAATAGAGATGGGATTCCACTATGTTAGCCAGACTGGTCTCGATCTCTTGGTCTTGTGATCCACCCACCTTGGCCTCCCAGTCTGTTCAACCTTAATCAGTTTAACCATAAGGTAAAATTTTTGTTGTTGTTGTTTGTTTGTTTTGTTTTTGAGACAGAGTCTCACTCTGTGGCCCAGGCTGCAGTGCAGTGGTGTGATCTTGGCTTACTGCAACTTCCGCCTCCTGGGTTCAAGCAATTCTCCCGCCTCAGCCTCCTGAGTAGTTGGGATTACAGGCACATGCCACCACACCCAGCTAATTTTTGGATTTTGGGTAGAGGTGGGATTTCGCCATGTTGGACAGGCTGGTCTCAAACTCCCAACCTCAGGTGATCCACCTGCTTTGGCCTCCCAAAGTGCTGGGATTACAAGCATGAGCTACTGTGCCAAACTAAGGTAAAAATTTTTATAAACTTTTTATAACCCTTTAGAATGTTCTGTTAAAGAGCAGAATAATACTCTAAGAAAACTGTGTTGTGTCTTTATTCCAATGTTCAATTTAGGAATAAATTGAATAATGTCCCTTTAATTTTAGCTAATGTATTCACACTCAGAACTTCTTTTACAAGATTAATCTTTCACAAACCTTCCACAACTTGCTCAAACCATTAGCTTTATCCTATCTAACTTAAAACAATTTTTTGTATTTTTAGTAGAGACAGGGTTTCACCATGTTGGCCAGGCTGGTCTCGAACTCCTGGCCTCAGGTAATCCATCAGCCTCAGCCTCTCAAAGTGCTGAGATTACAGGTGTGAGCCACCATACCTCGCCAACATTGAACAACCAGTTATTTTTATTTTATTTATTTATTTATTTATTTATTTTATTTTTTTGAGACGGAGTCTCGCTCTGTCGCCCAGGCCGGAGTGCAGTGGCTGGATCTCAGCTCACTGCAAGCTCCACCTCCTGGGTTTAGACCATTCTCCTGCCTCAGCCTCCCGAGTAGCTGGGACTATAGGCGCCCGCCACCATGCCTGGCTAGTTTTTTGTATTTTTTAGTAGAGACGGGGTTTCACCATGTTAGGCAGGATGGTCTCGATCTCCTGACCTCGTGATCCGCCCGTCTCGGCCTCCCAAAGTGCTGAGATTACAGGCTTGAGCCACTGCGCCTGGCAAACAACCAGTTATTTTACTTTAGGACAAGAATTTACCACATGAGATCCTTTCTCAGACAAAATCTCTTTTCTTTTTAATGTTCCTTACCAGAATAATTTATAACTTACCTTTACAACTTTTGTATTAGACAAGTAATTTTCCATCTTTTAGAAAATTATTATTTGTACTGCATGTTGCTATGAGTCCTGTGAAGGGGGAGCAAATAAAGAGATTATCTACATACTGTAGCACTCACTCTTTCTCAAGAGATTGCTCAGTTAGATTTCTTCCTAGGGTGTGTCCAAAGAAGTGTGGGCTGTTTCTAAACCCCTGAGGTAGGACTGTCCAGGTAGAAGTTATTGGTTAAAGCTTCAGTTAGCTTTACCAGAAGAAATAGAGCTATTAGAAAGAAAGATGAATTCAGAGGTCAGGTAAATATTAAGCAAGCACCATCTTGGAAAGTATATTTTTGCCCCAGTGAGGTGTGGGGTAGGAAACATTAGACATTTCCAGGGACTGGTGGAAAAATGGTAATTGGTTCTTTTTTTTTTGTTTTGACACGGAGTCTAGCTCTGTCGCCCAGGCTGGAGTGCAGTGGCCGGATCTCAGCTCACTGCAAGCTCCGCCTCCCGGGTTTACACCATTCTCCTGCCTCAGCCTCCCAAGTAGCTGGGACTACAGGCGCCCACCACCTCACCCGGCTAGTTGTTTGTATTTTTTAGTAGAGATGGGGTTTCACCGTGTTAGCCAGGATGGTCTCGATCTGCTGACCTCGTGATCCGCCCGCCTTGGCCTCCCAAAGTGCTAAGATTACAGGCTTGAGCCACCGCGCCCGGCCGGTAATTGGTTCTTTAAGTAATATGAAGGGTGTGAATCTTTTCTTTTGGAGGGAGGAGGTATCATTTGTCCCTATTACCCAACAGGATTTGGAGGAGAGTTGCTCAGAGAAGGAGATTAGCACAGAGTAGGCAGCTCTTGAACCCAAAAGGGAAATTTTTAATTTTACTTGCCATCTCCAGAGTTGCCCTTGGCTTTGTTCTGTTGATGACTATGTCTGATTTGGAAGCCAGCTAGAGGAAAGAGTCCCTTTAGCTCAAGGCCATCAAGGTTTGGGATCCTGTCCCAAGGCCCTTTGGCTCTCAGGGCCATCCCATTACACTGGCTGAGCATGTGGCAGAGGGGGCATGCCATGTGCAGCTTTTTCCCATTTGTCCCATTGGGCAGTTTGCCTTCCAGTGGCCTGGCTTCCCACCATGATGGTAGCAACCTGGAGGGAGCTGGAAGAGCTTATAAAGCAACCAGTCGTTGAGCCTGCCTCTGATCCCTGCATTTCTCCTTTGCCTTAGACCTATTCTCCTTGTTCTACTCTCAGTTATAAAAGACTGAGATGGCTAATCTGAGGCCTTTCTGCACAAGGTCACTAGTTCCAAGGCTAACATTTGTAATTTCCTTCCAGTTCAATTTTAGACCCTCATGCACAGGGTCACTGGTTCCAAGGCTGGCTTTTGTAATTTCCTCCCAGTTCCTTTTTAGGCCCAACAGTATTGCAAAGGAAAACTATTTTTTTGTGTCAAGGTTGGTGGGAATCAAACTTTTCCCAGTTTGGGGGATGCATCTAAGGGGTGTGTCTTGTGGTATGGAGACGCAATTACCCATCTGTGAAGAGAGAAAAAAAGGGAAAAAGGAAAAAGAAGGCTTTTCCTCTACTTTCCTATTGTCCTGAATGAGGCATCCCCCATGGTCCTTAGGGTTCCAGAATGAACCGGTCCTACCAAGTAGCCTTGGTTCCATTTTGTCACAGTTACCTACTTGAGAAGAGAGGAGATACTAGAGTGAACCGTAGGCCCCCTGTTCATCCTTGGGGTTCTGGAATAACTGATCTTGCCATGTAACCCTAACCTTGCTTTAATCTCTATTCTAATAGTAATCTGTTAACCTGGGACCAATCTTCATCTCTGTCCTATGGGGCTCTTGCCCCTGCAGCCTTTCGCTGGCCTGTGTCCTTGTCTCCATGACCTTATAGTGACTCGCATTTGGAGCATTCTAGCAAAAAAAGTGATTATCTCTTTTCTCAGATTCCCATTTCCCATGTTCTTCCCTCCTGACTCCTTTTTAAATATGACCTTGAAGCATGTTGAGAAGGGTATAGAAGTAATTAGAGAAATGGAAGTTACAGGAGGAAGTGGGAGGAAGTGAGAGGAATACTCATGGAAAGCCTTCATATGCTTGCAAAAATAGCAGACCTAATATTTATTTGCCCTCTTGTTTTGTTGTTTTGTTTTGTTTTGAGACAGTCTTGCTCTGTCGCCCAGACTGGAGTACAGTGGTGCAATCTTGGCTCACTGCAACCTCCGCCTCCGGGGTTCAAGCAATTCTTCTTCCTCAGCCTCCCAAGTAGCTGGAATTACAGGTGTGCACCACTAGACGTGGCTAATTTTTGTATTTTTAGTAGAGATAGGGTTTCACCATGTTGGCCAGGCTGGTCTCGAACTCTTGACCTCGTGATCCGCCTGCCTCAGCCTCCCAAAGTGCTGGGATTACAGGTGTGAGCCGGTGCGCCTGGCCCCCTTTATTTGCCCTCTCGATGTAAAGGAGTAACCTCCGGAGGACTTGGGACTTGGGGTAAGAACTTGCAAATGGCAAAAGAAGAATATCCACTCCTCCCAAAAGAGTGCTAACTCAAAAAAGCCTGTAGGTGGGATCCTTCAAGCGTCAGAGTGAGGCCCTATGCAGGTGGACAAACTACTTCAAAACCCACTGGAAAACTTGGCCCTGGGGCATAACAGGAACAAAAAGCGTGTGGTAAGTCAAGGAGCTGGCGGAGCTGGAGTTCCAATTAGTGTCTGTCCTGACCATGTGCCAGCAGACAGGGGCAGGGTTAGAGTCATGGAAGCTGGTAGGGTTTAAACAAGTATAAATCTCAGGGGATATCTGCAGGGGAGCTCGTGTCTTTGCTACCATGCAAACACAGTAAAAGCCAGGACACACAAATAATAGGGAATGTGTGTTTAAGAAGTCATGTGGCATGTGAAGTAAAAGCAAAGAGGCAGACTTGCCCCCAAGGCAGATGGTCCAGCAGGTGCACAAGGCCATTTCAAAACACACACACACACAGAAAAAAACAGAACAGGCAGTGTGGGTTCTTGGTCAATTTTAGCTGAAAAAGAAGAGGAAACCCGACATTGCACAGTTTTAGGCTTTAGCCCTACCACTCTTGTGAGCCCCCGTCCAGGAAAGCCATTAGTGCCTCAGCATGAACCTCAAGGTCCTTCCCACCCCTGCGAGCCACAATCAGGGTGAGCTGAGCGATCAACCCTGGGGGAACAATCACATATGGCCGAGAGGAATTATTCTGGGGTTTGGTTAGTAAGCAGGAGAGAGAAAGGAAGAAGAAAATTGTGTACAGGGGTTGGATGCCTCCAGGCAGAGAAGGCAGGGCATAGAGATGTCTGACCACAAGGGAAAGTATCTGAGTCATGCAGCACCAAAGTATGTGAGCAGTGGAAGTTATCAGAATCAATTGGCACCAAAATATGTTAGTAGCAGAATGTATCCCAGTCATGGCACCACATTGTGTTACTGGGGGCAAATCCTTATGGGTCTGCAGCAGCCTCAGTTCTTGCCTCCTCAGAAGAAAGAATTAGAATTTTTTTTTTTTTTTTTGGAGATAGAGTTTTACTCTGTCACCCAGGCTGTAGTACAGTGGCACGATCTTGGCTCCCTGCAACGTCTGCTTCCTGGGTTCAAGCAATTCTCCTGCCTCAGCCTCCCAAGTAGCTGGGAGGCACCCATCACCATGCCTGGCTAATTTTTGTATTTTTAATAGAAACGGGGTTTCACCATGTTGGCCAGGCTGGTCTCAAACTCCTGACCTCAAGTGATCCACCTGCCTTGGCCTCCCAAAGTGCTGGGATTACAGGTGTGAACCACCACACCCGGCTAAAAGAAAGAATTTGACTGAGGGGCAGAAGGCAGAAGGAGACACTGGGGCAAGCTTTAGAGCAGGAGTGAAAGTTTTTGAAAAAGCTTTAGAGCAGGAACAAAAGGAAGGAAATACTCTTGAAAGAGGGCCAGGCAGGCAACTCGAAAGACAAGTGCACAGTTCGATCTTTTGACTTGGGGTTTTATACACTGGCGTACTTCTGGGGTCTTACGTCCCTTCTCCCCTTATTCTTCCTTTTGTGCAGTGGCCTCCAAGCACTTGGGAAGTGAGCATGTGCAGTGTGTAGTGGAGTTGTACACATGCTCACCTGAGACATTCTTCCCTTACTAGTGGAATGTCCCTGGAAAGTCATATACCAGTTCATCTCTGATATTTTGCCTCTTAATGTGCATGCTTGAGCACACTCACCGAACTCCTGAGATCTTATTGGGAAGCTGCTGATCACCAGTTTCACGTGTTTCTATCTATTGGGAGACTGCCTTTCCCTGGTGCTGGCTGTGACCGATTACCGTTTTAGAGAGACAGTGTGACAACTGCCTCCCAACACCTGATAGTCATCTGACATTCCTATCAGGGGAGTGCCCTCTCCTGCTCTGCTCATGCCTCACTAGCTATGTACTGTAACAGTATGTCAGGGGCCTTTGGTGGGACTCTGAGACTTGCTGGCTTCAGGTGAAGCTCAGCACATTCCTAGCTGTGATGGCTATGAGGTGAGATTCCTTCTGCTTTAGAGAAGCAGAGGGGAAAGTAAAAAGGACTTTGTCTTGCACCTTAGGTACCAGGTTGGCTGCAGGGGGATAGAGCAACAAGCAGTCTCCTGGAGTCCCTGATTCCAGAACTTGCCTCTTGGACAGCATTTCCGGACCTGCCTGGGGCCAGACAGGAGCTCACTGGTCTGAAGGTTGAGTCCGAGGCCAGGCAGCATTCACCATGCGCTGACTGAAGAGCCATTGGACCATAAGGGAACATCAGCAGTAGTCTGGCAGTACTCCTTGTGGGCCTGTGGTGGCATTGGCCATGGGGTGAGGCTCCTCCCATTGCAAAGGGGAGGGAGGAGTGGGAAGGACAGCATCTTGTGGTTTCAGTGTCAGTTCAGTTGCAATACAGTAGAACACCAGGTAGACTTCTGAGGTTTTTGACTGTAGTCCTTAGCTCCTGGATGGCATCTGGACCTGCCTGGGGACGGGGGGAACTCGCCACTCTGAAGGGAAGGACACAGGCCTGGTTGGCTTTCCCGCATGCTGATTGTAGAGCCCCAGGCTGTGAGTGAACATAGGCCATAGCCAGGGAGTGGTTACAGCAGGCCTTAGGAAAGACTCAGTGCTGTGCTGTCTTCAGCTCTGACCCAGCACAGTCATACCAGATGGCCACAGAGGTGCTTATATTACTCCACCCCAAGCTTCAGATGGCTCAGAATAGAAAGACACTCTACTTGTTTGGGAGAAAGTAAAGGGAGAGAACAAGAGTCTCTGCCTGGTAGTCCAGAGAAATCTCCCCAGTCTTATCCAAGAGCATCAGGTAGTAACTCTACCAGTCTGCAAGAATCATAGTGTTGCTGAACTTAGATTGTCCCTAAAGCAGATACGGCTTAGATCACAGCACCCAAGTTCTTTCAGTTATCTGGAAAGCCTTCCCAAGAAGCACGGGTACAAGCAAGCTCAGACAGTGAAGACTGCAATAAATACCTAATTCTGCAATGCCCAGACACAAACAAACATCTAAAAGTGTTAAGACAATCCAGGAAAATAGGACCTCACCAAGTGAATGAAATAAGACACCAGGGACCAATCCTGGAGAAACAGAGATATATGACCTTCCAGACAAAGAATTCAAAATAGCTGTTTTGAGGAAACTCAAAGAAATTCAAGATAACCCAGAGAAGGGATTCAGAATTCTATCAGATTAATTTAACAAAGAGATTGAGATAATTTAAAAGAAGCAAGCAGAAATTCCGGAGCTGGGCCACATGTGGTGGCTCACGTCTGTAATCCCAGCACTCTGGGAGGCCAAGGCGAGCAGATTGCTTCAGCTCAGGAGTTTGAGACCAGTCTGGGCAGCAGGGTGAAACCCTGTCTCTACTAAAAATACAAAAATTAGCCAGGTGTGGTGACGGGTGCCTATAATCCTGGATACTCAAGAGACTGAGGAAGGAAATTGCTTGAACCTGGTAGGCGGAGGTTGCAGTGAGCCAAGATTGTGCCACTGCACCCCAGCCTGGGCAACAGAGTGAGACTCCATCTCAAAAAAAAGAAAACTCCAGGATTTACTCTCCAAGCAGAGAGTAAATGGCATCTATGTAAGTACTTGTTATTCCGTTGTTGACTTGATTTACATAGAAAAAAAAAAAGTACCTGCAAAATAAATTTAAAATGGATTTTTAACTTGAGGAATAATATTGAGAATTTATTAAAGGTTTTAGCCCAATGTCTGTGTTTTTGATCTAGCTATTGTTTCACAATCATATAATCTTATGCACACAAACTCTGGAGCCAGACTATGGCTCTTATCTAAATTTTACCACTTACTAGCTGAATGTCCTTGAGCAAGTTATGCAACCTCTCTGGCCACAGCTCCTCATCTTTAAAACAGAAATAATAAAATTACCTGTCTTACAGGGTTGTTTGAGGATTAAATAATTTGCTTTGAGCAGTGCCTGGCAGAGAGTAAATGCTGTCTATGTAAGTACTCATTATTCCTGTTGACTTGATTTACATAGAAAAAAAATCGTACCTGAAAAATGAATTTAAAATCGACTTTTAACTTGAGGAAAAATATTCAGAATTTATTAAAGTCACTGTTGTTCTTTTCTCAAGAATTCTTGGGCTGGGCATGATGGTACACACCTATAATCCCAACACTTTGGGAGGCCAAGACAGGAGGATCACTTGAGACTAGGAGTTCAAGATCCCCCTGGGCAACATAGTGAGACCCCATCTCTACAAAAAAAATTTTTTTAATTAATTGTGCATGATGGCATGTGCTTGTAGTCCTAGCTACGCAGGAGGCTGAGGTAGGAGGGTCACTTGGGCCCAGGAGTTTGAGGCTACAGTGAGCTAGAATTGCACCAATGTTCTCCAGCCTGAGTGACAGAGTGAGACCTTGTCTCTAAAAATTAAAATTAAAAATTAAAAACATTTTTAAAAGAATTCTTTATTTTTCTATTCATAGTTATAGAGAAGAATATTAGCATTAATAAAATAGTGAGACAGCTGTGTCTCAATTATATTTTATATTTGAGAAATATAAGTAAGCTCATCTTGAAATTTGCTTACTTTGCTTAGTACAATTCAGAGGAATTCATTAGCCAAAAATGATGTATGGCAAGGAAGAAGAAGAATGGATTATCTGATGTGAAAAACTGGTTGCAAATTGGCAAATGTGAATAACAACCGTCAGCCAGGCGTGGTGGTGCAGCCCTGTAGTCCTACCACTCGGGAGGCTGAGGATCACTTGAGCCCAGGGGTTCAAGTCCAGCCTGAGCAACACAATGAGACCCCTGTCTCTAAATAAATAAATAACCAGCGTTAGCATTCATTGGGTGTTTTCTGAGTGTCAGTTGCTGTTCTAAGCACTTTACTTGTGGTAATTATTTCTAATCTGACAGCACATCTGGGAGTAGATAGTCACATTATCTCCATTTTGCAGATGAAGAAATGGAGGCCCTAAGTGGATAAACCACTTGCCCAAGATCATAAAACTTGTCATCAGGAGAGCCAGAATAGTCCCTATACTGGTTATTGAGAATTAATGCTGCATAGTTAAGAAAATAAGAATGCCACTAATTTTTAAGGAATCTTAATTTGAAGGAATTTAAATATAATCTATTTTAATCACTAGGATATTGGTGCCAATTTGATTTCAGATGGTGTTTTTCTTAAAATTGGAGTAGATAAATAACAGGCTGAATAAAATGAATGGAAGATCATTTCAAAGGGGGTGTTTTTTACATGGTATTAGTGGTTCTTTTTTTCCAGAACTCAGTTAATATCAAGATAACCAACCATTTTTCTGCAAATTGCATTTTCTGCACTTTCCTTTTTTTTATTTTTTTATTTTTTTTTTGACAGTCTTGCTTTGTCACCCAGGCTAGAGTGCAGTGGTCCAATCATAGCTCATTGCAGCTTCATGTTCATGGGCTCAAGCAATCCTCTTGCCTCAGCCTCCCAAGTAGCTGAGACTACCAGCATGCACCGCCACACCTGGATAATTTTTGTATTTTTTGTAGAGATCATGTTGCCCAGACTGGTCTCAAACTCCTGTGCTCAAGTGATCCGCCCATCTCAACCTCTCAAAGTGCTAGGATTAGAGGCGTAAGCCGCCACGCCCTGCCAGTATTCCTTCTTCTTAAACCAGTCTCTCCTTTGAATTGATTTGAATGACATGTCTTTTTAAAGAATTCTTATAATTGTTTCTTAAGAGTTTTGACATCGTGTGTGTGTGTGTGTGTGTGTGTGCGTGTGTGTGTGTGTGTATTTCTCAACTAGGAGCAATCCTCTTTCCCCCACTCCCACCCAGGGGATATTTGGCAATGTCTGCAAACTTTTATTTTGAGACAGGGTGTCACTCTATCACCCAGGCTAGAGTGTAGTGACACAATCATGGCTTACTGCAGCCTCAATCTCCTGGGCTCAAGTGATTCCCCCCACCTCAGCCTCCCGAGTAGCTGGGATTACAGGCGCACACCATCACGTCCAGCTAATTTTTGTATTTTTTGGTAGAGACAGGGTTTCACCATCTCACCCAGGATGATCTCGAACTCCTGGGCTCCAGTGATCCTCCTGCCTTGGCCTCCCAAAATGCTGGGATTACCCATGTGAGCCACTGTACCTGGCCTGGAAATGTTTTTCATCATCACAATTTGGAGAAGAGAGGTGCTATTGGAATTGTCCCACACAACAGAGAATGTTACTAGTGGTGAGGCTGAGAAACCCTGGTGTGTGTGTTGGGGGTGGGTGCATGTGCATGTTTGTATAGCAATGTCATTTCTAAAACATAAAGGTAAAAATGAAATTAATGTTTAGATGATACTTTGTTTTTGAATACAAATATTAATTTTTTATTCAATTATAGTTATTAATTGCTTCCAAACATATTGTCACTTGGTAAAGGTCTATAAATATGTATCGCGCACCTATTGTTTTTGCAAGGTACTGTGCTAGACGCTAGAGGTAGACATCATTTCTGCCACCATGGAACTTACTATAGCGTTCTAAAGAGATCTGAACATTAATATTTGGCAGCCTCAGCCAGGCATGGTGTCTCATGCCTGTAATCCCAGCACGTTGAGAGGCCAAGGCGGGTGGATCACTAGAGGTCAGGAGTTTGAGACCAGCCTGATCAGCATGGTGAAACCCCATCTACCAAAAAATACAAAAATTAGCCAGGCATGGTGGCGTGCACCTGTAGTCCCAGCTACTCAGGAGGCTGAGATGGGAGGATTGTTTGAACCCAGGAGGCGGAGGTTGCAGTGAGCCGAGATTATGCCACTGTACTCCAGCCTAGGCAACAAAGTGAGACACTGTCTCAAATATATTTAGATAGATAGATAGATAATATGTTTTATATATATATATACATATATATATATATATGTTTTTGCCAGCCTAGATTGGACTATTTCAAAGTATGATATTTTCAGTTAAAAAGGGGAAAGAAATTGGTTGTCAACTGTCTTAACACAAGATCAAAATATAAAATGAAATTAGATGAAATTAATGAAATTGATCTTCAGTAGGTTGTTGGAATATGTTCAAGGTATTAAATCATGGGGTTTTTCTCATTTTGGGAGTAAAGCTTCCCAGGTCTCATTGCTGTGGCTAAGAACAGCTGTCTTTTAGGATATATTGAAACATTACATTTGGAATTTTTAAATGGTCTCTTCTAGTCCTACTTTTCCTATTTAGTGATATTGTTATTGCTATTCACAATATGGCAGAGCTAAACTTATGCTTGAATGATATGAATATAGCACTTAGAAGCACTCAAAATATGCATCTCACTATGCCTCAAATTCCAGCACTTGACAGGAATTCATTTTTCTTAGGCATTATGTCTTCAATAGTTCTCTATAAAAAGCTGACACTCTAGAATGAAAGAGAGGGAATGTAATCAAAAGTAATGTTTGTGAAAGATTTCATTTTACATGTTACTGGTTTGGGAAATTAGAAAAGATATTAGTTGACTCAGAAAGATATGAGGAGGGAAAAGCAGATTACAAAAAGTAGCAGGTACAATATGGTATAGAATATGAATTCATGAATCATATTATATTCATGAATCAATTCATGAATTCATATTCTATACCATTTTGTACCTGCTACCTAGGGGGGTGTGTGTGGGTGTGTGTGTGTGTGTGGCAGGAAAGATACACACTGAAAGACTACAATGACACTCTGAGTGGTTTAATTGGAAGTGATATTCATTTACTCATGCGTGCACACACACACACGCACAGTGTTTTTTCTACAATTAACGTGTCCTATTTACCTATTTATGTCAGTTTTTTATACAGGTTAAAACAAAGAAAGCATTGAGGCCTCAAGTAGATTTAAGTACAAAAAAAAAAAAAAACCGTGAAGTCACACTGAAATCTATAGCACCACGTCATATCACACGTAGGTTTAATAACCTGCTCAGGGAAAACAGATGTCAAACTTTTAGGCTGGGTGTGGTGGCTCACACCTGTAATCCCAGCACTTTGGGAGGCTGAGGCAGGACACAAAGTGTGCCAGTGATGTGGTGAGAGGAGAGACATTTTAGCATAAGAGAGCATGTGTAGTCCACAAAGGACCCATGATGGAATCTCACAGGTCTCACTCCCAGCGCATTTAATGTAGAAGTTGATTTTATTTTATTTTTTGAAGTGGGGTTGTCACCAGTGAGTAGCAACTATTGAGCTGGTGGTGTGGGTATTAAGAAGAATTTGTTTACCAAGACAGTTGTAGGTAAAGAAAGGCAAATTTATTAGAGAAAGTATGAAAATACACAGCAAGAGAGCAACAGGCAGGCCAGCACAAAGGAGCCAATGACTTCCAAGACACAAAGGCTTGCTGGGGATTGTGTAGAATAGTGTGTATGCTGTATGCCGAGGAAGGCTTTGTGCAGTAGTGATAACACCAAGGTTGCGGTGAGCTAACTTGCAGGTGTCTGATAGTTGGGTGCGGGGAGATTGTGAGTTATTTGCACAGGAGGGCTACGTGTCCTGGACCATGAAGAAAGGCAGACTGATAGCTTCTCTGCTTCTTCTTTTTGCTTTCCCCTGGTCCTGCCAGCTTGATTCCTTTTCCCTAATTAGGACTCCACAGAAGTCTTGCTTTGTCACCCAGGCTAGAGTTCAGTGGTGTGATCATGGCTCACTGCAGCCTCAAACTACTGGGCTTAAGCAATCCTCCTGCCTTAGACTCCTGAGTCATGGACTACAGGCATGTGCTCCATGCCTGGCTGATTTTTGTATTTTGTTTTAGAGACGGGGTCTCACTGTGTTGCCCAGGCTGGTCTGGAACTCCTGGCTTCAAGAAATCCTCCTGCCTTGGCCTCCCAAATTGCTGGGATTACAGGTGTGAGCCACCACCATGCCCAACCTCAAAGTTTGACATCTGTTTCCCCTGAACAGGTTATTAAACCTACATGTGGTATAATGCCGTGCTAGAGATTACAGTGTGACTTTGTATTTTTTTATTTTTGGGGATTTTTTGTTTGTTTGTTTTTGAGACAGAGTCTCACTCTGTCACTCAGGCTGGAGTGCAGTGGCACAGTCTCAAATCACTGCAACCTCCACCTCCCGAGTTCAAGCAATTCTTGTGCCTCGGCCCCATGAGTAGCTGGGATTACAGACATGTGCCACCATGCCTGGCTATTGAGTCAAGGAAGGGTTTCACTACATGAGGTCGTTTGCTCGGCACTTCACAGTTGCATTCTCCACAGCATGAGTTGTAAATATTTGAAAAGATTTCATGCTTCTCATAAGTAACCAAATCAAACTACATAGAAATACATCCCAACAATCCAGAACCCTTCTAAAGGGAAGGCTACAAACATACATACTTCTAACACAACCACTTTGTTGAGAATCGCTTTGGAAAATTTTGCTAAATGACATATTTGATTCAAAGAAATGCAATATCAGTACTTGAGAATATAGAAGTGTTTAAGTTTCAGCCCATTTTTGCAGGTAATGGTTTATAAAATACTCTGAAATAAACCATGAAGATTATTCTCTGTCTCAGGATAATTATATACAGTGTTTAACTTGATTTTGTTTTGTTTGAGACTGGGTCTCACCCTGTTGCCCAGGCTGGAGTGCAGTGGCACAATCATAGCTCGCTGCAGCCTCAAACTCCGGGACTCAAGTGATCCTCCTGCCTTGGTCTCCCAAAGCATTGGGATTGCAGGTATGAGCTGCAGTGCCCAACCCAGTGTTTCACTTTGAATAGTCCACTGAAATATAAGAAACAATTCATTTCAACAAGGATATGATGGGTAGCTACTGTTTCAGTTGCTGTGCTAGGTTCAGAAATCAAAGATGAATAAACTTCAAAAGCTAAAAGGAGGATATCAAATGTTCCCAGTATAAAAAAATGATAAGATAAGGACCAGGCACGATGGCTCACACCTGTAATCCCAGCACTTTGGGAGGCCGAGGCAGGTGGATCACCTGAGGTTAGGAGTTTGAGACCAGCATGGCCAACATAGTGAAACCCTGTCTCTAACCCGTCTCTACTCAAAATACAAAAAATTAGCTGGACGTGGTGGCAGGCACCCGTAATCCCAGCTACTCAGGAGGCTGAGGCAGGAGAATCACTTGAACCTGGGAGGTTGCAGTGAGCCGAGATCGTGCCACTGCACTGAAACCTAGGCAACAAGAGCAAAACTCTGTCTAAAAAAAAAAAAGATAGGCTAGGCACAGTGGCTCACACCTGTAATCCCACTTTGGGAGGCCAGCGAGAGAGGATGGCTTGAGCCCAGGAGTTTGAGACCAGCAATAGAGGGACACCCTGTCTCTACACATACACACACACACACACACACACATTAGCCAGTATGGTGGCACATGCCCGTAGTCCCAGCTACTCTGGGGGCTAAGGTGGGAGGATTGCTTGAGCCCAGGAGATTGAGGCTGCAGTGAGTCATGATCACATCACTGTAGTCCAGCCTGGGCAACAGAGCAAGACTGTCTGAAAAAAACAAACAAAACAAAAACCACCAAAGGGCTAATTACCCTTATCTGGTTGCCACACATTATATGTATGAAACATCACTATGCATCCCATAAAAATATACATCATTTTTCAGTTTTAAAAATGATAAGTAAGCTATGATCTTTGCACACAGGCCTTAGAGTTCAGTGAGGGGAACCAAGCTCCACACTGTGGTATAATGCCAGGGAGCATGGAGAGGGGATGCTGACGTGGGATGGGTGCTGGGCAGGTTTGGGAGGAGATAATGCTTGAACTCAGTCTTGCCAGGCAGACAGGGTGGAAGGGAAAAACATGTCAAACTGACATAAAAGTGCAGAGACATGCAAGAGCCCAGAGTTTAAATAACTGCAAATAGTTCCTAAAGACAATTGAACTTCCGCTTCTGGCCAAGGTGGAGTGACAGGGACTGGATTCAGCCTCCCATCTGAAAGAACAGAAAAAACAGACAAAATACATAAAACAACAGATTTCAGACACTGCACACCAGGCAGCAGAGAACAATGATTCTTGAAAGAGGGAAAACAAATGAGGTGAGGCCTGTGATTACCCAAGCTCATTGCATGGAGAGAGCTTCCAGAGAGCAACTTAGAGAGGGGAAACCTGGGCAGAGCCTGGGGGCCCAGGCAGGCCATAGCATCTTGAGTTCACAGGGCAGAGTTCCAGAGGGGAGATTGCAGCACAGAGAGAGAGCTTCAGAGATAGGGGCCCTCCAGTTTTCAGCTGAGTGCTAATCCAAGCATGAGTGTGCAGAAACCACTCAAGACTCAAGAAAGAACCATGAGATCAGAGCAGAGGGAATAATCCTTGAATGAAAAACCTTGTAATTCACAGAGCATCAGGTAGAGTACTCTAAAGAGCATTTCCTCTGTAGTCTAGAATAAAGGCTGCTTTCATCTTGCCTAGCAAAGCTTAGGAGAAGCTTCAAAAAGATTAAACTGTTTCCAAACATTTTAACTGCTTCCCAGAATAAAGCTGAAGAAAATGTTTATAGGAATAGAAGACTAACACTTAAGGATGTGAAATTCACAATGTCTAGCATCCAATAAAAACTTTCTAGGCATGCAAACAAAGAGAAAATACAATCAATAATGAGAAAAATCAATGTATAGGAACAACTCAGAAATGACACGCATGTTAAATTAGTCAAAGAATTAATAGGCAAAGTCATTAAAAACAGTTATGATAACTGTATTCCATATGTTTAAAGTCTATAGAAAAGGTTGAGCAAATTGAACATCTAGATATGAAATATCTAGAATGAAAATATACTGGGACCAAGTATCACAACTGTAATCCCAGCAAATTGGGAGGCCAAAGCTGGAGAATCACTTGAGGCCAGTTCAAGGCCAACCTGGGCAACATAGCGAGATGCTGTTTTCACAAAAAAATGCAAGAAACTAGCCAGGTGTGGTGTCACCCGCCTGTAGTCCCAGCTACTTAGAAGGCTGAAGCAGGAGGATTGCTTGAGCTCAGAAGTTTGAGGCTGCAGTAAGGTATGAAAGTACCACTGCACTCTAGCCTGGGCCACAGAGTGAGACCTTGTCTCTAAAAAAAGAAAAACAAAAGAGAAAAATACACTGGATGGGATTGGGATTGACAAGAGTTTAGACAATGCAGAAGAAATGAGTAGTATAGTTGAATATGTAGCAATAAAAACTATCTAAAATGAAACAGTTGAAAAAGGTTGAAAGCAAAATGAACAGTGCATCAGTGAGCTATGAAGCAACTTCAAGTTGCATATACTGTATCTGAGGCCAAAGTTGATTGATCCGTGGGTGGACACCTTGTCCATGGCTGGACACCTTGAACGTGGCTGGGCCAGTGAGTTTTAGGACCCAGAGAGAATCACACTAGTCTTGCTCTGGGTGACTAAAGCAGAAACATGGAGATCTTTGTGTTTGCCACCATATAGGCCGAGAAGCAGAAAGTATCAATTGCAACAAGGGGAGAAAGAAACAGACATACAGAAGAAAGTTGATGTATAATTTGGAGAAATGGGCCAGGCATGGTGCTGCACACTGGTAATCCCAGCACCTTGGGAGTTCGAGGTGGGCGGGTCACTTGAGGTCAGGAGTTTGAGACCAGCCTGGCCAATGTGGCAAAACCCCTTCTCTACTAAAAATACAAAAATTAGCCAGATGTGGGGGCACCCTCTTGTAGTCCCAGCTACTCAGGAGGCTAAGGCATGGGAATCCCTTGAACCCAGGAGGTGGAGGTTGCAGTGAGCCAAGATCGTGCCACTGTACTCCAGTCCGGATGACAGAGCGACTCTGTCTCAAAAAAAAAAAAAAGAAGAAGAAGAAGAAGAAATAAATCATTGCAATTTCCAGGTCTTGGTTCCAGTTGTTTCTGAGCCTAGCTGTATCCCTGTGCTATTTGGCTTCTCCTTAGAGCCCATGAAATAGGGTTTTTTGTCACATAAAATGAAAAAGTCCTTAGCTTACATAAAGATGATGCCTTTGATTTTTGGACATGTTAAGATCGGAGTGTCTGGGATATCAGTGTGGAAATCTACACTAGGCAGATGAATGAACTTATCTAAAGCTCAAAGTCCCATCTTTATTCTGTTAATCTATATTTACCTAAATCCTTAGGAATGTATGAAATTGACAATGGAGAACCTATAGAGGGAGACAAGATAAAGCCAAGGATGGAACCTGGAAAAAAAAAAAAAAACATTAAAGAGATAGGAAGAAGAGCTTCCAGGGAAGGAGTTTGAACAGGAACGTCTACCAAGCTAGGATGAGAGCACAGCGTTGAGGGCATCGAAGGAGGAGAGAATTTAAAGAAAAGGGAAATGTAGAACAGTGTCAGATACTTAAAGGACATGACCCTAAAACGTTCCTGACCCTTGACTGACAACCACCAGCTTCCTGTATTTCTAACCTTACTTCCTTTTCTCTGCCCATATTTACCACACATCCGTCCATATTTCCCTGTTTCTGACCTCAGCATGCTAACTTAACCATGGTGATTAGTCTCTTTTAGGATAGTTAGATTTTGGCAATCTTAACCCTGCAGTCTTCTACAATATCTGACCAAATTTAGACCCAATTAAAGACCCAATCAAAGGAGATCAACAGGGAAGGGCTGTGAGCACTACTCCCCCAAAAGATAATTGCATGCCAATATGACTGCCAGAGTCAAGAAAGGAGCTGGAGGAGAACGTATGGTTTCAATGAGAGGAAATTGGCCTCATCCATCTATTAAAGCTCTTTTAGGAGGCACATATGCGTAGGGACAAAAGCTCATGAATGGCATCTATTTAGATTTGCAAAAAGCCTTTCACAAAGCTCAACACAAAAGACTGTTTTAAAAATTGAGTCATCATGGTATGATGGAGACTGGTGCAGTGCACGAGGAAGTTGCTTAGAGACAAGAAACAATGGTTTAGGAGAAAAGGGCAGTTCTTGGAGGAAGGAGTGTAAACATTGGCATTCCCCTATGAATATCCTTGTTTACTATTTTTATGAATTGTTGAAGGTGGGTAGGTACAGTGACATTAAGTTCTTCTGATTATGAAAATCCCCACTATATGAGAATAACCTGAAGTTAGTGTGAGGCTATGTCAACAGGCAGAAAATATTGCAAACATCGGCAAAAAGAAGATACTGAATTTAGGGAAAAATCATCTAAATTATACTTAGGAGATCCATAGGCCAGGCGGAGTCGCTTTCACCAGTAGTCCCAGCACTTTGGGAGGCCGAGGGGAGAGGATCGTTTAAGCCTAGAAGTTCAAGACCAGCCTGGATAACATGGCAAATCTCCATCTCAGCAAAAAACACAAAAATTAGCCGGGCACAGTAGAATATGCCTGTTGTCTTAGCTACTTGGGAGGCTAAGGTGGGAAGATTGCCTGAGCCCTGGAAGGTCAAGGCTGCAGTGAACCAAAATTGCACCACTGCACTTCAGCCTGGGCTACAGAGTGAGACCCTATCTACAAAAAAAAAAAAAAAAAAAGTTCCTTTGTTGAGAATCTACTACGTGACTAGATACTGTGTGACATGTTGTGAAGCATTATAATACTTAAGGCTTTCTCTTTGCTCTTGGGGAACTTAAATGGAACAAGAAAGTATTTTCTGTAGTAGTTCACACAATAGAGTGTAAGTTTTCTAAGTGTTAAACTAATAAGGCTGAAAAATATGAATATACTCAACATATTTAGATACTTTTATAAAAGGCATTGTTATGATGGCTTTATTAAGGGAAACTAGAATATTTGTGGCTAGATTCATGACATCTGGATATATTAGTCAGGACCACTTTTGTTCCAAATGACAAAAATTAAAACTAACTTAAAAGGTTGGGCGTGGTAGTTCACACCTGTAATCACAGCACTTTGGGAAGCAGAGGCAAGAGTCTCACTTGAGACCAGGAGGTTGAGGCCATCATAGGCAACACAGTGAGTAGAGACAGGGTCTCTACAAACAAAACAAAACAAAACAAAACAACAACAACAAGAAAACCCAGCCAGGTACAGTAATACAGACCTGTAGTCCCAGCTACTTTGGTGGGAGGCTGAAGTGGGAGGATCACTTGAGCCTGGGAGGTCGAGGCTGCAGTGAGTTGTGACCACACCACTGCACTTTAGAGCCTAGGCAACAGAGCAAGACCCTGTAATTAATAAATAGATAGATAGATAGATAGATAGATAGATAGATAGATAGATAGATAGATAGACAGACAGACAGACTAGATAGACAATAGACAGATGATAGATAGGTAGATAGATTGATAAATCAGGAGATAAAATTTTAAAAATAAAATCACACACCAATTACCAGTTGTGGTAGGCAGCCTCTAAGATGACCCCTTAGGATCCCTGGCTCCTTGTATTAATACCTTTGTATAATCCCCTCCTTATTTTAACTTTTATTTTAGGTTTGGGGGTAGACACACAGGTTTGTTACATAGGTAAAAACATGTCTCAGGGGTTTGTTGTATATATTATTTCATCACCAGATATTAAGCCCAGTACCCAATAGTTATCTTTCCTGCTCCTTTCCCACCTCCCACCCTCCCCCTTCAAGTAGACCCCAGTGTCTGTTGTTTCCTTCTTTGTCTTCGTAACTCTTACCATTTAGCTCCCACTTATAAGTGAGAACATGCAGTATTTGGTTTTCTGTCCCTAGTCTCCAGTTCCATCCATGTTCCTGAAAATGACATGATCTCCTTTTTTATGGCTGCATAGTATTCCATGTTATATATGTAGCACATTTTCTTTATCCAATCTGTCATTGTTGGGCCTTGAGGTTGATTCTATGTCTTTGCTGTTGTGAATAGTGCTGCAGTGAACATTCACAATCACAAGCATGTGTCTTTATGGTAGAATGATTTCTATTTCTCTGGGTATACAACCAGTAATGGGATTGCTGTGCAATCCCCTTTTTCTATGTGGGTTAACTTGACTGATTTCTAAAGACAAGACTATGGCAGAAGTGATGGTTTGTCACTTTTGAGATGAGGTTACAAAATACTGCAGGTTCCGTTTTAGATGCAGTGACTCTTTCTGGCCTTCTCTGGAATCATTCACTCTGGGGAGAGCCAGCCACCATGTGAGTCAGTCCTGTGGAGAGGCCCACGTAAGTGAGCTTGGAAGTATATTTGCTGACACTGAAAATAACCAGGTATGTGAGCTTGGGAGTGGACCCTCCCCCAGTGTAGTCTTCAGGTGAGACCGCAGACCTGGCTGACAGCTTCATTGCAGACTCATGAGAGACTTAAGAGCCTGAGACAGCTGGGAAAGCTGTTCCCAGAGTCCTGACCCAAAAACTAAGAGATCATGTACATTTTTTAAAATAAGAGACAGGGTCTTGGTCTGTCACCCAGGCTGCAGGACAGTAGCCCAATCATAGCTCACCGCAGGCTTGAGCTCCTGGGCTTGAGCAATCCTCCTGCCTCAGCCTCTTGAGTAGCTGGGACTATAGGTGCCTGCCGCCACACTGAGCTAATTTTAAAATTTTTTGTAGAGACAGGGTCTCACTACTTTTTGCCCAGGCTGGTCTCAAACTCCTGGCCTCAAGCCATCCTCCTGCCTCAGCCTTCCGAAGTGCTGGGATTACAGGTGTAAGCCACCACGCCTGGCCTCTAATTGTTTAAAGATCTGAAATGTATCACCGTGAAGTAAAGGTTCATATAAAGACCACGTGACTTGTCTCTGCGATCTGTTTGTGCCTTCATGTGTGTGGATTACCTAAGTACCTTTCTTGATGGAAAGGAAAATATCTCCAAGGGAAAAACAAAGTGGACTACATCCAATATGAAAAAAAAAAAAAAAAATGTCGCCAGGTGCGGTAGCTCACGCCTGTAATTCCAGCACTTTGGGAGGCTGAGGCAGGCAGATCACGAAGTCAGGAGATTGAGACTATCCTGGCTAACATGGTGAAACCCCATCTCTACTAAACGTACAAAAAATTAGCCGGGCTTGGTGGCGGGCGCCTGTGGTCCCAGCTACTCGGGAGGCTGAAGCAGGAGAATGGCGTGAACCCGGGAGGCGGAGCTTGCAGTGAGCCAAGATCGCGCCACTGCACTCCAGCCTGGGCGACAGAGCAAGACTCCATCTCAAAAAAAAAAAAAAAATGTTTACTAAAGCAAATTTTATTTAAAACCTGTTTTCTCCTTGACAGCAGCTTTACAATAAAATGAGATGTTTTAAAATTTATTAATCACATAATCTGGGTATAAATACCAGACTGATGTTGCACTATGAAAAATATAAAATTGTAACCTCTAAAAACCGAATAGGTAATAGAAATGTTGATTAACTTCAGCTGAAGTGCTTATACCTGCTGCTATTTTCAGAAATTAATAGCTACCCTGGGGCATTTTTAACTTACATACAACATTGAGTGGGATTTTCCTATGATGATTACCCTAATGTTTCAGAAAGTTCTAATTAGCAACTAATTACCATTCCACCTTGTCATCACACGCCCTCATGCTGCCGTTGTAACTTTATGTCTTCTTCTAATATGACAGAGCGAGGCGGCAATAAGTTCTGAAGGTGCTTTCAATAACTATGTAGCACAGGGAACAATATTCCATTCGCTGTTACTTCTGTAAGATATAACTGTATCTAGACCATTCCTGAGCTCAATGTAGAACCAAAATAAAGGCCTTTAAAATGCCATCCTCCCTGTTGTAGGCTCCATGTTTTCTCACAAGGGACTGAAAGCAGGGCCCTTTACTTGGAATTCATTGGAATTCAATAAATACTTAGAATTCATTACTGCTCATTACCGGTTAAGTCATTTGCATGTAGTAAATTCCTTCATCTTCACTAATTCTCACTCATATACATAGAAAATTCTGGTTTTTGACCTATAATGACATTTGGTTTAGTTTAATGTTCTTTTCCATCCTTATTTAATTTTCTACTACTGTAGGAGACTGTTTTGAAGCTGTTTGGTTTTTGTTATTGTCCAGTCCTTTGAAGCCTTATGAGGAAAATTGTATGAATGAATATACACATGTTAATACAGCACAAACACACATCCTTATTACCTATAGGATTAGGTAAAACCCAACATTTTAACCCCAAGGTCTGCCGCAGTATTTGTGGTGGATGCTTTGCAGAGAGTATAGCACCAGCCTGTAGGCCCTGGAGAAGAAATGGAACTGATACTCCCATATCCTCACCCAGAGTCCAGCACCTTGGCACCCCAGGCCTGGGTGGTTGAGATCGCCTTGGAGCAGTGCCAAAGCTCATTTGGTGCTCTTATATGAAAAGGGAGTCCTTCTGTGCACCGCCACCTTGATTTTACATTGGAAAGCCACGGTTTGTATTCCAACTCCAGGGAATTCCACAGAGAAATGGTTACTGTGTGTGGTTATTAGTCAATTTAAGGTAGAAAAGTCTTCTATGTACAACAGCAAAAAAGCCATAAAGGAGCAACTGATAGATTTTACTACCAGAAAAGGTAAAACATCTGCACGTTAAAACAAAACACCATAAATAGAATTAAAAAGCAAATGAAAATAATGGAAGACATTTGCCAAATACATAGAAAAGGATTATGGCTAAAGTTTTTAATGCATAGAGCTCTTTCCAATCTCTATACATATAATTAATTTTCTGATTCTTTTTCCTTTTCTAGAAGCATTCAAAATGGTCCAGCATTTGATATGTAGGCTATTCTATGATATAGCTGTAGGCTATCCTATGTAGGCTATCCTATGATATAGCTGCCAGTAATACTAGGGTAGGCCATGTGAGGTGGCTCGCACCTGTAATCCCAGCACTCTGGGAGGCCGAGGCGGGAAGATCACTTGAGCCCAAGAATTTAAGACCAGGCTGACCAGCATAGTGAGACCTCATCTCTACAAAAAATCAAAACACTAGCCGGATGTGGTGGCATCACCTGAAGTCTCATCTACTCGAGAGGTGGAGGTGAGAGGATCACGTGAGCCTGGAAGGTAGATGCAGTAAGCCGAGATCGTGCCACTGCACTCCAGCCTGGGCCACAGACCATGAACCTGTCTCAAACAAAACAAAACAAAACAAAAACAAAAACAAAAAAGACCAGGCTGGCCTGAGCCTCTGGTAAATGGAATTGTTTAGCTTTATACCAAGAGGAGTGAGACAGCACCAAAATCTGGGTGTGGGATGTGCTCAGGCCGACCAGGAGAGGTTTATGCCGACCAGGAGTGGTTCGTGCCATGAGACCTAAAACTCTTAGCATGTTGTCTAAAACAAAGAAAAGCATGTTAGCAGGGCCCGTGGTGCTTCCATGGGCACTAAATGTATCTGGGACAAGATCAGTATGCTTTTCTTAGTGAGGAGCAGAAAATCACTGTGAAAGCATTGAAGGCTTGAGCACAGAGGCACAAAGCTAAATTTTGTTTTTTTTGAGACGGAGTCTCGCTCTGTTGCCCAGGCTGGAGTGCAGTGGCATGATCTTGGCTCACTGTAACCTCTGCCTCCCAGATTCATGCGATTCTCCTGCCTCAGCCTCCCGAGCAGCTGGGATTACAGGTGCGTGCCACCACGCCCGGCTAATTTTTTGTATTTTTAGTAGAGATGAGTTTCACCATGTTAGCCAGGATGGTCTCAATCTCTTGACCTCGTGATCCACCCACCTCTGCCTCCCAAAGTGCTGAGATTACAGGCGTGAGCCACTGCACCCGGCCCACAAAGCTAAATTTTAAATTAAAGTGGTTTTTTTGAATAATTAAAAGGTTTATAAAACAATTATGTTTCTGTCATTACCTCATGGGGAAATGGATGGGCATATTTTCACCAAATTTAGATACATATTGGGGTGATCTGACTTGAAATATAGATTATATGTTGTACAAAGAGTACATTTTGGCCAGGTGCCGCGGCTCGTCACTGTAATCTCAGCACTTTGGGAGGCTGAGAGGAAAGGATCACTTGAGCCCAGCAATTTGAGACCAGCCTGGGCAACACAGTGAGACTCCATCTCTACAAAAATTTAAAAAATTAAAAATTGAAAATAAATTCATTGGCCGGGCGCGGTGGCTCAAGCCTGTAATCCCAGCACTTTGGGAGGCCGAGACGGGCGGATCACGAGGTCAGGAGATCAAGACCATCCTGGCTAACACGGTGAAACCCCGTCTCTACTAAAAACATACAAAAAAACTAGCCGGGCGACGTGGTGGGCGCCTGTAGTCCCAGCTACTCCGGAGGCTGAGGCAGGAGAATGGCGTGAACCCGGGAGGCAGAGCTTGCAGTGAGCCGAGATCCGGTCACTGCGCTCCAGCCTGGGCGACAGAGCAAGACTCTGTCTCAAAAAAAAAAAAAAAGAAAAGAAATTCATTTTGGGGGATTATAGGGAAATAAAGGGAGACAGGCAATCCTCCTTTGGAGCAGCTGAACCTGAGGGTCAAGGTGAGGACTTAGGGTGCCCATTGGGTCAGAGGGGACTGCGCACATGATATGAATACTAGCTAAGGCCTCGGAGTGCTGTGGAGACTAATAACATTATCTGTGTAAAGTGCTGACCTCAGTGACCAGCACATTCACTTATTCAATTATTTATCAAATTTTATTGAGTAGCTACTGTGTACCAGATACTCTGCCAGGTGCCGGGGATACTGCAGTGAGCAAAACAGCAATCGCAAACCTCTCAGGGTTTACATTCTCCTAACACACAGTAAACCATCATAAAAGATAGCCAGCATTATTCTATAATACAAAATATGCGAAAACTAAAAACCATGATAGCTTTTTTCACCAGTTAGATTGGCAAAGGTTCTCTGGTGAAGATAATCCCTAGCAGGTATGGACCAAGAGTATAGGCACTTTTTTATATATATATATATTTTGAATTTTTGAGACAGGGTCTTGCTTTGTCATCCAGGCCAAGTGCAGTGGCATGATCGCGGCTCACTGTAGACTTGACCTCCCAGGCTCAAGCAATCTCCCCACCCCCTCCTCCCAAGTAGCTGGGACCACAGGTGCATACCACCATGCCCGGCTAATTTTTTAGTTTTTGTAGAAACAGGTTTTTGCCATATTGCCCAGGCTAATCTCAAACTTCCTGGGCTCAAGCGATCCTCCAGCTTCACCCTCCCAAAGTGCTGGGATTGTAGACATGAGCCACCATGCCCAGGAAAAAATAGGCACTTTATTTCTGGGGGCAGTGTACATTGGTGCAAACTTTCCGGAGGGCAGGTTGACAGCATGTATTAGATGCTTTTACTCCCTCAATTCCACTTCTGACTTATGGTAAGGAAATATTCATGGATTACTCAATAGCACCTACTTGGGAAGGAAGTGAAGATGCCCAGAGCCTGAGCTCCCCAGTCAGACAGGTCTGAGTTCACACTAAAGCTGGTTCTGCTGTCTACTTGCAGCGTGACCCTCAGATGAATTAGGGCATCAGCACTGTGTGATCTCAGGCGAATTATTCCCAACGTCCATGCAGCACGCTCCTCATCCGTAACACGGACATGGTAATAGCGTTTACCTTACAGGGCGGCGAATTATTCCCAGCCTCCATGCAGCACGCTCCTCATCCATAACACGGACATGATAATAGCATTTACGTTACAGGGCTACTGTGAGAAGTAAGTGAGATAATGCAGAAAACACTTTAGCTTAGTGCCTGATGCATGGTAAGACTTCAATATACTTAAGCAAAAGAAAAAAAAGTATATGTTCATCCCAGCAGTATTTACAGTGATAAAAAGTAAAACAGAGGCTGGGCACGGTGGCTCAGGCCTGTAATCCCAGCACTTTGGGAGGCCAAGACGGGTGGATCACGAGGTCAGGCGATCGAGACCATCCTGACTAACATGGTGAAACCCCGTCTCTACTAAAAATACAAAAAAAAATTAGCCGGGCGTGGTGTCAGTCCCAGCTACTCGGGAGGCTGAGGCAGGAGAATGGCGTGAACCCAAGAGGCGGAGCTTACAGTGAGCCAAGATCGTGCCACTGCACTCCAGCCTGGGTGACAGAGCGAGACTCCTTCTCAAAAAAAAAAAAAAAAAAAAGTTAAATAGAAAGTACCTGAGTGATTTAAAATGAATACAGAGAAAAAGTTCCATACCACCACTAAAAATCATGTTGCAGTCCATAGCACCACTAAAAATCATGTTGCAGATGAATAGTTAATGATATGGAAAATGATCACAATATATTGTTAGGTAAAAAAAAATTGGTTATAGCCTGGGTACAGTGGCTCATGCCTGTATTCCCAGCACTTTGGGAGACCAAGGTGGGAGGATTGCTTGAATCCATGAGTTTAAGACCAGCCTGGGCAACATAGGGAGACCCCCCATCTCTACAAAAAAAATTTTTTTTTTAATTAGCCAGGCATGGTGGCACATGCCTGTAGTCCCAGCTACTTTGACACAGGAGGATTGCTTGAGCTGGGGAGGTAGAGGGTGCAGTGAGCCATGATCACACCACTGCACTCCAGCCTGGGCAATAGAGCAAGACTCCATCTCAAAACAAAATAACATTTTAAAAGGTGGTTATAAAAAATATGTATAAAACAAGGAAAGTGAAGGATCTCTTCCAGTAGAACTACAAACCACTGCTCAAGGAAACAAACAAATGGAAAAACATTCCATGCTCATGGATAGGAAGAATCAATATGGTGAAAAAGGCCATACTGCCCAAAGTAATCTATAGATTCAATGCTATTCCCATCAAACTACCATTAATATTCTTCACAGAATTAGGGAAAAAAAAACTTTGAATTTCGTATGAAACCAAAAAAGGGCCTGTATAGCCAAGACAATCCTAAGCAAAAAGAACAAAGATGGAGGCATCATGCTACCTGACTTCAAACTATACTATAAGGCTACAGTAACCAAAACAGCATGGTACTGGTACAAAAACAGACACATAGGCCAATGGAATAGAATCTACAACCACCTGATCTTCAACAAACCTGACAAAAATAAGCAGTGAGGAAAGGATTCCCTGTTTAATAAATGGTGCTGGGAAAACTGGCTAGCCATATGCAGAAAATTGACACTGGACCCCTTTCCTGCACCTTATACACAAATAAACTCAAGATGGATTAAAGACTTAAATATAAAACCCAAAACTATAAAACCCTAAAAGAAAATCTAGGCAATACCATTCAGGACATAGGCACAGGCAAAGATTTCATGACAAAAACATCAAAAGTGATTGAAACAAAAGCAAAAATTGACAAATGGGATCTAATTAACCTAAAGGGCTTCTACACAGCAAAAGAAACTACCATCCGAGGGAACAAACATCCTAAAGAATGGGAGAAAAATTTTGCAATCTGTCCAACTGACAAAGGTCTACTATCCAGAATCTATAAGGAACTTAAATAAATGTACAAGTAAAAACCAAACCAAACGACCCCATTAAAAAGTGGTCAAAGGACATAAACAGACACTTCTCAAAAGAAGACATTTATGTGGCCAACAAACATGAAAAAAAGCTCGATATCACTGATCATTAGAGAAATGCAAATCAAAACCACAATAAGATAGCATCTCACATCAGTCAGAATGGTGATTATTAAAAAGTCAAGAAACAACAGATGCTGGTGAAGCTGTGGAGAAATAGGAATGCTTTTACATTGTTGGTGGGAATGTAAATTCCCATTTTGGAAGTTCAGTGTGGCATTTTGGAAGACAGTGTGGCAATTCCTCAAAGACCTAGAACCAGAAATACTATTTGACCCGACAATCCCATTACTGGGTATATACGTAAAGGAATATAAATCATTCTGTTATAAAGATACATGTTCACATATGTTCATTGCAGTACTATTCACAATAGCAAAGACATAGGATCAACCCAAATACCCATCAATGACAGACTGGATAAAGAAAATGTGGTACATATACACCATGGAATACTATACAGCCATAAAAAGAAACGAGATTATGTCCTTTGCAGGGACATGGATGAAGCTGGAAGCCATTATCCTCAGCAAACTAACACAGCAACAGAAAACCAAACACCGCACGTTCTCACTTGTAAGTAGGAGCTGAACAATGAGAACACATGGGCACAGGGGGAACAACAGACACTGGGTCCTGTTGGCGGACTGAGGAGGGAGAGCATCAGGATAAATAGCTAATGATGCATGTGGGGCTTAATATCTAGGTGATGGGTGCAGCAAACCACCATGGCACACATTTACCTATGTAACAAACCTGCATGTCCTGCACATGTATCCCAGAACTTTAAATTAAATTTTAAAAAAGAATATGGCCAGGCACAGTGGCTCATGCCTGTAATCCCAACACTTTGGGAGGCCAAGGTGGGTGAATCACCTAAGGTCGGGAGATCGAGACCAGCCTGGCCAACATGGTGAAACCCCATCTCTACTAGAAATACAAAAATTAGCTGGGTGTGGTGGCAGGCGCCTATAATCCCAGCTACTCAGGAGGCTGAGGTAGGAGAATCACTTGACCCTGGGAGGCAGAGGTTGCAGTGAGCCGAGATAGCACCACTGCACTTCAACCTAGGCGACAGAATGAGACCCTGTCTCAAAAAAAAAAAAAAAAAAAAAAAGAATGTGTACAATATCCCAATTTTAGAAAAAAATATAGGAAGGCTATACTACGTATTTTCCACAATAAGCATGCATTATTTTGTGCTTTATACAAAGCCTATGTATTATTTATAGCAGACGTACATTGGGTTTTGCATGTCTGGCATCAGCCCACTTCCTTCTAACATCCTGGTTTTCTTATGTGGAATAATCCCTTCCCCCCTGCCAGAAAGGCGATTTTTGGCTCCCACATCTCATATCCACCTCTCACTTACGGAAGCCACAAGGCTTTGATCCCAGAGGCAGTGCTACAAGAATGGTGGATATTTTGGAGGGCATTGTTAGTGTCCTGGCAGCACTGTGGGTGGGGAGTGGGTGGGTTGGTAATGTGACTCTGCTGACAGTGTCTCATCCTCTGGGACTTCCTTGGTCCTTGCCCTTTCCCAAGCCTGGTCATTCTCCTCCCACTGTTTTCATGAGCCCCTCTTAGCCTATCAATAAATCCTTTTCTGCTTAAGTTACCCAGAATCTCTTTCTGTTGCTCACAACCAAAAACGTTTACTAACAAGCTACTTTTAAAAACTGGAAAATGAATAAAGCAAGCTGTAGCAGCTATGGAGCCGTTCTTTGCAGGAATAGTCTAAACCCAGATGAGCCTGAGATGGCTCAGAGGAAATGCTAAATGACCGGGCTGCAAAACATCTGGTTGGAAACTAGAAAAATGCATTACATAACTTAAAAACTAATTGATAAAATTAATTCATTTAATTAAATTGACCATTTTAGATGTTCCTAGATATCCAGTTGTTCAACATGATGTGACAGCTGATGATTGGGTTTTTTGTTGCTTTTTGGAGACAGAGTCTCACTGAGTTGTCCAGGCTGGAGTGCATCGGCGTGATCTCAGCTCACTGCGACCTCCACTTCCCTGGTTCAAACGATTCTCCTGCCTCAGACTCCCGAGTAGCTGGGATTACCGGCACACACCACCAAGCTCGACTAATTTTTTTGTATTTTTAGTGGAGACGGGGTTTCACTATGTCAGCCGGGCTAGTCTCAAACTCCTGACCTCAAGTGATCCACCCACCTCAGCCTCCCAAAGTGCTGGTATTACAGGCATGAGCCACCTCACCCAGCCATGATGATTGTTATTCTTTGATCTTTGTGATTTGAACTTATTTAGAATTTAGAATACAATGAGGGAAATGCTAAACTGAAATGGACAAAGACCTTCAGTATAGGCTAATGAACCACACACATACTAACTAGTGGGTACCAAAGCTACCCAATGTATTGCAATATGAGACAGTGGACTTTTAGCCATTAACTGTTAAAGCATGACCCCAGGAGAGCAATATGAAGTGTAGCTTTGTTGTTATGCCTTAACAATAGCAGACACCTGCACATACTCATCTGCCCTTAACTTGGGTAGCATGACATCATTTGTTTTCAAAAGCTTTTTTTGTGCCATCTGTTACTAAAATGATGACTGCTTTTGATACAAGGTTTGCAAGATGTTAGTCACCCATCCTCAGTCCTCATCTTTATATTCAGGAGCGTCAGCTTCGGAAATCTTGTAGTTTACCTTCTCAATTACTTTGCACATTTTCGTCTGACTCTCGTGGAGATGATACTCTCCAAATGTGAGTCTGCCCCAAGACTTGGCCCAGTCTTGACACCTTTGAGTCACCTCAGAGCCCTTTGAGCGGCAAAGGTCTAGATCACATAATGAAGTCAAATCTTATTACAAAGATTATTTTGGATTGTTTTGGAAGTGGTTAGAATACACACGCATGTATACATGAATATTATGGATCTTCCTGAAAGATGCTATGTAAATTTTTCTCATTTTTTGTTTTCATCTTTTTAAAAATCACAACATTCCTTTAGTCTAATCTCATTTACTCTTCTTTCTCCATAATACTGTAGCCACTTTTTTTTTTTTCTTGCTATGTTGTCCAAGCTGGAGTATAGTGGCTATTCACAGGCACAATCCCACTACTGATTAGCACAAGGGTTTTGATCTGCTCCATTATAGACCTGAGCCAATTCACCCCTCCTGTGGCAACCTGGTGGTCCCCTACTGCCAGGAGGTCACTATATTGATACTGAACTTAGCGCAGATACCTGATTGGCACAGCTCTCTACAGTCCGTAACTCCTGGGCTCAAGTGATCCTCTGGCCTCAGCCTCCCAGGTAGCTGGGACTACAGCCATGTCATTGCACCCAGTAATACTGTACCCTTAAAGAAAGAGAACTACTTCATAAATCTTTGGTTAGATAAACTTGTTTCCAACATATAGCATTTTATACTGCAGATTTCATAAAATGTATTGACACTGGATTGTAATATTGTATTGAATGATTATTGAAATAAATATTGGTCATTGAAAATCACAATCTGTTTCTGAAGGGCAAAATTTGATAATTTCGTAGCCAGTTAGTGTTAAGTGAATTTATCTATATGACATTGATTTTTAAAACCTGGGGAAATTGGTTGATGTAGTATCAACATCATATAGAACCATTAACCACCTCCATGAAATAACAGGATGACTTCACAGAACACCCCTTGGAGAATCACAGAGGTTCATTCATTGAACTCATGATTATTGCATACCCTCAATGAGCTATATCTTGTGGTAAATACAGGGGTTACCAAATAAACAAGATTCCTGCTCCTTCTAAAAGCTTACTTCTAGAGGGTAGAGCTGGAAGAAGCCAACCATGAACAAGTAAACCAATCAATCATCATTTGTCAAAGTATGGTCCATGGACCTTTGGAGGTTCTAAGACCCTTTCAGGGGGATCTGCAAGATCAGTATTATTCATGGGTAAAAGATTCAGCAAGAGCACAAATGAACAAGGGAATTTAAGGGACTACATAGAGTTCGTTGATTTGGTCTCAGATTCTACATTGCAACTAGCCTTTCAGAAAGTACTACTGTGAAGTTCTGGTGTAATATCAAAGAAGAATATCCAGTTATTTGAAAAAGCCATGTCTCTCATTTCCAACCACACGTTGGTATAAGGCTAAATTATTCGGATATGTAAACCAAAACAAGATACTGCAACAGACAATATCAAAGCAGATGAGAATTGAGATCTCTGTTAAACCAGATATTAAAGAGATTTGCCAAAGTATAAAACAATACTATTCTTTGGGCCGGGCGTGGTGGCTCAAGCCTGTAATCCCAGCACTTTGGGAGGCCGAGACAGGCGGATCATGAGGTCAGGAGATCGAAACCATCCTGGCTAACACGGTGAAACCCCGTCTCTACTAAAAAAAAAATACAAAAAACTAGCCAGGCGAGGTGGCGGGCACCTGTAGTTCCAGCTACTCGGGAGGCTGAGGCAGGAGAATGGCATAAACCCGGGAGGCAGAGCTTGCAGTGAGCTGAGATCCGGCCACTGCACTCCAGCCTGGGCGACAGAGCGAGACTCCGTCTCAAAATAAATAAATAAATAAATAAATAAATGAATGAATAAACAAAACAATACTATTCTTTTTGCTTAATTTTGTTTTGGAAAATATATTTTATTTTATATAAAATATGTCACTTGTGTTAGCAAATAATGACTTTTTATTATTTAAAAATCAATTAATACTTTTAAATTTTCTCAGCTTTAATTTTGAATATGATAAACATGGAGAGATATAAACCACATCAAGAAAAGCTTTTTAAAGCTGGGCCTAGTAGCAAGCACCTAGTTACTCAGGAGGCCAAGGTGAAAGTGACATAAGAGTTAAGAAGAAATCACTTAGGCAGATAGTAAGGGTATGGGAGACCTCGGTAAGGCTTTTCTTTTTAATGAAAGGCAGCCCCGAATCGTTTTGTAACAAAGAGCAGCCTGTAAAGTTGAGCTGCAGACAGAGACAAGCAAGCTGGGAGCTTGCACAGGTGAATGCCAGCAGGAACTAGGGCACCAGACAAATTCAAGATGGCGGCTCCATCTTCCCTTCTCTGCCCATGAGTTCTAGTCCAGCCTGGGCAACATAGTGAGACCCCCATCTCTTAAAAGAAAAGGGATCTTTTTTAAGATCTCAATAATTTTGAAAAGCAATAATTTCCCATGGAGTGTTAATCATTCAAGCTCCTAAGTTGCATTACCTATACTCTTGGGTAGATGTTTAGGATGTCAGATCCCATGTCCAGCTGTGTAGTTTTATCCAAGTCCAGAAGTAGGAGGAGTAGGTAGAAACTCTGGGTATCTGGTTGGCCTGGCTTTGCAGTGGTAGCAAGAGGTGGTGGTCTTGCTCTCCCAGAGCAACTGGGTCAAATGGTAGAACTATACGTTAAGCAGGAACAAGAGGCTGAGGGTCTAGGAGGTGGGGGTGCTAAGCGGACCGAGAAGGAATATATCCTTATGTCCGACACAAGTATATCTTGGTTTCCTTTCTGTGGCAGCGCATGAAACAGAAGTATGGCTTTACATTATAAGGCTTTATATTATTACTCTGACGTTTTATTAAGGATGAACTATAATTTTATATTTCATTTTGTGTTATTACTATGGCTTTGTATAAGGATGAACTATAAATTTTAAAAACTAACCTCTAATATTCTGCCTTTGGGCTATTTCCAACTCTTTTGCTTTATAAACACTGCTGAAATGACCAGCCAGTGCAACAAATATTAGGAAAATGAACAAGATAATTGCAGTCGTGATTATGCGCTGAAGACCATCATTAGCATGTAAGCCGCATCGAAGTACGGATTTTAGCCTGTTTTGTTCACTGCTGTATCCCCAGCACCTACCATAGGGCCTGTCATAGAATGTGTGCTCAAAAAATATTTGTCAAACGTTGAAAGCAAGGTGATGTGATAGTGATTGGTGGGGGAGTGTTCGGGAAGTCCCTGCATTGAAGCTGAGAATTGAGTAAGGGAAAGTGGGAAGCTGTAGATGGAGGTTTCCAGGCAGAGGGAAGAGGATGTGCAAAGGCTGTGAGATGGAAGCCCGTTGGCGTGTTTGAAAAACAGAAAGGTTTCTGTGCTGGAGGACAGTGAGCAAAGGAGAGAATAAGGGATGAGGGTGGAGGGGGCAGAGTGAGAACAATAGGGCCTTGCCAGTCCTAATCATCATGAACTTCAATTTTACAAGGCAGCTAAAAGCCGTGGTAGACTTTTACCAGGAAAATGACATTATCAATTTACGCTTACTCTGACCACCTCACACCTATTAGGATGGCTGCTATCAAAAAAACAAAAAGAAATAAGTGTTAGCAAGGACGTGGAGAAATCGGAACCCTTATCCCCCACCAGTGGCAATGTGAAATGGTGCAGTCTCTGTGGAAAACAGTATGGCAGTTGCTCAAAAAAGCAGAAAGAGAACCACCATGTGACCCTGCAATTCCACATCTGTGTGTATCCGCAAAAGAACGGAAAGCAAGGACTCAAATAGATATTTGCACTCATAGCAGCATTATTCACAATAGCCCGAAGGCGTAAACAACCCAATGTCCGTTGACAGATGAAAACATAAACAAAATGTGGTCTCTCCACACAATGGAATATTACTGAGCCTTAAGAAGAAGAGAATAATTCTGATGTGTGCTACGACATATATGAAATTGGAGGACACTGTGCAAAGTGAAATACGGCAGTCACAAAAAGACGAATACTGTATGATTCCACTTACATGAGGTACTTGGAATAGTCAGACTCACAGAGACAGAAAGTAGAACTTTGTGCCAAACTCATAGAGACCAGGGCTGGAGGAGGCTGTGGAGTTATTGTTTAGTGGGTATAGAGTTTCAGTTTTGCAAAATGGAAACGTTCTTGGATGGACGGTGGTGATGGTAGCACAACAATGAAATGCACTTAATGCCACTGAACTGTGCATTAAAAATGGCTAGGAAGGCTTGGCACAGTGGCTCACACCTGTAATCCCAGCACTTTGGGAGGCCAAGGTGGGTGGATCACCTGAGGTCAGGAGTTTGAGACCAGCCTGGCCAACATGGCAAAACCCCGTCTGTACTAAAAATACAAAAATTAGCTGGGCGTGGTGGCAGGGGCCTGTAGTCCCAGCTACTTGGAAGGCTGAGGTAAGAGAATCACTTGAACCCGTGAGGCAGAGGTTGCAATGAGCCGAGATTGCATCACTGCACTCCAGCCTAGGTGACAGAGCAAGACTCTGTCTCAAAACAAAAACGAAAACAAACAAATAAAAAAGGGTTAGGAAGGTAAATTGTATGTTAGGTGTATTTTGTCACAGTGAAAATTTAAAAACAGAAAAGCTTACTCTGAGAATGTTTGAGAGAAAAGTTTGGAAAGGGGCATAGCTGGTTATCAGTCATTATCTTCCCTTCTTCCTAACAGTATCCATTTACTCCTCTTTCCCTCCTAGCAGAGTGGGAAGTTCAAGCATCCACCCATTCCGCAAATGGCCTTGTGGCCTTTGTGCTCCAGGAAGGGATGATTCCAACCTCTTCAGGGGAGGTCTCACTGGCCTAGAGCAGTGGTTCTTAAAATGTGGCTGAGGGCCAAGCACAGTGGCTCACGCCTGTAATCCCAACACTTGGAAAGGCTGAGAGGGGAGGATCTGTTGAACCCAGGATCTTGAGACCAGCCTGGGCAACATAGTGAGACCCTCTCTCTACAAAATATACAAAAATTAGCTGGGCATGGTGGCACATGGCTGTAGTCCCAGCTACTTGGGAGGCTGAGGTGGGAGGACTGCTTGAGCCCAGGAGGTCAAGGCTGCAGTGAGCTGTGATTGTGCCACTGCACTCCAGTCTGAATGACACAGTGAGACTCTGTCTCAAGGGGGAAAAAAAAAAACACCTTGGCTGAACATTCCTGGGGTCTCTGAGATTCATTTTAGGGGTCTGTGAGTTTCTGTTTTCCAACTACATATCCTAATGAGGCTGGGTTTTTAAAATGTATATCTACTTCCTCTGACAGATTGGAGCAGATTAAATGCCAAAGCAGATATGAGAATCCAGCTGTCTTACATTAAGCCCAATATTAAAGTGATCTGTAAAAGGTAAAGCAAAGCTACTCTTCTTAAATGTTTTAATTTTGGAGTATATTACTATTTTTCATGAAAATGTTACTTATGTGAATATGTAACAGATTTCTTTCTTTCTTTCTTTTCTTTTTTTTTTTGAGATGGAGTCTCACACTGTCACCTGGGCTTAAGTGCAGTGGCACGATCTCACTGCAACCTCTGCCTCCTGGGTTCAAGCAATTCTCTTGCCTCGACCTCCCAAGTAGCTGGGATTACAGGTGCCTACCATCACGCCCAGCTAATTTTTTGTATTTTTAGTAGAGACGGGGTTTCACCACATTGGCCAGGCTTGTCTGAAACTCCTGACCTCATGATTTGTCTGTGTTGGCCTCCCAAAGTGCTAGAACAGGTGAGAGCCACTGCACCTGGCCTAGATTTCTTATTTCTAAATTAATAAATAATTATATTTCAAAATTTTAGTGATAGATATAACTCAGAAAAGCAAAGATTTTGGGGAATCCTCAATAATTTTTTTTTTAGGGTCTTGCTATCACCCAGGCTGGAGCGTAATAGGTAATCATAGCTTACTACAGCCCAGCCTTGACCTCCTGGCATCAAGCAATCCTCCTGTCTTGGCCTCCCAAAGTTTTAGAATTACAGGCATGAGCCACCACACCTGGCCCTAATTTTTGAGTCCAAATGGGTCCTGAGATAAAAATGTTTGAGGACTACTAGCCTAGAATAATCCCATCCCCTTGTCAGGTATTGGTCTGGGAACTTTCTTGTGGTCCAGTTCTGTCTACTGAGACAGGAGAGGGAATCTGATGGGAAGCTTCTGGAAGAAGTTTTTCCACTCCTAAGACAGAGCCACAGAAAGAGAGACACTCTCTCTCCATCCTCTGGTTACCGATGCATCTGAATGTGATGCGGCCATCTTTCCACTGGCCTGAGAAAAAACACAGCACAAGCGCTGGCAGTGTTGTTTTCAGATTTCATTATCAGAGTGATTCAGTGAACATCTTTCCACACAATTGAGCTCTGCACATCTGTGTAGTTTTGGTAGAATAAATTCTTAGAATTGGAAGTGTTGGATGACGGGATATACACATTAAAAATTTTAATAAATATTGGCCAGGTGTGGTGGCTCACGCCTGTAATCCCAGCATTTTGGGAGGCTGAGGTGGGCAGGTCACCTGAGCCTGGGCACAGAGGCAACCTTCAAACATGGAGAAACCCCGTCTCTACTAAAAATACAAAAATCAGCCGGTCGTGGTGGTGCATGCCTGTAATCCCAGCTATTTGGGAGGCCAAGGCAGGAGAATCACTTGAACCCAGGAGGGAGGTGGAGGTTGCAGTGAGCCAAGATCACGCCATTGCACTACAGCCTGAGCAACAAGAGCAAAACTCCGTCTCAAAAAAAAAAAAATTTAATAGATATTGATACTGATAAGTTGTCCTCCCAAAAGTTCGTACCACTATAAACTTCCACCAAGTTACTTAAGCACTTATATAAAGCTTACTATGTGCTTACTAGACAACTGTTTTAAGCTTTTTACAAACATTTACTAATAGTGTGAGTGCCTATTTCTCTATACTTTAGCCAACTTAGTTTTTATCCCTGCTCATCGGATAAGCAGAAAATACCTTACTATTTCGAGGTGCCTTTTTTTTTTTTACAATAAGGTTGAACACTTACAACATATTTTCTTTAAATGGTCTATTCATGTCCTTGGTCCCTTTTCCTGTGGGGTTTTCATGTTTTTATTTTGTATTTCTAAGAGCCCTGTGTGTATTAAGGATACTAGCCCTTTAATGTCATACGTGTGACAAGTAAAGTTTAATAGTCACTTTTTCACAATTCCAGTATCTAAAAAGTTCTGAAAAGTTTTTCTTTTTTTTTTTTTTGTAAATTTGATACAAACTCACTTGATAGCATGACCTCAATTGACATTAGGCCGTTTGTATTCTTTGTATATTTCACTTCATATAAAGAGCTGGAAGAAAAAACTTTTACTGAAGAAAACCTTGTGTTTGATATACATAAATAACTGGTGGTTTGTATACTGCGTATTACCTTTTCTAAATTCTGAAAATTTACAATTTCATAAAACATTTGTCCCAAGGTTTTAGGTAAGAGATTGTGGATTTTATTTACCCACACATGTGTCTTTGTTGGTTCACTTTTGGATATGCTGAGTTGTAGATGCCTGTGGAGGCTTCACCTGGATATGGCCTGCATGCAGTTGGATATATGAGTTAGATATTTATGGGGGAAATTGGGGTCGGAGAAGCAGATTTTAGATTTATATTTATCAGCATATAGATGAGAGTTAAAATCACGTGGGTGTACGTCAGAAAGCACGTGTTGCCGAAAGAATGGTGAGAACATCAGCGTTTAAGGGGTGAATGAGAGTCTATGATGAGGTAGGCAGTGAGGAAGGCTAATTGTGGAGCAGAAAGGTTGAATCAGACAGAGCAGAGGGGTGATCGATCATTCTGGACTGTGAACAATGACTACAGCTGCAGACAACACGGTAGAGGTTTGCCGGTTGTGAATTCTCCATGGACCTATCGTCAGGTATTAGAGTGAACTTAGCCTTGTGGGGTGTTGGGAAGGAGTCAGGGAAGGGAGACGGAAGGGGATTTGAAGGTTGCCTCTGTGCCCAGGCTCAGGGATCTGGACCTCAACGTTCCTTAATAATTAGGCACCAGCCCTCTTAAGAATGGTCTCCAGAATTCTCTCCTGTAAAAGTTCTGTTGAAGGGTCTTGGGCAGTTTCCCAGCCCCATAGATAGATCTCTGTAGGTCCAATCCTCTAGCAAGTGGTCCAGACCTTGAAATGAACCAGATACTGTAATGAGTGTGAGAAGCAGTTGGTCCTTTGTGCAGATACTGGGCCAGAGGAGACAGGAAAGTGGTTTTGGCTTCTTCCTGTTTATCCCTCCTGATGGGCCATGTGAGGACCCTTGATGGGAGCATTAAGGAAGTGTTAGTACTTGCCAATAGCCAGCCACTTTCAAAGGAGACAACTCTGGGACCTCAGGTCTGCCTTAGCCTGCTGGCTGCAAAACATTTACATTTGCTCTCCTGTCTAACAGAAGAAAAATCCATTTTTCATTTTCAGCTGAATGTTCTCAGCCTTAAAATGTGGGCCTTTGTTCATTCTAATTCGCCTACATCTGCATAAAACAGAAGTTCATTTTCAGAGCAATGTGGAGGGGGACCATGCACAATTCCAGTTATTGTATAGCAAAGCTATGCGCCTAACTTTTTATTCAGAGAGCAAATAATATATCCAAGATGTTATTGTGGGTGTTCTTCTGTCACTCATACTGGTGATGTCTTGTCTATCTCTCAGGAAACAATGGGCATTTATTTGGGATTGCTTAGATTTAGTAACATTCCTTTATTTTTCATTTCAAATGGCTCTTAACTGTGAAGTGGGGGGAAAATGAGTTAATTTCTTGACTATTTTAAATAGTTGTAATAGGTTCTAATTTTACATCCAGTGGAAACAATTGAAAGTTTTTATGTTTATATTATTCTGGCAAGTTAATATGAACATTAAACAAATATTTCAGTGCAGATCATGAAACAAATACAGCACAAGATAGTAGCACTTCAAGTCCTGAACTGATTTCTGTGTACATTTCCTTTTAAAAAATTGCTTCTTTTTCAACACTACTGAACTGTACCCTTAAAAGTGGGCAAGGCCGGGCGCAGTGGCTCACACCTGTAGTCCCAGCACTTTAGGAGGCTGAGGCGGGCAGATTGCCTGAGCTCAGGAGTTTGAAACCACCCTGGCCAACATGGTGAAACTCCATCTCTACTAAAATAAAAAATTAGCCAGGTATGGTGGCCTGCGCCCGTAATCCCAGCTACTCAGGAGGCTGAGGCGGGAGAATCGCTTGAACCCAGGAGGCAGAAGTTGCAGTGAGCTCAGAGATTGCGCTGCTGCACTCCAGCTTGGGCAACAGAGTGAGACTCTGTCTGGGAAAAAAAAAAAAAAAGTGGTCACAGTGGTAAATTTTATGTTAAGTGTATTTTACATTTTTTTTAAAAAAAAGCTTCTCTTCCAAATCTTCAAAAATTGGAAGCATTTATTTGGTGAAGTAAGTAGTACAGTTGGCCAGGGGTGGTGACTTCATGCCAGCACTTCAGGAGGCCAAGGCAGGAGGATTGCTTGAGCCCAGCAGTCCAAGACCAACATGGACAACATAGCGAGACCCTGTCTCTACAAAAGATACGAAAATTAGCCAGGAATGGTGGCACACACCTGTAGTTCCAGCTACTTGGGAGGCTGAGGTGGGAGGCTCGCTTGAGCCTGGGGAGGTCGAGGCCGTAGTGAGATGTGATGGCACCACTGCACTCCTGCCTGGGTGAGATCCCGTCTCAGAAAAAAAAAAGAAAAAGAAGTACAGTTGTCTCTCTATCTGAGGGGGATTGGTTCCAGGACTCCCCTATAGATACCCAAATCCGCACATGCTCAAGTCCCTGATATAAAACTGCATAACATTTGCATATAACCTACACACATCCACCTGTGTACTTTAGATCATCTCTAGATTACTTATAACAACTACTGCAATGTAATGCTAGGTAAATAATTATTTATTATATTATTTTAAAAATTGTATTATTTTTATTGTTTCCCTCCCCCAGAATATTTTTTCTTTTTTCTCTTTCAAGACTTTTTTTTTTTTTTTTTTTTGAGACAGGGTCTTGTTCTGTCACCCAGGCTGGAGTGCAGTGGCACGATCATAGCTCACTGCAGCCTCGACCTCCCAGGCTCAAGTAATTCTCCCGCCTTAGCCTCCCAAAGTGCTGGGATTACAGGTGTGAGCCACTGCACCCAGCCTTTCCCTCCTGGAATATTTTCATCTGTGGTTGGTTGAATCCACAGATGTGGAACTCATGGATATGGTGGGCTGACTGTACTTCCCATAGCTGCTTACCATATTCAAATGGGAGCTTGATGGCAAAATACAATCTGAGGCCCAAAAAGTCAAACCAGCTCTAGAAAACATCCTTAAAAAACCAGCAGTTCCTTTCACACTTCATATTCTTTGCACTTGCCGGAAGCAACCACTTTCTCTATTCTCATCTCCAGATCTCCAGTACTTCCAAATTATTCATGTTTAACCATTATCAGTTGTCCCATCACTATGGGAGATGAGGACTAACTCTTTCACTACCATCAACACACACACACACACCCCTCAACTCCTCCTCTTCCCAATAAGGGCGTATCGTGAATTTTGTTAATAATCCTTGTTTACATTTTTATGACGATGACATGCCAATCACAGCTGAGTCATGTAATTAGACTATTACTTTCCCTTTCTTGCTTATATGATTCTTTTATGAATAGTAATTTTTTCTTAGTGTTCTTTGTACCAGTCATTTATTCCACCCTAAACTCTCCAGTTTTATAAATCTCCTCTCAAAATGTTCAAATATATCAATTACTCTCCATTTTGTCTTGGAAGCGTCTCTGACTGGCTCCTGTCTGGACTGGTTGCTGTGTATGCACCTTGGGGGTGTGTATGTCACCTTGGGGGTCCCGTTCTTTTGTATGCCCTGCATCTTCCTTAGTTTAGTCCCTTATTATGGGTGAGGAACAGCTTCCCGGTAAAAGGTACGTAAGAAGTGACATGTTTGCTGGCCAGCACGGTGGCTCATGCCTGTAATCCCAGCACTTTGGGAGGCCGAGGTGGGTGGATCACTTGAGGACAGGAGTTTGAGACCAGCTTGGCCAACATGGTGAAACCCCCATCTCTACCAAAAATAAAAAAATTAGCCAGGCATAGTGGTGCATGCCTGTAGTCCTAGCTACTTGGGAGGCTAAGGCACGAGAATCGCTTGCACCTGGGAGGCGGAAGTTGCAGTGAGCTGAGATCACACCACTGCACCACTGCAACCTGTCTTAAAAAATAAGAAGTAACATTTTTGGGAACTAGTGTGCCTGGAAACCTTTTTATTCCACCTACCCTTACACTAATTGAGGGTGGAGATAACGTTCCCTTGGAATTTTAAAGATATCGAGCTACTTTCTTCTTTTTTTTTTTTTTTTTTTTTTTTTGCTATTTCAAGAAATTTTATTTTATTATTATTATTTATTATTATTTTTTTTTAATTATACTTTAAGTTCTAGGGTACATGTGCATAACGTGCAGGTTTGTTACATACTTGTGCCATGTTGGTGTGCTGCACCCATCAACTCGTCAGCACCCATCAACTCGTCAGTTACATCAGGTATAACTCCCAATGCCATCCCTCCCCTCCCCCCTACTTTCTTCTAATATCTGATGTTATTTGAGGCATTCAGATTCTCAGTCATTTGTATGAAACTTTTAAAACTTTTTCTAGTTCAGGTATTCTTTGTAGTGAAATTCACAATGGCTTGCCCTAGTGTGGGTCTGTTTTGATATATTGTGCTGGGCATTGGAAAGCCAAGGCTTTCAGTTTCACTAATGATTTCCTCTGCTGTTTCTTCTGTTCTCTGTATGGCATGCTTATTTTCAGACCTGAGGCCTTTTGTTCTGGTCTTTTCTTTCCTACTTTCTAGCTGTTCTTTTTGTACTACTTTGTGGGAGATTTCCTCAACTTCATCTTCTAACCCTTCTACTGAGTTTTTAATTTCTATTTTCAGGACTTGTTTTCTGAATATTCTTTTTTTCTTAGATGGAGAAAAACCTTACAATTTGAAAACCTGAGGATATTAGTGGCAGTTCCTTAAAAATGTTTTCTTCTCCCTTCACAGTCCCACTTTGCTCCATTTTGGGTTCTGGGTTTTGATTCTACCTTTCACCCTAGAGGCATCCCTCAAATGGCTGGTGATCCTTGCCTGTCTGCGCATATTGAAGAGGAGGACAATAAGCTGACTGGAAGCAACTGGCTCAGAGGAGTAGGATTTGTTGACTGTGGCATTCCTGAAATTGCTGCTTCCCTAGAGACCCCCGATACCAGCTGCCAAATTTTGCACAGAATCTTCTCATCTCCTGGCTGGAAGCGTAAGCCTGGCTACCAGCATTCAGACAGCCAAGTAGGGGAAAGGGCTAAGCATTAAACATTCTGAATATAGGCTGGGCACGGTGGCTCACACCTGTAATCCCAGGACTTTGGGAGGCCGAGGCGGGTGGTCACCTGTGGTCAGGAGTTCGAGACTAGCCTAGCCAACTTGGCGAAATCCCGTTGCTACTAAAAATATAAAGAGTAGCTGGGCTGGGCGCAGTGGCTCACGCCTGTAATCCCAGCACTTTGGGAGGCCGAGGCGGGCAGATCACGAGGTCAGGAGATCAAGACCATCCTGGCCAACATGGTGAAACCCCGTCTCTACTAAAAATACAAAAAATTAGCCGGGTGTGGAGGCACGCATCTGTAGTCCCAGCTACTCAGGAGGCTGAGGCAGGAGAATTGCTTGAATCCGGGAGGCGGAGGCTGCAGTGAGTCAAGATTGTGCCACTGCACTCCAGCATGGCAACAGAGCAAGACTCCATCTAAAAATTAAAAAAAAAAAAAAAAATTAGCTGGGCGTGGTGGTGGCTGCCTGCAGTCCCAGCTACTTGGGAGGCTGAGGCAGGAAATCACTTGAACCTGGGAGGTGGAAGTTGCAGTGAGCTGAGATCATGCTGCTGTACTCCAGCCTGGGCAACAAGAGCAGAACCCCATCTCAAAATAAAATAAAATAAATAAATAAATAAATAAATAAATAAATCATTCTGAGTATAAACTTACATATCACCCTTTGTATCAGCCAAGGTCCAAGGGAATTGCCTTACAAATGGATACAGAAAACTTTACAGGATACCCTAGGGTTAAGGAAAAGTACCCAAGGAAGGAACAAACTTGGATAGGGATGTCCCTCCCCAAGTTTGGGATTCAGATCTTGTGGAGGTGTGGCTGCAGCCCACTGTATGGCAGGGACATTTGCTGGACTACCCTGGGTGACAGCTGAGTCAGTTACCAGGAAACTTTCCTTTGAGGTGCATTCAGGCTGCCACTGGCAAGCAGGGAATCATGGCCAGGTTGGGCAAGAAGGAAACACACCATTGGGGTACACATGGGCTGAGGCTGGCACACTCCTCCAGAGTACAAGGGGACAGAAAACTGCAGCCGCAAGCAGCGAGTGCCTCTCCATTATGTGTGAGCTGAGGCTGAAGGACAGGCTCAGAGGGAGCCACCTGCCAGCTAGCGAGGTAGTCACAGGGCCAAGGCCAGAGCTGCAAGCTGGCTAAGTGACTGCATACTCGGGTCACAGCTGGGGCTGAGCCATGCCTAACAACAGGATGGTAATAAGCAGCCAGGGGAAGCATGCCAGACCTGAGAAAAGTAGCCCCTTTCTCTCGTATTGACAAAGCTCAACTGTACAAAGCTTATGCTGACCATGCTATGGAGAAATGCTTAGAGGGTCCTGCTGAATTATCAGAGCAGGCTATTGTGTTAGTTTGCTAGGGCTGTTGTTAAATATCACAGACTGGGTGGCTTAAAAAACAGAAATGTATTGTCTTATGGTTCTGGAGGCTACAAGTCCAAAATTAAGGTGTTGGCAAGATGGATTCCTTCCGAGCTCTGTGAGGGAAGAAGCTGTTCAAGACCTCTTTCCTTAGCCTGTAGATGCCATATCTGCCCATCATCTCCCCTCTATGCATTCCCTTTCAGTTATATTGGAAAATGATGACTGCATTTTAACCTGATTACCTCTGCAGTAATGAGGTTCGGTCCCCAGGAAGAAGGACCTTGCAGCAACCCAGTACAATTCCCCAGTCCTGCCCTCAAAAGAATGATGGCCATTTGTTCAGGTTACTGGACACTAGATAAAAGGGAACGCCCAAATATTTTGAAGGCTGTTGGATACAGGGTCTAAGCTGACATTGTACCTAGAAACCTAAAACATCATCATGGGGGGCACACATGGAGGTATGGAGTGCCAACTAAGTTCTACTTAGGTAACATATAGTGCTCACATTAAAGCGGCACGTGCTTTGTGGATCCCTCTGCTGGTCATTTCCGTGTCTCTGATGTGTAACTAGAATTGACACACTTAGTAACTGGCATGATCCCTACATTACATCTTTGGCCTGTTGGATACAGGTTATCCGTATAGTGACAAAGGCCAAACAGAAGTCTCAAGCTGCTGTGCCTGCCCTTTCCATAGACATAGACAGGGGTAGGTATGAGCAAAGGATGTGAGGATCTTGTGTGACATGTTAATGCCTACCAGACAGTATCTACTAGGGAAGAGGAATTTAACCAATGGTTGACATCAGCCAGTCTGTCATCCATCGCTGCAGTGCTGGTATAGTGAGTACAGGAATGGTGTGGCCAGTGGGAGATGAAAGCTATGCACGTCCAGTAGCGAGGGCTCCCACTTACAAAGCCTGATCGAATTACTGCTTCTGACTAACGTCCTACCAGCAATATTGAGTTCAATTGTTCCCTGAAGAAACCAACTATCAACTTGGTGGTAAGTTGAGTACATTGAGTCTCCTGTCCCAGGAGGGTCTGCAATTTGTTCTAACAAAAATGTGAGTTTGCCTTTCTTGACCACAGGGCCTCAAGCAGCCACTGAGAGTTTTGTATGATCCATCAGTATGGGGATGACTGCACCACTGCACTCCATCCTGGGTGACAGGGAAAGACCCCATCTTTTAAAAAAGCTGACCAGGCATGGGGGCTCACACCTGTAATGCCAGCACTTTGAGAGACTTAAGTGGGTGGATCACTTGAGCTCAGGAGTTTGAGACAAGGCTGGGCAACATGGTGAAACTCTGTCTCTACAAAAATTAGCCAGCATGATGGCACATGCCTGTAGTCCCAGCTACTTGGGAACCTGAGGCAGAACAGCTTGAGCCTGGGGGACAGAGGTAGCTGTGAGACAAGATCACACTACTGCCCTCCAGCCTGGGCAACGGAGCCAGACCCTCAAGAAAAATTTTAAAAGCATTGGGCCAAGCACGGTGGCTCACACCTGTAATCCCAGCACTTTATGAGGCCGAGGCAGGTGGATCACCTGAGGTCGGGAGTTCAAGACCAGCCTGACCAACATGGAGAAACCCCGTCTCTACTAAATAATACAAAATCAGCTGGGCATGGTGGTGCATGCCTATAATACCAGCTACTCGGGAGGCTGAGGGGAGAATTGCTTGAACCTAGGAGGCAGAGATGCTTGAACCCAGGAGGCAGAGGTTGCGGTGAGCCAAGATTGCGCCACTGCACTCCAGCCAGGGCAACAAGTGGGAAACTCAGTTTATATGTTTAAAAAAAAAAAAAAAAAAAAAAAAAGCATTGGAGGCCAGGTGCAGTGGCTCACACCTATAATCAGGTGAGTGGATCACCTGAGCTCAGGAGTTCAAGACTAGCTTGGGAAACATGGCAAAACCCCATCTCTACCAAAAAACAAAACAAAACAAAACAAAAAAACAGCCAGGCGTAGTGGTGCATGTTTGTGATCCCAACTGCTCAGGAAGCTAAGGTAAGAAAATCACTTGGGCTGGGAAGACAGAGGTTGCAGTACACTGAGATCGCACCACTGCACCACTGTACTCCAGCCTGGGTGACAAGACCCCGTCTCAAAAAAAAAAGAGACCCCATCTCAATTCAAAAATAATTTTAAAAATCTAATTCTCCAGCCATCAGTTATGATACTGTATTAATTATCCACCCCCTATCCTAGTTTGCCTGCATGAGTGTATAAATTTTCTCACTAGTTTCTATCACTCCTGTATTCCTTTTTGCATCCCATTCCTTAGATGTGCTGTGATTTTTTTTTTAATTTGGAAAAAAAACTGTTTTCAGATTTCTCCAGGAAAGGAAAAAAAAATTAATATGAAGGCTCATAGAGCACAGCTAAAAAATAAAATAAAAAGGAAAAAATACAAAACTAGTCACTACTGGAAGATCGTAGTGATGCAGCTCATTTTGAAGCTTATAAATAAAGGGAAAGAAGCATTTACCTTATCTTTCCTATACAAACTATACATACACACCCCCATTCCCACTAGATAACCAAGTAAGAGACCAAGTTTCTCTACTGCAGCAAACAAATGAAAAAAAATACTGTAATTCTGTATTCCCTATTTAATTGATGGATCTAGGAACTGATCAATAGTGACTTAACAGTTCAAGAGCAGACAAGTACACATTGTCACCTGATGGAAGAATACCACCACCTATAAATACTGTCCCCATCCAACAAAACAACTATCTGAATCTGATTATGTCTGTGGATCCAAATTATGTCTGTGGATCCAAAACAAATTTATAGGAAATATAAAGGACACAGAAATTTGTTAAATGATATGAAAGGGATGCAACTGCAGTATCTAGGAAACTACAAGGCAAAAAAGTTATTTTCTTCATACATTGCAATGAAAAGAGTGGGACTCTTCATTAATATATGAACTTCCATTGGATCTTCACTCAAACTGTTTACAAAAACTAAATATCTGAATATCAGGAAATTATAAATTTTTTGATGTGATAATGGTATTTGTTGGGTATGTTTTAAGGAGTCCTTATCTTTTAAAAATACATACTGAAATACTTATTAAAGCAGCAAATGCCGGGCGCGCTGGCTCATGCCTGTAATCCCAGCACTTTGGGGGGCTGAGGCGGGCAGATCACGAGGTCAGGAGATTGACATCATCCTGGCTAACACCGTGAAACCCCATCTCTACTAAAATAAATAAACAAATAAATAAATAAAATAAAATAATAAAAAAAATTAGCCGGGCATGGTGCAGGCGCCTGTAGTCCCATCTACTTGGGAGGCTGAGGCAGGAAAATGGCTTGAACCAGGGAGGCAGAGCCTGCAGTGAGCTGAGATCACACTACTGCACTCCAGCCTGGGCAACAGAGCGAGACTACGTCTCAAAAAAAAAAAAAAAAAAAAAAAAAAAAACCTATGTTTTCTAGGATTGCTTCAAAATAATGTGGGGGGGTTGTTGGGGGAAGATGAGTAGATTATGGATGAAACAAGATTAGCTATAGTTGATAATTGTTGACACTGAGTAACTGGTACTTGGAGTTTATTACTGTCTGATTTCATATCTGCTTACAATTTTCCACAATAGTGTAAAAACATATAAAGCCCAATGTACCCCAAAACAAGAAATAAAAATTGCCACTTGAATTTAGGAACAATCTTTTTAAAGTTATTCTCCAGCTAGACCTGAAAGATCGAGGAAGTATCTAAAAAACAAACATTAACAGGTGTTATTATCCTGGTTAATAAAACCACCAGACTCAGATGAACAATGGGGACTATACAAAGTAAAATACAGGTGAGACTGGCCGGGCGCAGTGGCTCATGCCTATAATCCCAGCACTTTTCGAGGCGGAGGCGGGAGGATCACATGAGGTCAGGAGCTCGAGACCAGCCTGGCCAACATGGTGAAACCCCATCTCTACTACAAATACAAAAATTAGCTGGGCATGGTGGCGCATGCCTGTAATCCCAGCTACTTGGAGACTGAGGCAGGAGTCCTTGAATCCAGGAGTCCCTGAATCCGCACTTGAATCCAGGCGGTGAGGGTTGCAGTGAGCTGAGATTACACCACTGCACTCCAGCCTGGGGGACAGAGCAAGACTCCATCTCAAAAAAAAAAAGTTTTATAGGTGAGACTGGTCATTCATTTCTAGCTCTACACATTTAATACCTGCTGTCTAAAAGACTGCAAGACATTAGGAAACAAAAAATAAATAAATATAATGATGTATCAGTCACTCTTCTGTCAAGACATGCCTGAACTCAGTCATGTAAAATCAATGTAACACTTAAGTTTTAAGAAAGTCATTACATTTCAAAAAATCTTCCTCTTTATTTAAACATAAAACGCATTTACAGCATGCAAGTTAACTTAAAATTAAACGGTGTCTTCCCAAACCAAGTATTTGTGAATGTATCTTCAAGCACTGAAAATAAACCAACATAATCCACAGGTAGACTCAGACTCTTCTGTCACCTCATGTTAAATGGAGTTAAGCACAAACTGAGAGTTAAGCACAGCAGTTAGTTTGCTTAAGTTAGGCAAATAATTTAATTAATCGCCATGAATAAATATTATTCTCTTTATTTCATTGAGTTTCTCTTCTGAACCATCTGTCAATGCCATTCAGAGGAACGTTAATATATCCAGTCAAAAAGATACTGCAAATTGAAATGTGTCAATATCCTAGACAATCAGAAATTTTCATTTTTAAGAGTAAGTGCTGTGTTTAATGACCTACCATAACAAAAAGCAGTTCACTGAAAACAAATTTATGAAATTCTTGGTACACTTTATGAAAGTCTGAAATTATAAATAGAAAAGAACCATCAAGATATTTTTAAAAACCTAACATTGTATATTCTGAACCACATGCTAATTAAAATTCATTGTTCACTACACAGCACCAATACCCATGATACATCTTACAAGAACGAAACTAACATATTCGGAAAAAAGAGAAAAAAAAATTCTGCTTCATTTATGAATATTGCCCAAGGAGGCAAGTTTTCAACTGAAAACAAAACATACAGGTCTATGTGAATGCAGCCAAACGTTTCTTCACTTAGAAAACGATCATAAAGAGGTGGCAGCACTCTTTTTGCTTGTTAACTGTATTACTTATATCTGGCTGCACCAACATTTCATTTCGATTTTTGGAGTGTTTCTTCTGATCAATCCTAAAAGCAACACAATCATTTTAGAGGTTGCAGACTACGACAGCAAAGATTTTTTACTATTAAAAAAATAAATAAATAAATTTATATTTTAAATCAAAATTATTATAAAAGTGGAAATTACAATAGTTAAGGAAATAGAAAAATAAGCCAATTATGATCTGAGTCTTCTGACTATGGCTCCAAATTTAATACAAATATCTGTGTATAAAACTTTTGCAAAAAGTTAATTCTGCCAGCCAGATCCTAACACAGAACTTTCCAAGTTTCTCTACTGACTAACCTTAAATCCCCATTCTCTGTGAATTTCTGCTAATACAGTTGCAGTCACCGCCCCCTACCATTGATGAAGCAAATAGTGAAATCTCTTTCCCTATTATTTTATAGTTTCCTAAAATAAGCTGTTGACTTAATCATCTGAGGAAAAAGTGGCAAAAATACGTATACACTTAGTACTAATTACAAAATTATGGGCTATGGCCAACAAAATAATTTATTTAATGATTATTAGTGACTTGCAAACAAATTACTATTTTTAGACTAAACAAGAAATAAATTAGTGTACAAATTAGTGTAGCAGGTTAAAAACACCTCAGGGATTTCAGACCAAAATTGACCTATATATATTTTTAATTCATCACATATGTGTCCTGTTTCTTCATTTTTCTCAATTTCCACAGGCTATAAATTTAGGTCAGCCAATAAAGTACTAACAGTATAAAATTATGTTTAATCCTATAATATCTTAATTCATTTTACTAATATTAAAGATGACAAATTATTACCTGTCCAATACTTATATTAGCTAGCAGGCTCACCAGAATAAAGCAGGGTATTTTCATTCCATCAAGACTTGTGGAATACAGAATCAGGAAAAAGAGAAATATAATTCCTTTTCCAAACTCTCTTAAACTAAGATCTGTTTTTGATACTTTAAAATATTTCTATTCAAAATAACTCGGCAACAGGCATTTCATGAGATAACAAGTAGCCTTGCTCAATCTCAAATGCCTAGTTAGGCATTTGTAAGGTTTCAGTGCTCAAACAGTAGTTTTCAGGAGCAAACTTCAGAAACAATACAAGTAATTTTAACCCTAATAATATCATTTCAAGGGATTTTAAAATACAGTACTGACTGGATATATTTTATGGGCATGTAGTGTTGTAAGTGGTAAAATTTAAAGACATTTAACCTAAATGTTCCATTTTCTCTTTAAAAAAAAAAAAAGGAAGACTAAAACTTTAATAGGAAAAGAAAAGAAGCAGTAGCAACTAGGTAATTTAAAATAACTGAGATTAAAAAATAGACAAGAAACAAATACAAAAAGTACAGTCCTATAAGGTACAGTTAGCTTGGCACAGAAAAGACTAAATTTAAGACATGATAGACAAACTGTGTAATAAATAGGGCCACAGTTGTAAACTGTCCTTTTTCCCTCCTAAGATGCCAAAATTGCACTCTAGTTGTGTTGGGAAGCAGCAGAGTTTACAAGAAGAGTAGGTAGGAAACAGCTGTACAGGCCAGGTATAATTTATACATTTTTTAAAAAGTTATAATTCTACAATCCCAAGGGAGTAGAGGTTATAGTCATTGAATGACTGCTTGATACCATGTCCTCTTCATACTTCGATTACTTTTTAATACCTAAAAATGGGAGAAAGCATAGAGAGTAAATATGTTTAGTTTTACAAAATTTGTGTTTGAGATAATCATGAAGAATAAAACAAGAAAATAAAATATGCCAATAGTTTATAAACATTTTAGCCAACAGCTGTGGCTACTTTCCCCAAAATTACAAAGACAGCAATATTAAATGAGTTGGTTTCCTTTTATTTACTGCCTAAGTAGAACTGTTTAGAAGCAGTAATGTTTAAAGGGAGGTCAGCCCTCCCTTTGTTTTTATTCTCCCCAATAAAGCTATGGGTAAGCTGATTTATGAATTATATTTGTTTAAAAAAGAAAAAGATGGCTAATCTTTTAACCAGCAGACAGTGGTCAGTGACATCCTTAAACCAAGCAACACTAACCAGCAACTACTAGTTATATATACAGAAGCTTTAAAAAAAAAAAAAGAGGGGGAGAGGTGTAGAGGAATAGGGATAAACAAGAGGTGTATACAGTAGGAAAAGTAACAGCAAAATAATTCTAGTAGTATTAAACATCTTTGTATTAAACTGCCTACTTACCTATGCATTTAGAAAAACTCAGCCTATTTAAAGTACTATGCAAGGCAGAAGACCAGCCATGTAAAACTGGGAACTAAAAGTATCAGTATTATAAATGTCATCCTTTCCAAAAATAAACACAGTGACTTGAAATGTTTTTAACATTAAAAAAATTTCTCGCCAGGCACGGTGGCTCATGCCTGTAGTCCCAGCACTTTGGGAAGTTGAGGGGGGAGCAGATCACCTGAGGTCAGGAGTTCAAGACCAGCCTGGCCAATGTGGCAAAACCCCATCTCTAGTAAAAATACAAAAAACTTAGCCGGGCGTGGTAGTGGGCGCCTGTAATCCCAGCTACTCGGGAGGCTGAGGCAGGGAGAACTGCTTCAAAGCAGGAAGCAGAGGTCGCAGTGAGCTGAGATCCTGCCACTGCACTCCAGCCTGGGCGACACAGCGAGACTCTGTCTCAAAACAAACAAACAAACAAACAAACCTCTGCAAATTATTTAACATTTAAATAATTTATCACTTAAGTGAATCACATACTCCCCAATCATGGTTTAAGATAGGCTACAAGAGTTTGAAAACTAAGAACCACTATCCTTGGACCAGCATCAAAACAAACCTGTAAATAATTGTATTTTTACACCATAACTTTCAAATCTTAAAAACCTAGTTTGGCTGAGTTAGCTATCTCCCTTATGTGCTAACCTGGTGTCACTATGCAGGGATCAGCTATACAAAAGTATGGTATACAGTTAACATATACCTATAATGTTAACATATAACAGTATACAGTTAACAAAAGTATGGTCTATCCTCTCTACAATGAGGTAAGTTTAAAGTTGACATATGAATTTTAATGTGAGGACAATATCCAAAAAGGATAAACTTTATATCTATGCTTTGAAATCCCCTTGCCCAGCTCCCACTTCCAGAAAGGTAGGAAAAGGCTTGCATCTACTGAATACTGTGTGATGGGTAACATCTTAACTCATGTAATTCTTTTTTTTTTTTTTCCTGAGACACAATTTCGCTCTTGTTGCCCAGGCTGGAGTGCAATGCCACGATCTCGGACCACCAGAACCTCCACCTCCCGGGTTCAAGTGATTCTCCTGTCTCAGCCTCCCGAATAGCTGCAATTACAGGTATGCGCCACCATGCCCAGCTAATTTTGTCTTTTTAGCAGAGGCAGGGTTCCTCCATGTTGGTCAGGCTGGTCTTGAACTCCTGACCTCAGGTGACCCACCCACCTCAGCCTCCCAAAGTGCTGGGATTACAGGTGTGAGCCACTGCACCCCGCCAACTCATGTAATTCTTAAGAATGACTTCCATCTTACTAATAAAACAGAGTTATTAGTCCAAAGGGGAAGAACACAGGAGCTATCTCTAATTATCAGGAAAACCAGCTATTGTATGTCTACTGATATTAAGTACTTATTATCTATGACATAATCTTGTCAAAAATGTTTATGCTGAGTCTAATCAATGCTTTTGCATAGAAATAGAGGGGAGAGAGAACAAGGTGATTACACATAAAAACAATCAGACACAACATCCAGAAGGTATTATACCCTCAAGACAACTGGGTCTACTCTTCATTAAGTCAATATCACTAAACAGGGTGCTCATTCAAGATCAGAAGAGATTTAAGGGATAAAACCAAATGCAAACAGCAGTCCTGAATTGTACTCTGGTTTAGACAAACCAGTTGTACAGAATAGTAAAAAAAATTGGAAAAATCTGAATATGGAATGGCATTAAATAATATTAAAAATATAATCTTATTGGGTGTGATAATATTGTGGCTATGTAGAAAAATGTTGTTTTAGAGATTCATTAAATAGGCAATAAATCCATAATTTATTTTTATGCTGAAGTACTGTAAAACAAGTCAGAATGAGAAAGAAACTATTAAAAAGTTTATCTGCTCAAGTTCATAAAAGGAGTCAGGATTCCAACTTGGATGGAACTCCACAGTCCATGTTCTTTTCACTCTACTACTGTTTTAAATTCTACATTGTGTGAACAAAATGTTTAAAATTGTTAGAAATGTGAATCCTTCAGAATATTTCTTAATTCTCTACTCAAATTTAGAGCCAGTATTATGCCAAATGTCCAAGTATAAACAAGCAACATTAAAATAAAGTTGCTTTAGTATTTGTCAGAAACAGCTAATCATTTCGTAATTATCTAGTATATTTTATTTCCAAAGCATATATACACATCAGGGACTTTCTGAAGAGTTACAGAGTTCCTGCTATATGATGAATTATTAGACAACCACTAACTAATTCAATCATGTTGTAGAAGAACGTGTTCCAAATATATTGCTAAGTTTAAAAAGCAGGCTATGAAATACAAAATTAGCCGGGCGTGGTGGCGCATGCCTGTAATCCCAGCTACTTGGGAGGCTGAGGCAGGAGAATCGCTTGAATCCGGAAGGCGGAGGTTGCGGTGAGCCAAGATCTCGCCATTGCACTTCAGCCTGGGCAACAAGAACGAGACTCTGTCTTGGAGCGGGTGGGGGGAATGCAGGCTACGAAGCAGCATATGTAGTAAAATAGGTGGAGTGTATTAGAATAGTTATCAACAATTTAAGCTTTAAAATTGAAAAACTAATACAGAAAGTTCCAAAAAGAGAAATATAGTACATTGTATAGTATCTCTAGATGTTTTTTCTAATTTGTGATTGTTTTATGCCCTATAAAGAACAGATATTACTTATACAATTATAAATAAAACTCAGAAATTTGTTAGTAAGCTGTGCTCATATGCAATTTGGTGCAGTCTTTTTAGAAACCAATGTGTTACTATGTAGCAAGAGCCTTAAAAATGTTCACATTTCCTTGTAACTGCATTTCTGGGAACCTCCTGGAAATAATCTCTAACAGGTTAGGGAATACAAGATGTTTCAGGCCGGGCGCGGTGGCTCACGCCTGTAATCCCAGTGCTTTGAGAGGCCAAGGCAGGCGGATCACCTTAAGTCAGAAGTTTGAGACCAGCCTGGCCAACATGGTAAAACCTCATCTCTACTAAAAATACAAAAATTAGCCGGGCATGGTGGCGGGAGCCTGTAATCCCAGCTATTCTGGAGGCTGAGGCAGGTGGATCGCTTGAACCCAGGAGCCAGAGGTTGCAGTGAGCTGAGATCACGCCATTGCACTCAAGGCTGGGTGACAAGAGTGAGACTCCATCTCAAAAAAAAAAAAGTTTCAAATTTCATATATGAAAATTTTAGTTTTTGAAAATTTCAATTATGGAAAAAATTATATAATTACATGTCCAGCAAAAAGGAATGTTTATAAATCATGGTACATCCATTAGACTGAATATCAAGAGCTATTACAAATGGTCCAATGCTAGATTTCAAAACAATTAAGACCACAAATTTGAATATACAGTATGATCTAAACTATACAAAAAGATCAAGCTAAATTACTTTTATAATTGCTTAAGTTAAAAAAAAAAAATCATAACACCAATGTGAGAATTTTTTTAAAAATCAAAAAACCTATTTGACAACCAATTTTCCACAGACAGATATGAAAAGCCAGATATAAATAACAAACCTGTGGGTAGGTGTAAATGTTTACACTTGTTTGCCTCCTCCACCTCGCACTGCCACTGGCTGGCTGTTCTGAACAAATGCACCTCCTCCACGAATTGCACTTGGGTGAGTTGGAGAAGCTGCTGGATGTTGCCCGGGACGAATAGGTTTAGCTAATATGAAAAACAAAGACGGACTTTAGAATAAAGCTTAAGATGTGACTGCAATGACTGTTAAGGTTTCTTCTATTCACAACAAATTCCCAAATGTTTTGTTTTTCTTCGCCTTTTTGTTTCTCCATCACATTTTCTTTTCTGTAGCATCCTTTTCTCTAGGACCTATATAATTCTTAGCCTTTAAAAAAAATCTTTCTGGCCAGGCATAATGGCTCATGCCTGCATAATCCCAGCATGTTGAGAGGCTGAGGTGGGTGGATCACTTGGGTCTAGGAGTTGAAGATCAGACTAGGCAATAAGGCAAAATCCTGTCTCTACAGAAAATAAAAAAATTAGCTGGGTGTGGTGGCATGCACCTGTAGTCCCGGCTCCTTGGAAGGCTGAGGTAGGAGGATCGCATGAGCCTGGGAGGTTGGGGCTGCAGTGAGCCGTAATTGCACTATTGCAGAACAGCATGGGTGACAAGCAAGACCATGTCATTAAAAAAAAAAAAAAAAAAAAAGGCTGGGCACAGTGGCTCACGCCCGTAATCCCAACATTCTGGGAGGCCGAGGCAGGTGGATCATGTGAGGTCAGGAGTTCGAGACCAGCCTGACCAACAAGGAAAAACCCTGTCTCTACTAAAAATACAAAATTAGCTGGGCATGGTGGCTTGCACCTGCAATTCCAGCTACTAGGGAGGCTGAGGCAGGAGAATCACTTAAACCCGGGAGATAGAGGTTGCAGTGAGCCAGGATCACGCCATTGCACTCCAGCCTGAGCAACAAGAGTGAAACTCTGTCTCAAAAAACAAACTAAAAATAAAAAACAACAAAAAAACACTTCCTGCACCATTTTTTCTTCTTTTTTTTTGAGACGGAGTCTCGCTCGTCACCCAGGCCAGAGTGCAATGGTGCCATCTTGGCAACCTCCACTTCCTGGGTTCCAGCGATTCTCCTGCCTCAGCCTCCCAAGTTGCTGGGTTACAGGTGTTCACCACCATGCCTGGCTAATTTTTTTGTATTTAGTAGAGACAGGGTTTCATGATGTTAGGCTGGTCTCGAACTTCTGACCTCAGGTGACCCACCTGCCTTGGCCTCCCAAAGTGTTGGGATTACAGGCGTGAGCCACCACGCTTGGCCACTAATGATCATTCTTAAACATTAAATCATTGCTGATGGCTTATTTTCTTGCAATTCTCTTGGCTTTAATAATACTGCTCTATATAGTTTCTCCATTCCATGACCATTCTTGCTTGCTTCTCTAGTTCTCATTTATCTTCTTGTTCTGCTAATGTGGTTATTCCTCTCTCTCAACAGTGCCACTCTTTGCTAAGTTAGAAAATAAAGACAGATGCACCATGACAACACATAAAATTCGGATTATGTTTTCAGCTAAACGCAAGCATTCAAATTGAGCAAGGTTTAAAGGTTTTAATGTGTTCTACTAACCAATCTGTGCAGAATGCCCTCTTCTGGCCATATTCTTTGACCTGACTGCTTCCTTTATGCGATCTACTTCTTGCTGATAACGTTTGCGATCACGAGATGCATTTTCTTTAGCTTCTTTCAGGGCTGATTCCAAAGCTTTCACTCTCTCAGCTGTAGCTCGAAGTCGCTTTTCCAACTTAGGAAGTTCGCAGCGGAGATCTGCATTATCACGTACCAACTAAACGTACACAAACAAAACAAGGATTCCAGATTTAACAGGGTGATTTGAAAAAGTACGAGCATTTCATAATTGCTCTTTAGAAAAGAAGTAAAACTGCATTTTATATTGTTTCCCATTTATCTAATTTAGGCAGAAACACACAGGGAATACATCCATCTCTACGAATCATACACACATCTATTTATTGACAAAGGTATAGTTTCTTTTAACTTTTTAGGGGAAGAATTGTTCTCTCCCTCTACTAAGCAAAGACAATACAAGATAGTGCTATGTTTCTTCAGTCAGACAACTGATCTGGTGAAATGAAAACTGCTTCATTATATTTGACACACTGGGGTATTAGATATAAAAAGACCACTCTCCCCAAAAGACTTTGCAGTATTTTAACTGCAGTCTTGTGTAGTAGAGATTTCAAAATTACCATGAATAAATTATGAAAATCCAGTCTTAAAATCCTAAAGAGAAAATGAGAATACATGTTTTTACTGCCTCTTTTGGTAATAAGGTTGTTAAAAATACTAACTCCTCTAAAAGTTACTTGTGGTTTCTTTATATAATTTCTGATAAAATGGCTCAGCATATAAACATTCCTGAGGACTCTGAAAGATTGAAATACTCACTTGCCAATCCTCGATTTTTTATTTTTACTATCTTGCAGCTACCAGAAAATATACTCTTTAGTACCTGTTTGTGCACTTTAGTGAGCTGTTCAAGATTATTTTCAAGAAAGGAGATTTTTTGCTTCTGAGCAGCGCTGCCTCCGGTGTCATCAGAATCAATCTCGGCACTCTGAGAAAAGAGATCAATAAGATTATGAAAATTTAAAAAATAAAAAAAATCTAAGCTTAACTATACAAAAATTGACATGACTGTAAAGTTATTTCACTTTGAATACAAAGAATTACCTAGAAGCAAGCACCATTTATGCAAACACCCACCTCAGCATAGTTACTTTACCTTTTTAACTCTGGTAGCCAGGTCCTGAACAAAGAGTTTGCGTAGGTTGTGTAAAGTCTGAAGTTCTTTTGCCTTGGATTAAGAACAGTGATATTTTTGGAGTTCAGACTTTAAATTTAGAATAATCATGGTAGAAAAAAACACACAAAATATTCCCAAATCCTATTTATTTTCATGTTTTTCTTACCACTGTCTCTTCCAAACCCTTCAAGTCTTGTCTTGCTTGTTCTCGTCTATCTTGCATAACCCTAACAGTAGAAGAACAAACATGTATTTTCAAATTTTATTCTGTAAAACTGTACTTAGCATGAGAGTTGAATAAAATATTTTGTATCTGAAAGGATAAATTCTTAAATAAATACAAGATGCCTATTTTAAACAATTTATCCATGCTGTCTTTTTTTTTTTTTTTGGACACAGGGTTTCTGTCCCAAACACTGCTCACTGCAACCTCAACCTCCTGGGCTCAAGTGATCCTCCTCACCTGTCTCCCAAGTAGCTGGGACCATAGACATGTACAGCCAGGCCTGTCTAAAAATTTTTTTTAGAGACAGGGTCTCACTATATTGCCCAGGCTGATTCTCAAACACTGGGCTCAACTGATTCTCCTGCCTTGGCCTCCCAAAGTGCTGAGATTATGGGTGTGAGCCACTGCACCTGGGCGATTTCAAAAAATTTTCACATGCCTTCTAAAACAAGTTTATTGTTATACATTCCATATATAGCAATGGAAGAGATGAAATAAAATGTGGCAGAATTCAAAGAACAAGGAATGGTTCTAATTTATATTTTAAAATATGCCACATATATTATACTGCTATTTATCCAAAATGATACTGATTGATTATAGATTATAAACTATCAAGTATTCTAAACAAAATCACAGCTGCAAGTTAGCAGAATCTTCATAAAATCCACTCTGAACTGGTCCTGATGTTCCAACTATCCTAGTAATATCACAGTTCATTTGCAAATTGTCTCACAAACTCAAGGTATGTGAAAAATTATAATCACGAATTTTCTACCTAAGATTCTAGAAAACTGAGTTTTGAGAAAATAAGAAAAGATAAACTATGAAAACCTCTGTTCAAAATGGCAAGGCTAAAAACCACAATGCTCTTTTATGCAAAAGAAAATTTAACAAAAAGTCACTTTTTGTGATAGATCTTAAAATCTTCTAAATTACTTAATATATTGTTTTAGGTTCATTTTTATGCTGGATCCTGAAGTAATATGGAGATAAAGAAACAGCAAGCAGATTGATAAACAGAAATCTAAATCTTAACCACAATGAAATATAAGACCTTGCTTTCACTAAAATACAAGTATATATTACAAGTATTTAGATATAAATCAAACCAACTCAGTGGATTTAAGAAAAAATCCTTTAGCCCATACAAAGTAAAATATGTATCCACTGGCTATATCCAAGGGTAATGCCTATAATTCTCTAATTTAGCTTTTATTTTTAAACTTTAATTAAAAACAATTACTCACGTAAGTTCGTGTAGTTTTCTGCTCTTTTCCTGATCTGTGGCTTTCAACTTCTCATGTTCTACTCTTAGACGTTCCTGCTCTAACATCATTTTCTGGTTTTGGCTGACAAAAGAAAAAAAAAATTAACACAGTATCAATATCATAGTTTTCTCAATGTCATCATTAAAATTTCAAAACTTTTAAATTCTATAATCTCATCAAGGACTTTTCTGTTATCCTATCCCCCATGGAGGAAAACAGGGAAGGGACCTGGCTACTTGCAGGCATACAAAATTTTTTGTATTTTGGTTTGAAATCATGATTTTGTTCTCCTCTTTCATCTTCCTGAATCCTTATGCCTACTTCCATCAGGTACTCATAGTAAGACCTATGCCCCAAACCTACTTCCACAAACTCTATGTATGTGCACATGGTTATGGAGGCAGGGAAACTGTCTTCTAGATAAACTAAGATGACAACTTAAAAAAAAAAAAAAAAAAAAAAAAAACCTTTGAAAATCCATAGAATTTCCAGAAAAGTTTTTCCCAGTTAAGAATTTTGAGTCAGGGTCTCACTCTGTCACCCAGGCTGGAGTACAATCATAGCTTGCTTCAGCCTCAAAACTCCAACACTCCTCAAGTAATTCTTGTGCCACAGCCTCCTGGGTCACTGGGACTACAGGCATGTACCACCATGCACAGCTAATTTAAAAGATTGTTTTGTGTAGAGGCGGAGTCTCACTAACATGTTGCCCAGGCTGGTCTTGATGAACTCCTGGCCTCTAGTGATCCTCCTGTCCCGGCCTCCCAAAGCACTGGGGTCACAGGCCATCAGCCACTGCACGCAGCCAAGAATTTTTTTAAAAAAGGAAATCAGGCCAGGCGCGGTGGCTCAAGCCTGTAATCCCAGCACTTTGGGAGGCCGAGACGGGCGGATCACGAGGTCAGGAGATCGAGACCATCCTGGCTAACATGGTGAAACCCCGTCTCTACTAAAAAATACAAAAAACTAGCCGGGCGAGGTGGTGGGCACCTGTAGTCCCAGCTACTCAGGAGGCTGAGGCAGGAGAATGGCGTAAACCCGGGAGGCAGAGCTTGCACTAAGCTGAGATCCAGCCACTGCGCTCCAGCCTGGGCGACACAGTGAGACTCCGTCTCAAAAAAAAAAAAAAAAAAAGGAAATTAAATAAAGGATTTGGAGGAGACTGTGGTATCTATTTGCAATAATGGACTTAGGTTGGGGATTTTTTTTCTTCCTTTTTACTGAATAATTTAGAACAAAAGATCTAAAAAAAAAAAAAGTTTCAAAAATTTCACCTGGAATTTAGAAGTTTTACTCATAAATGAGAAAATTCTTTATTTTCCAAGATAAAAATGTAATTTTGATGAAAACTGCAGGTTTCTAATAAGAATATACTGTGTCCATCAGTAACTGCTTCTTTCCTCCTGTCTAACTAGAGAAGTATAATACTTACTCTTGAAGATCAGTAATAAGTTTTTCTTTTGCTTCTACTTCATCTCTCAAACTACTGATCTGTTTTTGATGAGTTTCTCTGTGGCTTTGGATCTGCTGTTCAACAGCTTGCTAAAATTTTGAGGGGGAAAAGGATGTTAAAGTCAGACTAATCAAAATTAATACTGATGAATTAAAGTCATTAGATACGTGACATCAAACTTGCCTTAACTTCATTTGCAGTCTGAACCTTATTTAAGTGCTCCTTTTCCATTTCATGGACTTTCTCTGTTTGAATAGAGAGAAAATAGAAGAGTGAAATAAGCCTTTAAGATTCCTCATATAAACCAAGGAGCAAATGGATTTTACAATAAGCATTTTCCTTAGCAATATTCGACTTCAAATTACCCAAATGTCACCTGCTCTCCCAGTTCAATGACATGTAGACTAGTATACAAGTCATATCCATTGTGTTGGTATTATGTATTCCTTTGTTTATTCATTTTTTTTTTTTTTGCCTAATCCAGAACAGTTAAGGGAATGGTAAAGAAATGAGGTAACTCCTAAGTCCCCTATGTTAAGACACAGACACAGACACACACACACGCCCCTCCCCCTTCATAACTGTGGGAAATCCCCAGATTGGCTATTTCCATATTCAAACAAAATCTTAAAAAACAAAACAAAAAAAAATTTCGCCAGGCACAGTGGCTCATGCCTGTAATCCCAGCACTTTGGGCGGCCGAGGCGGGTGGATCACGAGGTCAGGAGATCGAGACCATGCTGGCTAACACAGTGAAGCCCCGTCTCTACTAAAAATACAAAAAATTAGCTGGGCATGGTGGCATGTGCCTGTGGTCCCAGCTACTAGGGAGGCTGTGGCAGGAGAATCGCTTGAACCCAGGAGGTGGAGGCTACAGTGAGTCAAGATAGCGCCACTGCACTCCAGCCTGGGTGACACAGCAAAGACTCCGTCTCAAAACAGCAAAAAAAAAATTATGTTTCAAAGCAACATTAATATGTATGATTTGTTTAGCATTCCAAGTCAGTCATATCCCTACTATTCTGTCAGTGTGAATATTAAGTTTACTACAATTATACTAAAATAAGAACATAGATGTAACTCATAAACAGTTGGGAGCTATACCTTGTGCTCGAAGCTGGACTAGTTCTTCACTGAGGGAATCGACAGATTCCTCCAGCTGTCTTTTCTTTTGCTCCACATTTTGAAGGTATTCAGTCAATGACTTAATTTTGGCTTCATGCTTTTGGAAAAAATATACTGGTATGAAGTGGAAAACATATCTCATGTATACACTTTAAAGAATATTTGACAGTAAACATTTTATTATCTATATATGATAAACTTGGGAATATTTAAACCTAAAATGTTCAGGAGCCAATTTTGAAATGTTGAAAGAATTTAATCAATTAATTAAATGGTCATCATAACTTGCAAACTAAGGCACTGAAGACTCAAATATGAAATACTAATTTTAAAGATACCGCCATCTAACGTTATCATCTTCCCTGTTTGTGAAATTCCGATTGTGGTGAATGGCCCCATTCATTCAGTTGCCAGGAAACTGGTTCCCTGCAGTTTTGCCCACCCTGGAATTCTGGAGTCTTTAACAAGTTACTACCAGTTACATCTTTCTGGTAAATTTCTGTACATAACCCACATTTATACTAGGCAAATATAACTCAGTTAAATCATTCAAATTTACTACAGCTAGACTAGGAAAAAAACAACTAAATTTCACCTACAGACACACATTTTTCTGAAAACTTGTACAATAAATACAATTTCTATGTGGCTGTTTCAAAAAATAAATTTTGTTCTGTAACTTACTTGAGAGATACGAAGCTGACATGCTGCTAACTCCTTTTCATTTTCTTCCATTTTTTTGTTGCTCTCAGTTTGTGTGCTTTCTAACTGCTTGCAACGTTTCACCATGGTTTTTACTTCTGACTTCATTTTGCTAATGTAGAGTCTTGCAACAGTGAACTCTTCATCTATCATGCCAGTTCCCTCGGGCTGCTGTGAGGAAAAAGTAAAATAAAAAATTAAAGCCAAAAAAATGTTCAATGTGTGTTTTCCCAATTAGGCTGTAAAATCTTTTTATAAAATATATTTTAGTATTACTCAATATTCATACAAAGTCTGGATCTTATTTTTTTGTTTTATTACTGTTTTCAATTAAAGGTAAATAAACACAGCTTACTTTTTGCTTTCCTTACTTTTTTTTTAAACTGAAAATAATGTTAATACATGCCAACAAGAAAAATAAATAAATGTAAACCTAAGGAAAATACAAAAATATAACCAAACTAATAAATTCTGCCTCTTTCAATTTTTTTATTTCCTCTTCACAGGACCTCTTCAGGAAATTCACTGTTAATCATGTACATGTTCAGCTTAAAATTTAACAAGAGGATATTTAGGTGGTGGGGAAAGGATGACCTTTAAGCTCAACCAAAAGGAACTGTGGTCACTGTATATTCCTTAACTTTCAGAAAGAAATAAAACTGTCTTTGCAGATGATATGATTGATAAAGTTTACATGTACAGTCAAAGACCCTGAATAGCTAACACAATACTAAGGAAGAACAAAGTCACAGGACTTGACACTATGCAACTTACTGTAAAGCTATAATAATCACAACAGTAGAGTGCTGGCAAAAGAACAGATAAATAGGTTAACAGAACAGAATGAAGAGCCCAGGAATAAAACCACAAAATACAGTCAACTGATCTCTGACAAAGGTGCAAAGGCAATTTGATGGAGAGGATAGTCTCTTCAACTGGACATCCAGATGTAAAACAATGAATCCTGGGTACAGACCTTACCCTTTCAGAAAAATTAACTACAAATGGATCACAGACCTAAATGTAAATGCAAAACTAAAAGAAAACTTTAACATAAGAGAAAATCTAGGTGATACTGGGTTTGGCGATAAGTTTTTAAATACAATACCAAAAACACAATCTATTAATGAAAAACTTGGTAAGTTGTACCTCATCAAAATTAAACATTTTTAGTCTGCAAAAGATGACAATTAATAGAGTAAAAAAAGCCACAAACTGCGAAATAATGCAAAGCACTATCTGATAAAAGACTTATATCCAAAACATATGAAGAACTCTTAAAACTCAACAATAGGAGGCCAGGTAAGGTGGCTCACACCTGTAATCCCAGTACTTTGGGAGGCTGAGGCGGGCGGATCACCTAAGGTCAGGAGTTCAAGACCAGCCTGGTCAATATGGTGAAACCCCGTTGCTACTAAAAATACAAAAACTTAGCCAGGCGTGGGAGTGGGAGCCTGTAGTCCCAGCTACTCGGGAGGCTGAGGCAGGAGAATCGCTTGAACCCAGGAAGAGGAGGTTGCAGTGCCACTGCACTCCAACCTAGGCGACAGAGCAAGACTCCATCTCAAAACAAACAAAAACAAAACAAAACAAAACTCAGCAATAGGGCCAGACACAATGGCTCATGCCTGTAGTTTCAGCACTTTGGGAGGCTGAGGCGGGCAGATCACCTGCAGTCAGGAGTTCGAAACCAGGCTGGCCAATATGGTGAAATCCCATCTCTACTAAAAATACAAAAATTAGCCAGGTGTGGTGGTGCACGCCTGTAGTCCCAGCTATTTAGGAGGCTGAGGCAGAAGAATCACTTGAACCCAGGAGGCGGAGGTTGTGGTGAGCCGAAATTGCACCACTGTACTCCAGCCTGGACGACAGAGCGAGACTCCATCTCAAAAAAAAAAAAAGTAGCACTCTAACAGACTTATATATGACGAGAGGAAAAGAATTACTTGTTAATGACAAAAATACTGAGGATCCTTTTTTTTTTTTTTTTTTAAATCAGAATAGCTATTTGCAAAGATGACTTATTTCCAAAATGCTATGGTATAGTGGGAAATAAAAAAAAAATCTATGGCCGTGCATGGTGGCTCACGTCTGTAATCCCAGCACTTTGGCAGGCCGAGGCGGGTGGATCATGAGATCAGGAGATCAAGACCATCCTGGCTAACATGGTGAAACCCCGTCTCTACTAAAAATACAAAGAATTAGTGAGGCGTGGTGGCACGTGCCTGTAATCCTAGCTACTCGGGAGGCTGAGGCAGGAAAACTGCTTGAACCTGGGAGGTGGAGGATGCAATGAGCCAAGCACCACTGCACTCCAGCTTGGGCGACAAAGCAAAATTCCGTCTCAAAAAAAAAAAAAAAAAAAAAAATCTAGTGGTCAGGGAACCTGGATTTCATCCATCTGCCACTAAACGTAAGCCATTTCCACTCTCTCTCGACACTTTTTGACTGAAATCATAATTATTTGAACATAAAATATAAGATTTTTCTGAAAAGTTGCAAACCTACAAAGCAAATTTTGAACGTCATCTCTCTGGTGTTCTGCGATATAAAATAAATGTACTTTTCCATCGTAGAGATTTCTCTCCATCTCACATCATTACTCTACATCTCACATTACTTCACCATAAACAGGACAGGGCAGAAATGTTTAGACTGATGGTGAAAAGAAAGCAAGTCAAGTGGCCCGAAAGTGAGTACACTGAATAACATATGAAGAGTCATGAGAATCCTTGCCTCCATCAACAAACAGCAACTTTTATTTTGATTTTAGTTTATTCTTTTTCTATTTTTTAAAATATTTTTTCTTCATTTTTAAACTGAAGAATCAGTTAACAGCAAACAGCAACATCAAACAATACAACAGACGGAAATGTGTACTCCATATTGTCAAAACTTTTATTTCAGTTCCAACTCTGGTTAACAGACTGGGCTTTTTAGAAGGCTCTCAATATAAAACCAAGTGTATGTTCTCTTTGTTATTGTAATTAGGCTTTAATCAAAAAGGTAAAGTCTAAACAGCTACTGCAACGTACAAATCTTTCATGTTATATGCATGGTTTTTCAGTTAAGAGTCTTAGTTTGATTCTTTGGTCTTAGTTTTTACCAAGTCACATGCCTGATGCTAACAACCAATATTAGTATTCTTAAAAAGATTAGGACAAAGAGATATAAAGAAAATATGGCAATATTTTGAAAACTGAAAACTCTGGAGCTCATTATTCTCTCTACTATTATATGTTTGCAATTTTTCACACTAAAATAAAAAAGAATTAAGAAAGCGGTGCTCATCTTTTACTTTTCTTTAAATATTTAAAGCAACCACAAGCCCATTCATTATAAATGTATTCCCTGAGCTATTTTTTTTTTTTTTTTTTTTTGAGATAGGGTCTCACTCTGTTGCTCAGGCTGGAGTGCCATGGCACAAACATGGTTCACAGCATCCTTAACCTTCTGCCTCAGTCTCTTAAATACCTTGGACTACAGGTACGTATCACCATGCCCACATGCTCGGCTAATTTTTAAGTTTTTTGTAGGGACAGGGTCTCGCCATGTTGCCCAGGCTGGTCTCGAACTCCTGGGCTCAAGTTATCCTCCTGCCTTGGCCTCCCAAAGTGCTGGGATTACAGGCTTGAGCCACTATGTCTGGTCCCTGAACTTATCTTAATTGTTGTTCCAATCATTTCACTTATGGAAATTTACTAACGTAATTTCTAAGTGCTAAATCTTTTTTTTTTTTTTTTTTTTTTTTGGAGACAGCATCTTGTTCTGTTGCACACGCTGGAGTGCAGTCGTGTGATTGCAGCTCACTGCAGCCTTGACCTCCCAGGCTCAAGCAATCCTCCCACTCCAATAGCTGGGACTATAGGGACACACCACCATGCCAGGCTCATTTTTGTATTTTTTGTAGAGACAGGGTTTTGCCACATTGCCCAGGTTGGGGAAAATGTTACAGTAAAGAATCAAGGCCGGGCGCGGTGGCTCACGCCTGTAATCCCAGCACTTTGGGAGGCCGAGGCGGGTGGATCACAAGGTCAGGAGATCGAGACCACGGTGAAACCCCGTCTCTACTAAAAATACAAAAAATTAGCCGGGCGCGGTTGTGGGCGCCTGTAGTCCCAGCTACTCGGGAGGCTGAGGCAGGAGAATGGCGGGAACCCGGGAGGCGGAGCTTGCAGTGAGCCGAGATCGCGCCACTGCACTCCAGCCTGGGCGACAGAGCGAGACTCCGTCTCAAAAAAAAAAAAAAAACAAGAATCAAACATGAGATCCAATAAATGCCACCTACTGAATTTATCTATTTGGGCGCCCTTATTCTCTTGCTCCCTCCTGATCTATTTAACATGCAGTTAATAGCACCTACTACACATGACTGATTGTGAGGATGAGATCATGAATACGAAAAGAACTTCATATTAGTAGTAAACAAAAGTACAAGTGTAAACAGAAAATTGTCCTTAATATTTAGTTATTATATTTACCTTTACATCATTATTTCCCACAGCAATTCCTATTTCTGCAAGGTCTTTTAGTAAAGATGCCATCATCTCAGCTGCTCGTTTTTTCTGGTGGTTGGTCATTTCCTTAAGTTTCTGAAGCTCAGCATCTATACTCGCTAAAGTTGCCTAAGAGAACCCAAAACAAAAAGTATAGTTAAATCTACATGAAAACTCAAATCAAATACTCATAGATGTTTCAAGTTTTACACATGGTTTTACAAAACCATGCCTTTTCTGCTTTCATTTTCTTGAACCATCTATCAAGTTTTGGGGTCCCAGCTCAAACTTAAAAAATATTTTAGACCTAATAGGCTATAGTAAAAGTAGCCACATTGTTCTCCATTAAGAGCAGGCAGTTTGTGTTGTTATTTCACTAAATTCCTGAGATTGAATAATATTTTCTGTCTAAAAAAATGGGAAGCCTCAAATTTAACTAGATTTGATTATCATTTATTACTATATTATGTCTTATCTTTAGAAAGTGAGTCAGCAAATTAATGTTACAATGACACTGTTTTCTAGATGGTTAGTATGCTTTCTTCATCTACTTTCTATATACTTATTCACTGGAAAGAATCCATGTGACAATACTATGATACAAGCAATTATCCAGGAGATCATGATAAAGTAATATTATCTGTTTAATGACTATAATTATAAATCTCAAACCATAGCTTGCTTACCAGCTACAAAATCACCAAATTTTGAAAAGTCCAACCCAGTTTGGCCCACTTCAAAATAACTCATATCGCAGATTAGATACAAGGTGAGCATCCCCAATCCGAAGTGCTTCAAAATCTGGGACTTTTTGAGTGCTTACATGATGCTCAAAGAAAATGCTCACTGAAGCATTTGGACTTACCAATTAGAAATGCTCAACTGGTAAGTATAATGCACACATTCCAAAATCTGAAAAGTGTGGGGCTTATTTTTAATGCCTGTACTGTACTGTATTTTTAATGCCATTTATTGACTTTTCATCAATATCTTTTAGGAAAGATGCCATCATTCCAACTGCTTAATTCTTATGGTAGTTGATCATTTCCTTAAGTTTCTGAGTATCAGTAGAGTGTGTATCCACCCAGGTTAATCTACAATATGATACCAATTATCTTGCAAGTCGTATAATATAGCATGCTTCTACCATAATTGTTTAAATTACCGTTTTCTCTAACAACTAAACAGCAACACTGTCTAAGCACATAAATAGATGCTAAACACTAGGCATTTCTAACTCCTATTATCAATGTAATGCTGATAGATTTCAGCTCCACAAGTGAAACATATATATAGCTGTCTTAAGACCAAAATCAGTGGCCAAGGACCACCTTTCAGAGTTGTAAGAAACTCCTGTTATTCTTTCATACAACAATTAGCTTTGTTAATAATGCAACTCAGTAAGAGTTAGTTATAATGGTGTCTTGGATCTCTACAGTACTCAATGTTAACTTCAAGCTAAATGTAACTTTGTAGATTAAAAAGAGAAAAGGAACTCATAGGGGCGCAGGAAACCTTTTAAAAGTGTTATTTTGTACTGTTGACTGCTTTCTTCTAGACAAGTTAATGTGAGTGGGGAAATAAAGGGTGGACACGGGTCCTGAGTGCAACTCTAGATGCTGATTTCTAAACAAGAAGCTAGCATTAACCACAACAAAATCACAAAATAGCTCCTTCATGATGTTGAAACAATCACAGATATTATTTCTGCCATCACTGTTGGAGGTTGGCAATGTCTCTCCTGTATCAATTTTTAGCAAGTAAAAATCTCCATCTATTGGGGAACCACAACTACACTGTGCTAAGAAGGCACTGCTCCAGGTAGTGGAAATATAACAGTAAATAAAACATAAATCGTATTAAGTTACATATCCTCACATCTATTCCAAATAATTCACATAGTTGATTAAATAGCATTTTAATTTGTATTGCATATTTAATTTATTGTTTGAACAATCATCTAGTAGCTTTACTTGGCAACTAGGAGCTTTAAATTATTTTTCCTTTAACATTAGTAATAACATTAGGTTCCACATGCTATATACTAAATTAAAAAAATTAAACATTAGGAGTAGCAAACATCCTTTAAAATAGCATTTAAATTAGATATTAACAGACCTTAGGAACTAAGATAACTGTCTTCCTCCACCTCTAAGGCTTCATATACAGAAAGAATAGAAGTTGAAACCCGAGTCCTTGAAAATTGATGTTATCGATATTTGACTTACATAGAAATAAGTTACTTAAGTAGTTTTTAGGTTAAGAATACTTGTACTAAAGCATTAAAAAAGAAAATAAAGCTATATCCTACCGATTTCTGATTCAGTTCATCACTAAGCAATTCATATTCCTTAGTTTTGTCTTCAACTTCCTGAGACTTCTGATCATAATTGACAGCAAGTTCTTCTAGGGCCTGTAAAACTTCTTTCACTTCTTCTTTAGAGGCATCATTTTCCGCTTGAAGGCGATTCAGCTCAGCTTGCATATTATCTTGATCCCTTCTGGTAGATGCCAAAAGCTACAGGACAGAAAATAATTTATTTTCCCCAAAAGTATGCAGGTTTTAAAAAACACCCATGAAGCTTCACCATTTGCCAAGAACAAACGGAGTGAAATATGGATGGTATTCAGTGTGGCAACATTTATTCATTAAACAGGTTTACTAAATGTCAACTATGTGCAAGCACTGTGCTGGATGCTGCAAGGCAGAAAGAAAATCAAAGACTGTATGTTTAAGGAACACAGTAGAAGAGAAGATAGGTACATGAATAAGTGCAATACAAGATAGAAGGTAAGAACCGTAAGAGAGGGACGGGACAGATAAAGTGCTTAGTAATACAGGAAAGGGTATTCATGGATAAGCTGGCTATGAGAGATCGACTGCAGTCACACGCAAATTAATGTAATAAAGGAAAACAGCATTCTACAAGAGTTGCTTAAAAATTTAGATTTGGGCCAGGCGGGGTGGCTCCCGCCTATAATCCCAGCACGTTGGGAGGCCGAGGTGGGCAGATCACGAGGTCAGGAGTTTGAGACCAGCCTGGCCAACATGGTGAAACCCTGTCTCTACTAAAAATACAAAAATATTAGCCAGGCGTGCTGGCGGGCACCTGTAATCCCAGCTACTCGGGAGGCTGAGGCAGGAGAATCACTTGAACCTGGGAGGCGGAGGTTGCAGCGAGCCGAGATCACGCCACTGCACTCCAGCCTGGGGGACAAGAGTGAGACTTCATATCAAAAACAAAAACAAAAACAAAACCTGGTATCAGCACAAAATCTGAACTGCAAGGACACCAAGAGACTGATTAGGAGAATACCACAATCATCCACATTAGTGGTTCTCCTGTAGGGATACCTGGAAATCTGTGGGAGTGTTAATAATAGGGTAGAATGCTAATGGCATTTAGGAGTAGGGACCAGGAATGCTTAATGTCCTATAATGCAAAGGACAGAAAAACATAAATTATCCAATGCAAAATGTCGATAGTGCCCCTTTGAGGAATAATGCACTTATAGTTGAAATACAAAATGCTATAGTTGAAAGATGATCTGACCAGGATTAAGTTCACCGACGGAGAGTATCTCCTTCTTACTGAAGCAGTCTTTGTCTTCACCCTACACACCACTCCCACAAAAAAATTTTAAAGGACTGCTTTTCAATTATCCCCCTGCTCTGCTAGGTGAGAAGGTAAAATGAGAATCCAAAGTAGGTGACAAGAAGAGAAAAGTCAAGAACCAGGATGAAAAAAACGATGGCAGAAATGAACAACAGATTTTATGTGGGTAGATACGACGAACGAGTAAAAATTCATTTTATCCATGTGACATTCTTATTCCCACTAAGAGAGTCATACCCAAAATTATACAACTACTAAAGACAAAGTCAATGGGATTCAGAAACCAAAACTATAAAGCTTTTCTGGAAGCAATATAAAAGGTACTCAACTCACCTCTTCCTGATCCAACATTTGCGTCTTCAGTTTCTCTACCAGTTGACTCTGCTGGTTAATTTCTTCATCCTAGAATTTGAAGTATCCAGTTAACCAAGTAGTTAACAACCTGGTTCTAGTTGTCTCCCAATACAGGTTATAAGATTACTACTCCCCCACAAATATTCAAAACCATTTCTCCAAATTCAACATTGCTTATTTTAATGTCTTTTAAGAAAATGGCAAAACAAAAGGAATTTCTTTCAATTATCAATACTTATAATGGTCATGTACTTCGAATCTGCCATCTCTGCTTAAAACACATTAAAAATATCAGCTTAAAAAAATATTTTCAGCCGGGCGTGGTGGCTCACGCCTGTAATCCCAGCACTTTGGGAGGCTGAGGCAGATGGATCACCTGAGGTCAGAAGTTCAAGACCAGCCTGGTGAACACAGTGAAACCCTGTCTCTGCTAAATACACAAAAATTAGCTGGGCGTGGTGGCGGGCGCCTGTAATCCCAGCTACTCGGGAGACTGAGGCAGGAGAATGGAGTGAACCCGGGAGGCGGAGCTTGCAGTGAGCTGAGATTGTACCACTGCACTCCAGCCTGGGCAACAGCGTGAGACTCTGTCTCAAAAAAAAAAAAAAAAAAAATTTCTTCTAATTTTTTTTTTTTTTTTTTTTTTTGAGTCTTTCTCTGTCGCCCAGGCTGGAGTGCAATGGCCGGATCTCAGCTCACTGCAAGCTCGGCCTCCCGGGTTCACGCCATTCTCCTGCCTCAGCCTCCCAAGTAGCTGGGACTACAGGTGCCCGCCACCACGCCCCGCTAGTTTTTTGTACTTTTTTAGTAGAGACGGGGTTTCACCGTGTTAGCCAGGATGGTCTTGATCTCTTGACCTCATGATCCGCCCATCTCGGCCTCCCAAAGTGCTGGGATTACAGGCTTCAGCCACCGCACCCAGCCTAATTTCTTTACTGCTCTTGTTCTTGCCTTCCATTCTTATGTTCTTAATTTGCTATTATTCATACTATTGACTTTACTTCCATATGCAAAGCAGGAAGATAGTATTTCCACTCTATTGTGTTTCCCTTAATCTCCTACATCATCTTTTATTGGAATCTTCAGAGCCCTGATTCTAACAGTTGGTATCACTAAGGCTCCCAATGACCCAATGCCAAGTTTTCATTAGAACAGGGGTCCCCCAGTCCCCAGGCCACAGAGCAGTACTGGAAGCCTGTTAGGACCCGGGACGCACAGCAGGAGGTGAGCAGCAAGCATTGCCACTTAAGCTCCGCCTTCTGACAGAACAGCGGCATTAGAATATCATTAAGAGTGTGAACTCTATTACGAACTGTGCATGCAAGAGATCCAGGTTACAGGTTCCTTATGAGAATCTAATGCCTGATAATCCAAGGTGGAAGTTTCATCCCAAAACCATCTCCCCCACCCTGGTCCATGGAAAAATTGTCTTCCCTGAAACCAGTCCCTGGTGCCAATAAGGCTGGGGACTGCTGCCTTATAAAATTCTTTCAGCTTAAAAAGAGGGGGAAAGGCCGGGCGCGGTGGCTCAAGCCTGTAATCCCAGCACTTTGGGAGGCCGAGGCAGGCGGATCACAAGGTCAGGAGATCGAGACCACGGTGAAACCCCGTCTCTACTAAAAAAATACAAAAAATTAGCCGGGCGCGGTGGCGGGCGCCTGTAGTCCCAGCTACTCAGGAGGCTGAGGCAAGAGAATGGCGGGAACCCAGGAGGCGGAGCTTGCAGTGAGCCGAGATCGCACCACTGCACTCCAGCCTGGGCAACAGCGTGAGACTCTGTCTCAAAAAACAAAAAACAAAAAAAAAAAAAAACAAAAAACAAAAACAAAAACAAAAAAACAAAAAACAAAAAAGAGGGGGAAAAAAGATACACCCTCATACAGTTTCCACATAGAAATTATGACTTATTTTGTTAATAATTTTTACAAGATTAACAGAAATCAAGGAATATGTATAAAGATCCTAAGTGCCCACAGCACTAAAATATGAAAAATTAGAAAATAAAAACACTCATGTCAATAGTATCCTAATATAAAACAGACCTAAATCGGGAAATACCTACCTTGTCATCAAGCTGTTTGTATAATTTGGCAATTTCTTCTTCACACTTTCTTCTTTCAGCATCAGTAAAATTTCCCATAACTCCAATTGTGGTTGCTGGTTTATCATTGGTAATAGCAATATCTTTATCTACTGTGAAAGCTTCCAAATTGGCTTTCTCTTTGTCAAACTGTTCATCAATAGGCACCGTCTCCCCTAAAATATGATAAAGTGGTTAATAAGAAACAACATGTCTAAAACTAATTTCAATTTCATTCCTTTAAAAAAATTTTTTTTTTTTTTTGGAGACGGAGTCTCAATCTGTCACCCTGGCTGGAGTACAGTGGTGCAATCTAGGCTCACTGCAACCTCTGCCTCCAGGGTTCAACCAATTCTATTGCCTCAGACTTCTCATTAGCTGGGATTACAGCTGCCCAGCACCATGCCAGGCTAATTTTGGTATTTTCAGTTGAGATGGGGTTTCACCATGTTGGCCAGGCTGGTCTCTAACTCCTGACCTCAGGTGACCTGCCCACCTCGGCTTCCCAAAGTGCTGGGATTACAGGCGTAAGCCACTGCACTCAGCGTCGTTCTTTTAAACTTTTTATTCTCTGATTGTGTTATTTTCAAATAATCTGTCTTCAAGTTCAGATGCTTTCTTCTGGTCAATTAATTCTACTACTGATGGTCTCTACTGCATTTTGCTCATTTTATTTTTCAGCTCCAGGATTTCTATTAGATTTTAAATAATTATTTCGATGTCTATTAAATTTCTTGATCTAGTCACTTACTGATTTTGCTGAACTATTTCTACGTTTCTATGCTCTAAATCTGTATTTAACAAACTTAAGATGACAAATTCTTAAGTTATTACCATTACGCCATCTGTTGAGTTCATTTTCAAGCCACTGAATGGTGTTCCGCAGGATCTTATTTTTTTCTTTTTCTTTTTCATACTTCTTTTTCCACTGTTCTGCAGTTAATTCCACATTGACACAAACTGTGTTCTTAATTGTTTTGGCCCTAAGAGATGTAATTGGAGGAAAAAAGGGATGAGACTGAAATTATTTTTAATTTTATCTATATGGAATATATGTATATATGGCTAAGAAATTTATTCTTGTCCAATAATCTCTTAGACTAAATACTAAAAGACACAACCTATGAGGTTATTTACAACCCAACTAAATTTGAGTCTGCTCCAAAATCCGTCAATAGCTTAAAAAAAAAAATCACTAAAAATAAAAGACAAAGACCTATATTTTTCCAATTTGTTTGCAAGGCTGAATTAAGAAATTACTGTTGAAAGTCAAAGACGGAATCATCATTACTGATTTTCCTAATCATCTCATATAGATGTTAACCTGTCATGCATGTCTACAGGCCTAACACAGGATTATGTTTGCCAGGCTTTTACATCATTATTTGAGTCAAATGCTTATTTTCTTTAATACCAAATTACAGCTTGTCACATAAATTTGACTAAAATTACATCTGACTTTAATGTGTACTAAAACTTAAACCAAGCAGTATCAAAAACAGGCCCATCTTGTATTATCTGTCATCAATTCAAATTGAGTGTGTCTAGCACAAAACAATATGTACAGGTTGGAATAACAGCTCACATTTTCCTACATTTTATAAACAAAAGGTCTATCTACATTTAGGTTTTGTACTTTCTTAACAACAAACCTTTGGCCAAATAAGAGTGTAGATTTTGTTTCAGATTCATTGTATGATGATGGAGAGCAGCAAATTACAATAGTGGTTCTACAGTTGCCACCTAATGAATCTTGAAGGATTCTTGTCATTTTACTATCTCGATATGGAACATATGTCTGCATACAAAAACAAAGAAAGAAAACAAGACCAGTGGGTTTCTGTACAATAAAATGTTATAAAAATATGCTACTTTAAATAAATTAAAAGGTTATTTCAGTTAACTATTTGATATTAAAATGTGAACTAGGATATACATACAATATTATAAACTCCCAAAAGACAACTAACTTACACATACTGATTCAAACACAGTGAATCTCTCTCTCTCCCTCTCTAACACCCATGCACACATATACACCTATATTTAAATAATGCCCCGTAAGGTAACAGGGAGATAGAAGACATGTATACTCACACTACCCTCAGCCAAAGCAGAAATGACATTTCCAAGAGCAGAAAGTGACTTGTTAATGTTTTTAGCTTCATCCAGCACAGCACCTTCAGCTCCAGTTTTACTAACCTATACATAAGATTTCAAAAGAACGGAACAAAATTACAAAAATTTTCTTTAAATTTTCTAAAATTTTCAGAGGTCATCAACAACCAGTAAAAAGAAAAAAGAACATGAAAAGCTTCATGATCTTATTTGCCAAGCATTTACTCTTAGGTACCACCATTTCTTGAGTACTACTCTTAAGAGTTTGATTAGAGAGACATCAAATTTTATCTGTAGTTTGTAGGTACTCTTGAAAATAACCACTTTAAATGTAAATTTGTAGTTCATTAATCTTAGTCCCCTTTGCTACATTAGAAAAGAGGAAACTTCTAAAACTGGCTAATGCATAATGTTGATGTTGTAACTATTAGAAAACAGAGACTGAGTTTAAACTCATTATATAAGCAAACCTGCTTCTTCTAAAAAAAATAAAATAAAGTATCTAAATATCTTTGTTGTGTGGCTTTTTTTTTTTTTTTTGAGACTGAGTCTCACTCTGTCACCCAGGCTGGAGTACAGTGGCTCAATTCCGGCTTACTGCAACCTCCGCCTCCTGGGTTCAAGCAATTCTCCTGCCTCAGCCTGCCCAGTAGCTGGGATTACAGGCTTGTGCCACCACGCCCAGCTAGTATCTATGTTAAAGATAGGTCAGACCAATAAATTAGCAATGTTGGCTGAAGAAACAACTTAGGAGAATTCTCAACATTAGATAATCTTTGAAAGATGTGTATAAGACTTCACAACAGAACAGAACAGATGTATCATTCTAAGCAGAAGAAACAAAATTAGCACAACAGCAAAAATGGTCACAGAGGTCCCTATTATAACATTCAAACTTAATTTGATACAGACAAGAATCAGACTGTATAGAATTGTAATAATGAAACAATCATCCAAAGGAAAGAAGCAAGTCCAACCAAACCAGAAAAGACTAATGGACAGTTACCAGTTTTAATAGGGACCCCGCTGGCCAATATGGATAAAATACATATCAAAAATTAGAAAAGGGATACCTAATAAAGTTTATAACAACATACACCGAACAAGTTCTCACCATGAACACATCTTAAGTCACAGAAACTATTTATGAGTTGAACTAGACTATGGTCAAACAACAGTAACTTGGAACTGATTATTCAGTTGATGTCATCATAAAGCAATGGTATCAGCAGTTACAAATCTCAGGTTACCAAATCCAATTTGATAAGTTTTCAAGATGCAACAACGAATCCTGCATAACTCCCAATTCAAACTAAAGTTTACAAAGATGCTTAAATATTTATCAAAATACATGAAGACTTTACCTTTTCACTACCAGCTAAATCAACCAGATAAAGTTTTCCACTGAGCTTTTGTTCCGTTTGTGTGTTCTCTTGTTTTACATTAATAAGAAATATACTGTGACTCCTAGAGCTATGTTCATTCATATCTGCAAGGAAATTACACAAATATAAATAAACATGATTTCCTCTTAACAATTTCCCTAAAGCAATCTTATAATTAATCACCTGGATAAGGATATTTTAAGCTGGTTTTAAATCCTAACCGGTGTTATTTTCTACTTACTTGTAACTGCTACATGTCTGTTGGATTTTCCTTCATCTATGGTATCCATAACTTCATCTGGACTACATACAAAACGCTCTGTGCACCCCTGTGAAATAATTTTTAAAAATACATTAATGTCTGGCCAACATAGTGAAACCCTGTCTCTAATAAAAATATAAAAATTAGCCAGGCGCAGTGGGAGATGCCTGCAATCCTAGCTACTTGGGAGCCTGAGGCAGAAGAATTGCTTGAGCCTGGGAGGTGGAGGTTGCAGTGAGCCACTGCACTCCAGCCTGAGCAACACAGTGAGACTCCGTATAATAAATAAATAAATAAGGCGGATGGATCAGGAGATCAGAAGTTTGAGACCAGTCTGGCAAACATGGTGAAATCCCGTCTCTACAAAAAATACAAAAATTAGCTGGGCGTGGTGGCACACGCCTGTAATCTCAGCTACTCAAGAGGCAGAGGCAGGAGAATTGCTTGAACCTGGAAGGCAGAGGTTGCAGTGAGCCAAGATTGCACCACTGCACTCCAGCCTGGGAGACAGAGTGAGACTGTCTCAAAAAAAAAGTATTACAGGGTTTTTCTAGACAACTGTACTATAAATACCTTTACATAGGGAACTCGGTTTTTGTCTTCATGAACTGAAAGGTTGGTCTTTGAAACTGAAAAAGAAAAATAAATATTAGCAACATTCTCCTAAAACTAACACTGGATGTGAAATAATTCAATTGATAGGCTTCTCTGAGCAGCCTAACAGCAATAGTTGAACTCTAAAAAAAGTGCTAAAACATTGCTCTAAAGCAGACCTTATAGACACAGTAGGAGATCTAAATAGAAACCAATGTAACAATATAGAATTTTAGGACCACTCCAACCTATACCACCCACATTTTATAAACAAGAACGTTAACCGGGAGTGGTTCAATGATTTGCCTAAGGACAACGTATCTAATTGAGAGCTGACAGAATACTAGAACTCAGGGCTCAGATTATGTAACTCCCAGTCCAGTGCTCTAATTACTACTTAAGAAGTACCCATAAACATCGCTTTAAACAAGTTATTCTATTTAGAGGTATTCAACTAAAACTTTAGAAGAAAAAAAAATTCTATTTCCAATAACTTAAGACAGTTTCATACAGGTTACAAAGAAATAGTCTCATATCTACTATTAAAAAGGAATTAACAGATGCTACTTAAAACTGATTAACTAGCAAGAATTTAACTTACCATCTAATAGGTCCCTTATCTTATCCAAATATATTTCAAAATATGAAACCTAAAGGGCAAATTTAAAAAAAACATCAATCAACTAAAATTATATAATAACTTACTCACATATTGAGGTCTAAGTGCTAGGCACTGTTTAGACTAGGAGAACAGTTATCAACATACCAGCCATAGTTCACATTCTAATGGGAAGACATAAATTAACCAAATTAGCTTAGTTATTTAAGCAGTCTTCTCACTGGACATAATTCACATTATCTTCATCTAAAACGAATTAGAATAGTTTCGTGTAGTAGAAACTTTCAAGTTCTGCAGTAAAGCAACCTCCTTTATTTTATGGAGGAGGCTAAAGACTAAATCATTTAAGTTAGTTAACACTCCTGTTCATCTAATGGCAGATGAACAAGAATCCAAGTTTACTAACCTGAATGATCTTTCAACTATGCCTTTCCATAAAAATAATTTTTAAAATTACTTTAAAGAAACTAGCATTTACTATTTTTTAAGAACAGTATTCTTGCTGTAAAATAAAATACAAACTTTCCTCAAGGAATTTACCTTAATATGAAATTCCAAATTTTCATCCATGGAGTAAATATAATTAAAAATATCTTGCACTATTCTTGGAATAATTCCCATGCCTTCTGGATCATGAAGTTTACCCTAAACAAAAAACAAAACTAGACTTCTTAGACAAATTATAAAATATGAAGTAAAAACAAAGAGTTTCAATCTACAACTTATAGTCAAGAAAGGATGGGAACTGTATTTTGTGGAAACGGCTCTGTAAATACCTAAAAAATCCAATTCAACTATTACACATACACATAGTACTGTACATCAACCACATGGGTCACCAACAGATCTTAACACTTCATTTAATCACTAGATTTAGATTATCCATGCTTGTAAAATGTTCATTGTAAAATGAACATAATAAAAAAGATTTTAGTTTCTTTCCATAATTCTACATTGCTCCTTCTACTTCAAGGCAAATTCATGCAAATACTAGGATGTCCTTGTTCTCTATAATATGAAAATCAGTAATATGAATCACACTAAAAGCAGTCATTTACTTAATATAGTAGTCAAATAAATGATAAAAACAGATGCTCTTTAGCAGTGGCAGAAAATCACAGGCTGTTTTCTAGAAGCAAAGCTATAGTGAGTCCCCATCTATTATTAACAGCAGCACTGATAATTATGGCAACATTCTTATCAGAGAAGAGTAAGAGGTATTTTGAGGAAGGAGGAGCCAAGGAGAACAGGAAAAAGTTATTTATACTAAATAGAATCAACAACACATAAGCATTCAAAATTTCCCATATAACAGGGTGATAGAAAATTCTTGTCTAAAATGTTCATTATTTTATGGTTATGCTAACTGATAAAACAATCTCAAATATAACCTCAAATACAGGTATCCCTTACTATTTAAACTCAGGAACTGATTAGATTCCAACCATGATGTTACATGCATATTATCTGTATGAGAAAAGGCAATAAAGAGTAAATTAAAATGTTTATGCATGGTGAAACAGTATCACAAATAATGAATGAATGCTGTATGTATTGCAAACTACATCTAAGCACAGATTATAAAATGTTACCTCCATTGTGTGCGTCTTCCCAGAGGATGTCTGTCCATATGCAAATATTGTTCCATTATATCCTTCAAGTACATCTATGAGAAAATAAGAGACTTTATAATTCAGGGGATTTTCTTCCTTAAGAAAGATTCATAAGAAATTACTTAAACTACAAGATGATAGGGTGGAGAAAAGGTTAAAAAAGAAATTACTTAAAGAATGTTACAGGGAAATGTCAGATGTTTATTCTCAGTGAGGTATAAAAGACCCTAAAAGACACACACACACACACACACACACACACACACACACACACACACACACACACACACCCTCTTCCTAATCCTTGCATACTAAATTCTGTAAAATAAAATATTTGTGGGAGTGGCTGGGTGCAGTAACTCACTCCTGTAATCCCAGCACTTTGGGAGGCCAAGGCAGGCGGATCACGAGGTCAAGAGTTCAAGCCTGGTCAGCATGGTGAAACCCCGCCTCTACTAAAAATACAAAAAAATTAGCTGGGCTTGGTGGCGCACACCTGTTGTCCCAGCTACTTGGGAGGCTGAGGCAGGAGAATTGCTTGAATCAGGCAGGCGGAGGTTGCAGTGAGCCAAGATTGTGCCACTGCACTCCAGTCTGGGTGACAGAGTGAGACGCCATCTCAAAAAAAAAAAAAAAAAAAAAATTAGCTGGATGTGATGGTACATGCCTGTAATTTTAGCAACTCGAGAGACTAAGGCACAAGAATCGCTTGAACCCAGGAGAAGGAGGTTGCAGTGAGCTGAGATGGAGCCACTGCACTCCAGCCTGGGTGACAGAGTGAGACTCTCTCAAAAAAACTACCAAAATTATTTGTGGAAAGAGTGGCAAGAAAGATTCAGATTTTCTTTCTGCTAATATGAAAGACTCCATCAAAGTTTAGTACACAAAGGATTTATAAAGACATTAAAGGAAATATATAACATATATATGTTATAAAAATATATATGTTATATATGTGTGTGTGTTATACATATATGTTATAAATATATAACAATAGTAAATTTCTTAGTGATGATCCATCTAAGCAATTTTTCTGGACCCAGACTGCTTTCTGTGGTCAATTAAGAAACAAATTTTAAATTCCATTGCTTATAATAAAGAATCTCTTCTATCAGCATGTATCTCAAATGTCATTACTATACATTCCAAAGCTTTATGTGATCAAAAAGAAAAATGTCTTCTGTCAATTTACATACAGATGAGATTTTAGAAACGAGACTAATTGATGGTTAATTAGTAGCTAATCCTCACAAACCCCTACCTTCCTCTTTACCCTACCCACGAAGTATAACACTCAGTCCTACCTCAAAATCAATTACCAAGAAGTTCCTATGAAAAATCAAAATCAATTACCAAGAAGTTTCTATGGAAAAAAAAGTTATGAGACAGGGTCTCCCATCTGTTCAGAGTGCCATGGCACAGTAAATAGCTCACTGGTCACTGCAGACCTTCTGGGTGTAGTAAGCTGCCTGCTTCAGCTTCAAGTAGGCAGGACTAGAGAGGCACATGCCACCATGCCTGGTTAATTCTAAAAAACTTTTTGTAGAGACAGGGTCTTGCTATGTTGTCCAGGCTGGTCTCAAACTCCTGGGCTCAAACAACCCTCCTGCCTCAAGCCTCACAAAGTGCTGGGATTACAGGCCTAAGTAAGCCCCTGCACCTGACCCTCCTATGAATTTTTTTTTCAATTTTTTTCTAGCTTCTGACATTAACGTTTAAATATATTCCTTTATTAGGTCAAAGGGGGGAAAAAGGCAATCTTTTGATTTCTGGCTTTCGAGGATTTTGTTTTTTTTTTTGTTTGTTTGTTTGTTTTTTTTTTTTTTTTTTTTTTTTTTTTTTTTGAGACGGAGTCTCGCTCTGTCGCCCAGGCTGGAGTGCAGTGGCCGGATCTCAGCTCACTGCAAGCTCCACCTCCCGGGTTTGCGCCATTCTCCTGCCTCAGCCTCCCGAGTAGCTGGGACTACAGGCGCCCGCCACCTTGCCCGGCTAGTTTTTTGTATTTTTTTTAGTAGAGACGGGGTTTCACCGCGTTAGCCAGGATGGTCTTGATCTCCTGACCTCGTGATCCGCCCGTCTCGGCCTCCCAAAGTGCTGGGATTACAGGCTTGAGCCACCGCGCCCGGCCTGTTTTTTGTTTTTGATAACAAGAAAAGTACTATGAAATTACATTCTATTCTAGAGGAAGTCAAAATAAAAAGAGACGCCTCTGTTGGAAACAGCATATAACAGTGAAAAGTAAACCAGTAAGCAAGCCAATCCTTGTTTTTATTATTTTTAAAAGAAAAAAAAACCCCAACATTGGGCACAACTAACTAGATAATAGATTTCCTACAGAAACATTTATTAACGAGAAAAAAGACATCATTACTTACTTCCCTGAGAAGATTTTAAGAGACTCCAAACATTTGAAACTTTCCTTCAAAATCTTTTCATTTTTCAGAAGGAAAGCAAAATTATTTCATGTATCACATTCACTTCTTCCTCGAAACCAATTCCACAACCCACCCCCAAAATATCTGAGTAAAAGTCTCATCCTATGTGTTCTTACAGTATCTGCATTTAATCATAATACTTACCAATGAGTATTCTGTCAATTTACTTGTTTGCTTTACTCACCAGCCTGTCAACTCCTCAAGGTCAGGACTGTGTTTAACTCCTAACACAGTGCCTGGTACTCCAGAGGAACTCAAATGCTTGCTGAATATTTATTACCATCATCAATGTACAGCATCTTTCTAAAGCCTCCCTCACCCTTTTTAATATACTTTTGTCATTCCTATGAGAAACAGAGGTGGACAACTCTCAATAAGTATTACTTCTTTCATACTTTATCAACAGAAAAAACATTATTTAGCTAGTGAGATAACAGCTAAATATTTAGCTAGTGAGATCACGTTTTAGAAAAGTTGCTTTATCTCTCTGAACTTCAGCCGCTCCAACAAAATGACTACTTAGGGAAAAGCTCTGAGAATTAGAAGTCATCATATGAAGTTACTATTAACATCTGAGAGCTTACAATGAGTCAGGTTCTAACCATTTTTTATGTATTATTATATTTAATCATCACAAAACCCCCTGCACTGTACTATTTGCTTTTTGCTTTTGAGACATTCTTGCTCCGTCACCCAGGCTGGAGTGCAGTGGCGCAATCTCGGCTTACTGCAACCTCTGCTTCCCACGTTCAAGCAATTCTCCTGCCTCAGTCTCGCAAATATCTAGGATTACAGGCGTGTGCTACCACGCCCAGCTAATTTTTGTATTTTTTGTAGAGACGGGGCTTCACCATGTTGGCCAGGCTGGTCTTCAACTCCTGACCTCAGGAGATCCACCCGCCTCGGCCTCCCAAAGTGCTAGGATTACAGGTGTGAGCCACCACACCTGGCCTGCACTGTACCATTATTGATGAGATGAGAAAACTGAGACACAGAGAGGTTCAATAAACTTGACTGTAACTCCACAGCTAGTAAGATGAAGTTGAGATGCAAATGCAAATAGACTTGGCTCCAGAGACCTGCTCTTAACCACTGTACTATATATTCAAGGAGCAGAGGAACCAAAATAAACACAAGGCAGGCTACATCTGGAAAAACCAAAGGTGAATACAGTGGCAGTGAGTTCATGTCAGGAAGCCATGGTGGAAAAAACAGGAAATCTACAAAGACCTGATGAGATGCTTATCATACAGTGGGCACTGAATAAATAACTACTTAACACAAGGGAAACAAATCACTCGGATTCGGAATTCAAGAGAATACAAGTGGATAAATCTTATTCAAAAGAAACAATTGTATCTAACAAATCTACAAATAGGGAATGGTAACAGCCCTATATATAATCAAATTATAAACTTGTCCAGACAATTATGAGCGAGTGCAATCTCAATGAACTTGTCAGTGACCCAGAGAGTACTATCTGCTTTCAGGTCATTACTGGCAACTTGCTCATCAAATCTCTATCTCAAAAGAAATTCCAGCTGGCCCATCATTCTGCTGATCTTTGCCTACCAACAATTTCTAACCATGGCTTCCCATCCAATCTGTTTAACAATGATTGTCCCAAGTACAACCTACCATGTATTTAATTGCTTTCCTGTCCTCACACCTCCCTAGGTACCTACCCCTACGCCATCCTTCTCCTTAAATACATGTATTACTGGTAACCCTGCCACATTCATATCCTTCTCCAGGACAAGTCCCACCAGCTACTACACACAGTCTCTGTCTCCAAAATGGTACAGAGCCCTTGGGTGAAGATAAAAGGAAATCATGGCCAGGTGATAGACATAAATTACAAAGGTTGCATAGAAGAAGAAAGAGATTATGAGGCCGGGCGCGGTGGCTCAAGCCTGTAATCCCAGCACTTTGGGAGGCCGAGGCGGGCGGATCACAAGGTCAAGAGATCGAGACCACAGTGAAACCCCGTCTCTACTAAAAATACAAAAAATTAGCCGGGCGCGGTGGCGGGCGCCTGTAGTCCCAGCTACTCAGGAGGCTGAGGCAGGAGAATGGCGGGAACCCGGGAGGCGGAGCTTGCAGTGAGCCGAGATCGCGCCACTGCACTCCAACCTGGGCAACAGCGTGAGACTCCGTCTCAAAAAAAAAAAAAAAAAAAAAAAAAAAAAAGAAGAAAGAGATTATGATAGAAACCTTGTCTTCTAACACTTGCTGGAAGTCTAATTTTGTACAGTAGAAAGAGTTGAGACTATGAGTTTATCCCAAATACAACCATGACTGATTGAATTAATAATTTCCTCTAAGAAGACAGAGGACACATGCCGAGCATGGTGGCTCACGCCTGTGATCCCAGCACTTTGGGAGGCCAAGGTGGGCAGATCACCTGAGGTTGGCAGTTCAAGACCGGCCTGACCAACATGGAGAAACCCTGTCTCTACTAACAACACAAAAATTAGCAGGACGTGGTGGCGCATGTCTGTAATCCCAGCTACTCAGGAGACTGAGGCATGAGAATCGCTTGAACCCAGGAGGCAGAGGTTGCAGTGAGCCGAGATCGTGCCATTGCAGTCCAGCCTGGGCAACAAGAGCAAAACTCCATCTCAATTAAAAAAAAAAAAAAAAAGGAAGAAGACGACGACAGAGGCCACAATTAGCAGTTGATACCCGTTTTGTGTTTAACAACTCCTAGTACCTATTTTGCAGAAAAAAAAATTGAGATTTGGAAAGGTTAGGTAACTTGCCAAAAGTCACACAGCAAGAAAGTGGCATAGCCTGGAATTCAATCTAGGACTGTCTGATTCCTAAGATTATACTCTTACCATATTACAGAGAAGGGAACTATTATCCTGAACACAGTTCCAAACAGTAAAGCAAGATGAAGAAGGGACTGAAATTTTGAGAAAAGAAGAGAAATTTCAGGAAGCTAACAATTTCACCTTAGAACTGCAAATAGTAATAAAGCAGAAGAAAAGTAATAGATGCATATATCCTAAATGTTAGGACAACAGACTCCATCTTCTTCTTTTCCTAAAGGTTAGGTACCACTTAAAAAACAATAGATTTTGAAAAACTCTGAGTATGAGCCTATTATTAAGAGATTATGTAACTAAGGATGTACGAGAGAGAGAACTCATCAGAACAGCATGAGAAAGATAAAAGTCCAGGATAAATAACTCTTAGAAAACCAAAACAAAATAAAAACTAAGGCCCTAAGAACTTTTAAAGTCATATTCAGAAAAAAAAATGAATGAATGAATGAATGAACCTGCGCTGCTTAGGAAAGACCATAAAATATTAACTGATGATATTATAATGGAGGTATTTCTGTTTACTACCATCTTCCACAAATATGATCCTCAAAACAGAACAACAGAATAAACAGTGTTGAGAGAGACTTTAAGGTTGATGTGGATAGTATGATAGCAAAAGAATGGCTTCAAATGAACCCAAGTTTCTAGTTACTAAGGAGGATTACATTCCAAGGATAAAAATCTCACAGCTACTGTAGATTAGTTTTAAAACCCAAAGAGAACAAAGGTAATAGAAGACACAAATGTTACATACATTTTCAAAATGCAAAAAGCAATAGATTATGAAATAAGTATACCAAAATTTCATTAAGTAAAGACTATGGTTGAACTAACCTCATTTCCTGTTTGGATATGGTTATTCAATTGGTACTTTGGGCATATACTAGACTCATGCACCAACGCTTGATAAAAGGATTCAAGTTTTTCATCATCTTCTTGTGAGTATGTTGACAAATTAAGGACTAGCCAACTGTATAGGTAAGAGGCTCTGAGGTCGGCTGAATACCCAAACAGTGTGATTTAAATAACTGTCAACAATCTTATTCATTTTAGAAGATTAAGCTAGGGACCATGGCCCATTAAGCACTTTATAAATGATTTAGAATCATATTTTTCAAACTTCAATGCCTTTGACACTTTAATAGACTTATCAAATGTGCTGACAGCCAACTTACTAGATCCCCCCCGGTAAGATAATTATAAAAATAAAACTCAAAATATGATTAAGAGCTAAAATGAACAAAATGGAATCTGCGCCTTAAAGGTTTGCTCTCCAAAGTGCAAGTATGGGGTGGGGTTTAAAGTAGGCAGCAAGAGATATAAAAAAGACCTGTATATTCAAATTGCCCATGAATTCACGAATCAGTAACTTTCTATTAGTTAGAAAGCTAATGTAATCTTAAACTGTACTGATGAGACAGAAGTATGTCTCAATCAAAGAAATTGTGTTCTACGACAGATCCCTCTGGAAAACCACATGATGCTTACAACATGATGACCCTGTTCCTCTTTGCTGCAGTCATTTACACAATTACAAGTGTTAATTCCCCTTCATTTTACAAAGATTTCAGTACCCAGTTCACTCCCTCTCACCAATACCATTACTGCTGTAATACAACAGTATTGGTGGTTTCAAAGTCTGTAGCAGATAATCCCACTAAAATACCCTGGCCTCTCAGCTCCTCAACCAAATTTTCTGCAATCTTATTCTTTCATTTTTATTTTAAAAACAGAGATGAGGTCTCGCTGTTGCCCAGGCTGGTCTCAAACTCCTGGCCTCAAGCAATCCTCCCACCTCAGCCTCCCAAAGTGCTGGAATTATAAGTGTGACCTACCATGTCTGGCCTTATCCTTTCTTTACTTCTTTACTATCCTTTCTTTACTTTCATGACAACTCCTTTACCTTTCATTACTAACTGCATTGCTTCCATAATCTCAATTTCAAGTACAGATAATACTCAACTTACAATGGGGCTACTTCCTGAAAAATGTATTGTAAGTTGAAAATACCTTAAGCTGAAAATGCATCAAACACACGTAACCTACCAAACACCATGGTTTAGCACAGCCTACTTTAAAAGTGCTCATAGGCCGGGCGCGGTGGCTCAAGCCTATAATCTCAGCACTTTGGGAGGCCGAGACGGGCAGATCACGAGGTCAGGAGATCGAGATCATCCTGGCTAACACGGTGAAACCCTGTCTCTACTAAAAAAAAATACAAAAAGTAGCCAGGCGAGGTGGCGGGCGCCTGTAGTCCCAGCTACTCGGGAGGCTGAGGCAGGAGAATGGCGTGAACCCAGGAGGCGGAGCTTGCAGTGAGCCCAGATTGCGCCACTGCACTCCAGCCCGGGCGACAGAGCGAGATTCCATCTCAAAAAAAAAATAAAAATAAAAAAAAAATAAAAGTGCTCATAACACGTACATTGACCTACAATTCGGCAAAACCATCTAACACAAAGCCTATTTTATAATAAAGTGTCAAATAGTTCATATAATTTATTGAATACTATACTGAAAGTGAAAAACAGAATGGTTGTACAGGTACTAGAAATATTGTTTCTAATGAATGTGTATTGCTTTTCCACCATCATAAAGTCAAACAATTTTAAGTTGTTCTAAGTCAGGGACTGTCTGTATTCACCTTCTATTACTCCATCCAGTACCCTGATTCCAACAAATCTTTGACCCCACTGAGATCTACAACCCACTAATGTAACCACCTTTTTTCACTGCCCTTCAGCCTCCCTCATATCCTTATGCCTGTAACTTAACCACCTTAGATCCCATGGTCCACCATTATAATCACTCCTTTGACTATTTCCTCAATTCTCTTGTCCCCCACTTCCCTCTTTTGTACTCAATTAGCAAAACTCCAAATGGGCAAAAATTCAACTCTTTCAGCAGCTAACCTCACGTGGGCCCTTAATACTGCCTGGCAATACTCTCACACTGCCTGAATCCATCCATTTCATGCCTTTTCCTAGAACTTCTTCCCCCTTCCTCATCTCCATGATGACTCTCCTCCCTGTATTAGACAATATGGAATTGATATAATGAGTACATCCACATTTTCCCTCCCTTACATCTATAGACCTTCTATAACTCCACTTTATCTCCTGCTACTAGGATGAACATCTGTGCTCCTATGCTATCCTAATCCATCTACTTTTATACTGAATCTCAACTCCTCAAATGTGGTGAATGCCACAACACAGATTTTGCCTCAATCTAAGAAGCAGTTTTTAACAACTACAGCTGTAAAAAAATGAAATAAATCATATCACAAAGTAATAGTCATCCCTTTGATTAAACAGATTTCTACAGTAACTGGAAGTAACTCCAGATAAACAATGAGTACTCTCTAAGCTTTAAAATTCAATGGTTTTAGAAAACGTAAAATTATACATATCCTTGTATAAGTTACAGTATTAACTGGAATGCACATACTTTTCTCACCCTTGGCAACCCTTGTTAAATTCTTCAAGGGATATAGGTAAGTCTTTGGGGAAGGAATAACAATGGAATGGAAGAATGATAGACTGCCATTTTCCACTACTTTTTAGAAATGTGTCTAGCCATTTTGTTTTCATTCTCATGCTGTTCTCTTTCTAGAACTGCCACCTTGGAAATTCTCCCAGGAATATCTAATAGAAATGCATCTCTCAAGAATAAGTATGTAACATAGTTCTCATAATACCCTTAATTAGGTACTGTACATAATCACGGAATTTCAGCAATAGAATACTTACTAATTGTATTTGACCTTTTTATTATTTAAACAACTTTCTTCTGCAATTAACTTAGAAGAAAGGAGCATTAAAATGAAAAAGAGAAAGTTGAATAAGTAGAAAAGATCACAAACTTATTTACTTATTGCTGAGACAACTCAGCAGGTTAAATATATTTACCTTTAACAATCTTCTTTGCACAATCATTATACACTTGCTCTTGGGATGTGCTTGACTGGAACACCCGATCAAATGCATAAGGCTTGGACTGAAAAACAAAAAAGTGTTTCAACTATACAAATTAAAGGTAAAGGAACCTTTCTAACCTTTACAGATGCCATCATATATTTAATCTTCAAAATAGTATACCTAGTATGCATAATTTAATATCATTGAATCTTTGAAGTGGAAAGGATCTTAGGCATCACCATATACAAACCCATTAGAATAAACTCCAGGAAAACATGAATGGTCTTTAGTCTTTGCTGCAATCCCAGGGCCCAGTAATCACAATTGTAATTCCCGGTAAATTATAATTAGCACTACTATGGCAGCCAAATATTGCTGAGTGATTTTTATTTTTTTAAATACCTATTTAAAGACAGGGTCTCGGTTCTGTCACCCAGGCTGGAGTGCAGTGGCACAATCACTGCTTACTGCCGCCTCAACCTTCTGAGCTCAAGAAATTCTCCCACCTTAGCCTCCTGAGCAGCTGGGACTAGAGGCATGTGCCACCATGCTATGTTGCCCAGGCTAGTCTTGAACTTTTAGGCTCAAGAGATCCTCCTGTCTCAGCCTCCCCAAGTGCTGGGATTACAGGTGTGAAACACCATGCCTGTCCTGCAACAGCTTTTCAACCATTCTTTCATTTAACAAATACTTATGGAATGTGAGATAACATGCTAGAATGATAACCAAGACAGATTCCCTCTGTGCTTTAGTGGAGCATAAGTAATAGTGGGGCAAATATTAAACAATTAAGTGATCAGAATTCTGACTCATACAATTGAGTGCTATGAAAGCGCAATGAGAGCATATAGGAGGAGAACCTAAGTCTACGGGAAAGCAGAATATCAGGGAAACACGCTTGGAGAAAGAATATTTAAGAATGGAAGAATAAGCAGCAACTAATTTATCATCACTCTTTCCAGTGTTACTCATGAAGGATGAAAAAGGTTTCGTGTAGAAAAGTAGTCTAGGCATTGGGAGGATGCTTAAAAGATCCTAAGGCAGAAAGAATAGTATAGAATGCAAGACACCAAGGGAAGTTGTTAAGTTGAAGTACAAGGAGCAAGAATCAAATGCAAATATCAAAACAGTTAAAAAGACATCATCTTATTCTGAAAACAGCTCTGATCTTCCGGGCCCCAAAAATGATATTGGGGACTCCATGGACCACTGTTGGAGAACCACTTATATAGTATGAGGAGACAGAGGTATTGAAAAAAAAAATCAGTAGTGTCCATGTAAGTCAAAAAAAAAATTTTTTTTTCAAGGAGGGAGTGATTATGTCAAACATAGTTGTGAGGCTAAGACAAAACTAAAAAGTACTCAATGACAAAGGTCAGATTGGAATGGATTGAAAAAGAATGGAAGGTAACCAAGTGGAGCAGAAAATCTGCTATATGTCTAAGAAAGTTTTTTTTTTGTTTTTTTGTTTTAAAAACTTGTAAGACCTGAGGAACTTTAAATGCTTGCAGGAACAATTTAATAATCTAGGAGAAAGAATAGGTATCCGAAAACAAGAGGTAAGGGGTTCTATGTATTTGCAAGTATCTGCCTGCTCTCTAGTTTCTTCTAAAGGAAAGAAAGGAAGCTGGTCCCTAAAACACAAAACAATCATGACCCCAGAAAAAGCCCTCAACATTAGAAAACACTTTCTAGGTCTTAGCTGAAAAAGACCTACTACACTCCACATCCCCACCTCAAAGTCTGAAATAAAAGTAACAATGAACCAGACACTCCTAAAGCTGTTCCCAATTCCCCTTTCCCTTGCTACCTCCCAATAGGCTGGAAAGCCAAATACCTGCTAGCTTAGTCTCCCTGCAACTAGTAGTCACATGAGCAAGCTCTGAATAATACGAAGTGGTAGTCTGTTTGAGGTCTCAGAGAAGGGTGTTGTTATCCTGATAAAAAGGACCATCTCAGCTGAAACTGCCCTTTCTCCTTCCTGGAATGAATGCCTGGAGCTGTAGTATCCATCTTGCAAATACGACAAATAGAATGATGAAAAGCAACAGCTAAGGATGACAAAGTATAACAGAGTGAGGAACCATGAAGGACCTATATTCAGGCTTTCTGTTATGTGAGAAAAACATCCTCTTATTATTTAGGCCACTATTAGCTGTTGGTTTTCCCTCTAAAGCTGAAAGCATTACTGACAGATATAATAAGCTGATCTCACTTTGGCATCAATTTAAAATAGGCATCAATGTCTGATTATTCTTTAGTTATGACATATGTGAACGTATCCTTTTCTTAGATGCTACTGAAACAAATAACATTCAATTCTACAGGTGTGGCTAAAAGAAATCTATTATTTTACTGCTGACACATGATATATTCATGGTGAACAATTCTGAAAACAAATGTTAAGTACAATCAAAGTAACAATCACCACCCAGAAATGAACCATACTAATAGTTTTTCTACGCAAAAATAATTTTCCCTCCTCATTTATTCAGCAGACATTCATTTAGTGACTATAAAGATATGAAATACTGTAGATGAGTAACACAATTTTAGAAATAATTAGCACAGACTGTAGCGTTCAAAGAGTAATAGAGGATAAGGCCAGGCAAAAACCTGAATACTAAGTTAAGCTGTATACTTGGATCTAATGTAAGTGATCTAGTGATGTCTGCTGAATTTTATATATATCTACATATATACATATGCGCGCACGCACACACACACACATATATATTTTTTTAAAACAGTCTCACTCTGTTGCCCAGGCTGGAGTGCAGTGACGCCATCTTAGTTCACTGCAATCTCTGTTTCCTGGGTTCAAGTAATTCTCGTGCCTCAGTCTCCTGAGTAGCTGGGACCACAGGCACGTGCCACCACACCTGGCTAATTTTTGTATTTTTAGTAGAGATGAGGTTTTGCCATGTTGGTCAGAATGGTCTCAAACTGACCTCCAGTGATCCACCTGCCTCAGCCTCCCAAAGTGCTGGGATTACAGGCATGACCCACCATGCCTGGCCTCAATGTTTACATCAATAGAAAATAGTGCTACTAAACCATTTACCAAGAGATATGCCAGACAATAATGTAAACAGCTTCACAATAGTAAACAGTTTTAGTAGTAAAGCCTGCCTCAAAAGTACTTTTTGAAGCTGCTTACTCTTGTTACCAACTCAAAGCAAATATACAAACTACCATTACAACCTTACTAAAATAATATAAATGGCAACTATTAAAAGGTAACACACAAACATAAAAATAATTGAGACTGGAGTGATTATCTTTCTAAAAGTTATTGTTCAATAAAAATTAACTCAAGTGCTTAGCATTAAGTTGACAAAACAGTCTTCTTATCTTGACTGCAAATCCAAATTATGATTTTGTAATACTAAGTAAGGCAAATGTTTTAATTAAAGATCTAGCCATAAATTAATGACTGACTCTGGCTTCCTGGAATGAAAATTGACTTTGTGATACATAAAGATTATTTCTAATGGTCTATAATTAAGGCATATCTCTATTTTTCAAATAGATTAAACAAAGAAAAACTCATCTGAACATCTGTATTTTTCAAACCTGGTTTCAGCCTCGAAATCTACATTATGTAACTTTTAATCCCATGTATCTTCAAAGATCCTTGAAGTTTCAGATTTCAATTTTTACTAATAACTCCAAGTCACAAGATGCATTCACATCTGACTGACGCTTTAAGGGGACAAATCAAAAAGGAGTAAATTGATCTCGACTGCATACCTTAGGTTTCTTAAGGGAAGTGATTCCTGTTTTGAGTATGCACCAACCAGGCTGAACACCAAATTTGGTTATGAAGGACACCCTTCTGGCAGGGATATATCTTTCTCTGGAATTCTGAATAGCTGATTATTTCAGATCACTTGGGAGTGTATTATATTAGATTTTCCTTAGACACTATAGTGGGCTAACATTCCACAACTGTAAAGGTATGTGATGATGGTTCCTTCCCTCCTCCCTTTCATTTTTCCCTCTTAAGGTAATCAAGAAGGTCCAAACACCAAATCATTCACTTGAAAAGGGAGAATCTTGTTTTCCTTTAGGCAAGGAACTGGGCAAGATTAACTAATTAGTTTTATTCTCTTCTAATTTCTCTGAACTACCACAACTTGTTTTTGGAAGCCTTCACAGTGTACCATATAAGGAATAATGATTTGTAAAGATACTTAATGATGCAAATAACCATATTCTACTTTCATGGTTCATAAACAGGTGTAATTTTTTATTGATTTTTCTTCCTGGCATTTTTAGCAAGCTCCTAATTTTTTCTATCATTTTTTTTTCTGGTGTTTTCAGCAAGCTCATTTCAAAGACATAAACTGTTTCCCTTGTCCTTGTTTTGCAGGTAACAAGTTCTCTAATTTAAAGCAAATAGTTTATATCACTTATAGACTTTCGTAAAATAATTCATTTCATTCAATGTTACATTTATAACACTTCACCAAGCACTTAATTAAAAATAAATTCTGTATTAAAGGCTGTACAGCATACAGAGAAACACTATGAAATTGAAAGATTTGCCTGCCATGGTGTCCTATTAAAATCACTGATTACATGAGTAGCAGGAAAAAAGTTTAGACAAAGTATTAAAAACTGAAGTTAGAAGAAAAATCAGAATCCTTAAAAATTACTTTCTCCATGAGCACTGATTATGCTTCTAACATCATAAACTACTCTTTCAATTTTGATCTAAATAGAAGATTGTGTACAAAATGTTCTTAAATCACGTTTTAAAGAATTGAGTTTTAAATGCTGCATTGCAGCAATTCTCTCCTAAACTGTTCATTACGAATCAGGATTAGAAACCAGTAAAATGAAAAAAATAAACCGAGAAGATTTTACCCAGAGATTTTCTAATTCCGCTCCTCCTGGCTGCTCTTATAACCATTTACAAAATGAAATAATTCATTTAAAAAACTGAACAAAAATGAGACTTCAGTAATTAATGTCGTTACTATAGGCAAGAAACTATTTCTGAAAACAATGAACCAAAACATGTTGCCTTTCATTTTTTAAAGCTGTTATTTAGTTGTATTTTTGCTTACACTTAAAACAAACAAACAAACAAACAAAAACAGGCCAGGCACAGTGGCCCACACCTGTGATCCCAGCACTTTGGGAGGCCGAGGCACGTGGATCACCTGAGGTCAGGAGTTCTAGACCACCCTGGCCAACATGGTGAAACCCATCTCTGCTAAAAATACAAAAATTAGCTGGGCGTGGTGGCACGTGCCTGTAATCCCAGCTAATCAGGCAGCTGAAGCAGTAGAGTCGCTTGAACTTGGGAGGCGGAGGTTGCAGTGTGCTGACATCACCCCACTGCACTCCAGCCTGGGCAACAAGAGCAAAACTCAACTCAAAAAAATCTCAAAAAAAAAATCAACCAACCAAAAAACAACTAAAATGCTTATCAGTTTACCTAAAGGTTAACTGTTCATTATGGATTCACAAACCAACAACCTATACATTTATTCCTAATATTACCGTTTATATAGAGTACTGAAATTTTGAAACAGAACTTATAAGCAACTTTTTCCCAATGGAAACCTAGAATAAATGTATGTTTCCTTTATTCATTTTCCTTTAGTTCTTTCTTCATAGTTTATGTCATATCTGGGCCTCATCAAAGGTTACCTTCTAATCTTAATACATTTTATGAATCCTAAATTTTAGCATTCCAACAAAAAGAATCATAGTGATAACTACAGATCTGTGTAAACACAAAATCTGAAGAAATAAGACATTCTTAAGACAAGTGTAAAAGGAAAAATAGGTTTGTTATGTGCCAACCACTGCTGAAGCTGAGTACTGTAAATTACAAAAACTCTTAAGAAACTAATGGCCTCAAGTGTGACAACTAATCTAGGCCTTGCAAGCCTCCAGACTATATGTAAAATATACCATCCTAAAGGAAAAGGATTACTGCGCTTAACTACTCCTACTCCGCCTCTGCCAACCTATGATGTCATTTACACAAGAGGTTTTCTTGTGCACTTGTTAACAAAGAACTGGCCTGACAATCTTTACACAGTAATAGTTGGCAGTTGTTAGTGGCCTAATGACTTGTTTGCCAAAGGCCTACCAAGGAGCTAAGACATTCATTTTTCGGAGCTGAACTTTGGAGAAACTTTCACATCAAAACCCTAAAGAACTTTAGTCTGTCTTCAGTGTCAATGCTTTCAATCATCCTTGTCCCATCTCCTGTGACCTCTGCCCTATTTCCAAATTAAATAGCCCCATACAATTATTAACTACAGAATGACATTAGAGGAAAAATTAACATATTAAAATTTCATACTACGGTAACAATGTAGAAAGTTAGTTCTACTACATAGCATTGCCAAGAAAGATGAACATAATTTAGTCACAGTTCACTGTTTCGTATGCCATACTTTACAATTAATTTTTAATCTCCTTCAACTAGGAGTGCTATTTTCTCAGACCTTTCAATGCCAGAGATCAGACCTTAAAACACCCTCACATTTTGGTCTCAAATGATCACTCAACTCTAGTTATGTTTTACATTACAAAAAAACAGTATCTCACTATTCTTGGGATTACCAAAGATCAATTTTCTTCAAGATAGACCTTAATTGCAGAAGTATGAATCTAATACTGGTCAATTTTTATCTTTTTTATAAGCTTGTTTTTATAATACTTTGATATAAAAACAAAAAGCTGATACTTTTTCCTAGGCTGTTATCCCATAAAACCTAGCAAGAGTGCGATTTGTCTTTCGGAGCACTTATCTGACTCAACCAAAGTCGGCTAGGTCTGCTAGATTAAACAAAATTGATCATTCCGATTTATTAAAAAAAAAAAAAAAAGCTCAACTATTTCTTTCTACAATCATCCATTTACCATTTGTAATTGTTAACATGAAAAGTCATTCACCACTCAAAAAGTGGTGGGTGAAAGTTTGAGGTGTACATAATATTTGTAGCTGTTTGGTGCTTTTTCCTTCTCCCAGGGGGAAACAACACGGTTCAAGGACTGGTTATGTTTCTATAAAACTAAGTATCTTTACTAAAGCATAATACGGCTTGTCTCACAGCTCAATGTCCCCAGCTGAACTTTATATAAGCATTACATATTTTCTGAATGGCAAATTTGGGGTTAATCCAAAACACCAATATCCGTAATTGCACACACAGAAACGCAGACAAACGTGCACTGAAATTGCTCCCCGGACGTTCCTCCGTTGCCGCAGGTGGGGGAGTGTCCAGGGCTGAGGCTGGGCGCCTCCCGTCTCCCGGCGCCAAAGACCGGGGTGGGGGCGATCCCGGAACGCACGCGAAGCTGCGCAGTCTTCCTCCACTGGGTTATCTGAACCGGCAAACCCCGCCGGGGATTGCTGGGGACACCGCTGCTCCCTTTCAATTCTGCACCCTGCCACTTCCCTAAACTCTCTGCACAGCCCGGCCCGAAGAAGCGGAAGGAGGGGTGCCGGAGGGGGTCACTCACCGCGATCACGACCGTGTCTTCTCCCTGAAACTTGGCGACGTACTTGTCGCCGCGGTTCACCTCAGACTCGTTGAGAGGTCTGAAGCGACACATCACTTTGATGTTGCACTCGGCCAGGTCCGCCATCTTTCTCGCAGCCGGGGCCGGCGGCCGGGAGCCACTCCCGGCTGCTTAGTCTTGCGGGGAGCGCGACGGGGCTAAGGGCCTGGGGTCGCTAGGGCCGTGAGAGGCAGCAGTCAGCTGCGCAGCGCAGCGCTTCCCCGGGCGGAGGCGGCCGGGGAGCCGGGACTCGAAGAGCCGGCGCCGGCAGCCGTTACCCTAAGGCTCACTTCCGATCCATCATGGCAGCCATGGCGGCGGCGGCACCGGGGAGAGCGTCGGCGGCTCCTCAGCGACGCCCTCGACGGCCTGGGCGTGCTGCGGAGGCTGGGGAGGTTCTGGGGGCCGGGAGAGTGGCCACCTTCTTCCTCCTCGCAAAGAGCAGATCGGGCCTACCCGTCCGCCCGCTCCGCTCCGCTGTCCGCTGGCCGGCTGGCCGGCTGCTGCCCTATCACTCTTGAGGCCGCCGTTGGGCGACTGGGCGGCGCGGGTGGAGGAGTGCGCCGGCGCGGTGGGCCGGGAGGCACGGCGACCAATCCGTGCCCGAGCTCGCAGCCGGTCGCTGCTGCCGCGCCGCCGGTTCCGCCACCACTCCTGGCCAGGAGTCGCAGATTCAAATTTTACAGCACTGACCGTCTCGCAGAAGTGCCTGGGGACGCAGGGCGGCAGCTCCCAGTCGCCATCCCCAGCCGCCGAAGAATCCCCCAGAGCTAAGGCAGACGTACTTAGCTTTCTTTTCTTTGGGGGAGAAAGGGTTTGCTTTAACTACTTAATGTGGTTTGTTTAAATAAATCACTAGGCTGGTCCGGGTGCGGTGGTGTTTGCAACTAGTTGATGACAGCCAGAGATTTGTTTCTTCTCCACTCCCGCTGTGTCACTTGACCAGCTTTAAAATTAAAAACATAAAGTACTATATTCCTAAAAGGAAGTGTTGCTTTCATTTTTTTCTGGCGGCGGGAATCATTCCTGGTCTACCTTTTTAGAGCGCATTGCCAGAAAAAGTAAGATTTCAATGAAGGGTAACTCTTTCCTGAGAGTGGGATGTAGGGAGACAGGAATAAGAAAGAAAAAGGAAAATTTTCCTGAGGAATGAAGAAGGTTGCTGAAGAAATGTGGAACAGCAGGGTGAGGAGGGGGAAGCGCCCTCAGCCCCCCTCACACAGCATCTCTGTCACTTCATCTGCCCAGTGCCTTGTATCCAGCCCGCACCCTCGCCGCCCCCACGCAGTTCAGCGAATTCCCGCCACTTCGCCGGCAATGAACATACGGAACTCATCAATCCCAATACTGGAGGAATGACTGACCTGGAGCATAAAGATGGTCTTTATAAAAGGCCTAGGTAAATTTGTGCATTACATATCCAAGGAAAACCACTCCATAGCTGATTTTGCCTTCTAGTTTTAGAAGATGAGTACCAAAAAATTCCACGGGGAAGTGGATCTGAGGAAGTGGCTCTGAGGTGCTGCGGAAGAACTGCAGTAACACCTCCTCCCCCGGTCCCCAATTTCTGTTTGTAAAACGAAGGATTGAACTATGAAAACCTCCAGGGCTCCCTGTGCTCACCCAATCATCCTAATACCTCCAGAAACCAATTCAGAGTTCAACAGATTCAGGTTTATTAATCCACTGCCTTGAAGAAGAGCTCAAGCTCAAGGAACCTTAGAGCATCTCACCAAACAAAAGAATAGATGGAATTAACCCGGGGCTTTCTGGGAGGTGTGGAGTTCTGATAACATTTCAATGAAGCAGTGTTTTGAGAGGCCCCAAGCAAGGCAGAGCTGCAAGTAAAGGCATTAACATCAGATCTGGCCAGGGGTGGTGGCTCACGCCTGTAATCCCAGCACTTTGGGAGGCTGAGGCAGGCGGGTTACCTGAGGTCGGGAGTTTGAGAGCAGCCTGACCAACATGGAGAAACCCTGTCTCTACTAAAAATACAAAAGCAGCTGGGCATGATGGTGCATGCCTGTAATCCCAGCTATTCGGGAGGCTGAGGCAGGAGAATCACTTGAACCCGGGAGGCTGAGGTTGCACTCCAGCCTGGGCAAGGAGAGCGAAACTACATCTCAAAAAAACAAACAAACAAAAATCAGGTCTGGACTACAGTGGACCCCAGGTTCTGTTTCTTTGAATACTAAAGTTAAGATGGATGGGAAGGGTTGTCTTCAGAAACCCCTTTTTCCAAAGCTCTTCACCTGGCTTGGAAGTCAAGGCTGCTTCTCTGTGTCTTAGGTCCTCCAAGTAAGAGTGGAATGTTTTATTCTTACTGATATAATTTCAAGCAACAGTTTCTAATAGTCTATGATCTTTGTAGAATCGGTTTTCTCAGTAAGAAATCCGTAGGCCAGGCATGATGGCTCGTGCTTGTAATCCCAGAACTTTGGGAGGCTGAGGCAGGGGGATTGCTTGAAGCCAGGAGTTTAAAACCAACCTGGGCAACATAGAGAGACCTTGTCTCTACAAAATAATAAAATTAGCCGGGCATGGTGGTGAGTGCCTGCAGTCCTAGCTACTACAGAGGCTGAGGCAGGAGGATCGCTTGAGCCTAGGAGCCAAGGCTACACTGAGCTATGGTCATGCCACTACACTCCAGTCTGGGTAACACAGCAAGACCCTGTCTCAAAAAAAAAAAAAAAAAAATTAGGTAACTCAAAGAAGGAGTTTGTGTGACACTTTATAAATGTAATATGTCCTTAAGAGAAATACTCTTTTCTGCTTACCTTTCAGCTGGCTTTACACTCTGTCTGTTAGTCCAGTCTAATCAATGAAGGTAGAGTCTTACTTTGTCACTCTTTCAGTCCTAGTATTCTTTACCTGGTTCCTTCATCATATCTATATCCTGTCATCCTTATCTACAATTGCAGAAAAAGTCAGCACTCTCCCTCTCAAAAACTAATTTCTCAGTTGCATTCAAAATTCTTTCCAACTTTGTCCAATACCTGGATCTTACCAATGGCCACCGTCTTATTCCATCTTTGATTTCTCCCTTTTCTTGGCTTCCCTGGAGAAAAAAGGGAAACAAATACGCTCAGCCACCCTATCTTTAAAACAACAATGAAACCTGGCCGGGCGCGGTGGCTCAAGCCTGTAATCCCAGCACTTTGGGAGGCCGAGACGGGCGGATCACGAGGTCAGGAGATCGAGACCATCCTGGCTAACCCGGTGAAACCCCGTCTCTAGTAAAAAAATACAAAAAAATAGCCGGGCGAGGTGGCGGGTGCCTGTAGTCCCAGCTACTCGGGAGGCTGAGGCAGGAGAATGGCGTAAACCCGGGAGGCGGAGCTTGCAGTGAGCCGGAGATCCGGCCACTGCACTCCAGTCTCGGCGACAGAGCAAGACTCCGTCTCAAAAAAAAAAAAAAAAACAACAATGAAACCTAACACCTTCATTGGTTCCTGTTGACTAGTTGCCTTCTGTCAAAGATAAAACAAGCCAGACACTAGTTAAAGTGGTATCAACAGATTTTAATACATAACACACTATTGCAATGGGGAAAATAAGCCAGAGTCAACAGAACTCAACTTTGACTTGTACAGAGGTAACTAGATGTTTTAAAGGGAGCACAGAGAACTACAAAGGGGGATGAGCTGGAGCTCAGTAGAGCCTGGGAAGTGAAAAATGGCAAAAAGCAAGAAGTGGGGGTTGGTCCACATGGAACCCATCTGGGTTCGCTAACTGATCCTTGTGGAGATTAGGCTCCTGCACTCCCACAGAACCTAGGAGACAGGGACCCTATCTTCAGGTATTGGTTGGAACAAACAGTATCTTTTCTATAGTCTTGAATTTTCTCAGGAAGCCACTTTAAAGGAAGTAAGGGTCATCCCAGGAATGTGACCTTGAGCTGTTAAGCTATGTTCATGTTTTGTTCAAGTCTTTATAGGCCACGGTTGAGGCCTACTCAACAAAGGCTCAGAGGAACCTGGCTAGAGTTTGGTCAAGCGGAGAATCTTTGCCACTTCTTGCTGCCATTTAGTGGGTGAAATTGACTAGAAGGGACTGTGATTGCTCAGAGGCAGTTCCATCTGAAGACAGCAGTGGCTATGCAGCTTCTACCACGTGAGAATTGTGGGCCCAACACTACCAAGTTTTCCTTTTTCCAGAAAGACATAATCCAGATTTCCTTAAAACTCTCAATTTTTAACTTTAATTGGCCATCAATTTAAAAATAATTTAAATAATGCATGAACTAAGTAAAACATCCCTGTGGGCTGGATGTGGCAGGTGGGCCTCCAGTTTGCAACCTTTGAGCAGGATGTGGTGAGGGCTCTGTCCCCAGCCCTGGCTCTCTTATCTCTGGGCTCACTTCTTTAACAATTGCTGGAGTCTCTTACCTACAACTGATGTTTTCATCTGTGTGACATTGCCATCTCTCCAGCTGCTTACAGGCTACCTTGTGTAGAATGCTGTACTGTAACCTCAAATTTAGCATTCCAGAAATGAAACGAATTATCCCCCACTCCCTGCCAATACTTAATTCATGACTGGTATCAGTATTCTTCTATACTTCCAGGCTAAGAAAGTTCCAATCACCTGTAATTCTGCTCTTCCCTTTATCCCCTATACATGCAAAAGAGAAACATGGTAGTCTGTATTTGAAGCTCCTGAACTTCGACTCTACCATTCCCCTATGTTCCTCAACTCAGAAGACCTGAGGATTGATTGATCTAGAGCAGTGAGTTTCAAATTCTACTCCATGGAAACAGAGGTTCCAAAGAGGTGACTGAGGACACATCATGTGTGTGGGCAGGAAAGGAGGTAGAAGGAAGGGAGTGAAACTCTGGGAACCTCTGCTACTGAAGGTACTGGCCAACTTCTGTTGCCTTTCAACCCCTGCCTCTCTCCTCTTCCTGCACAACAGATTCTGGAAGCTCAGTCTTCATAAAAATAAAAACCAGAGGCTGGGTGCGGTGGCTCACGCCTGTAATCCCAGCATTTTGGAAGGCCAAGGCAGGTGGATTGCCTGACCTCAGGAGTTCGAGACCAGCCTGGGCAACACAGTGAAATCCCATCTCTACTAAAATACAAAAAAATTAGCTGGGCGTGGCAGCGTGTGCCTGAAGTCCCAGCTACTCGGGAGGTCGAGGCAGGAGAATTGCTTGAACCCAGGAGGCGGAGGTTGCAGTGAGCCAAGATCGTAGCACTACACTCTGGCCTAGGCAACAGAGTGAGACTCCATCTCATAAATAAATAAATAAATAAAAGCGAGAAAGGGAAGTGTCTGCAAGAGCTTTCTGCTTTCAGACCTGACATACATACTTTTCCTGGGAAAGAGAGCACAAAAAGCCTGAATGTTATCACAGAACCAGGAAGGAGAAAAATGCTATGGAAAAACAAAATTGTTCTTAACATTGTCCTGTCACACTACTAAAGAATAATGGTATCAGGCGATAAGGGTTTAAGAAATATTTTCATGGGGAAACAAAAGACTGATTTTTTAACACCTGGTTAATCCTAGTAATTTTTCCAAATATAGAACAGACTGCCATTATTCAGCACTAGCAGTGAAACAGCAGGTTTCCTTGAGAGCACATTTTGAGACTTATTAGCATAACTTTTTCTTATGGAAATGCAAGTGGTGCTTTCACTTAAACAGATTAAGAACATTAAACCTCCACTGTGGGCTGGGCTCAGTGGCTCAGGCCTCTAATTCTAGTACTTTGGGAGGCCTAGGCAGGAGGATCCACTTGAGGTCAGGAGTTCGAGACCAGCCTGGCCAACATGGTGAAACCCCATCTCTACTAAAAATACAAAAATTAACCGGGCGTGGTGGCAGGCACGTGTAATCCCAGCTACTCGGGAGGCTGAAGCAGGAGAATCACTTGAACCCAGGAGGCAGAGGTTGCAGTGAGCTGAGATCATGCCATTGCACTCCAGCCTGGCCAAGAAAGTGCAATTCCGTCTCAAAAACAAAAACAAAAATCTCCACTGTGGAAGTTAGTCTCCGATGAACTGTGCCTTCCTGGGTTCACACTTTTGTGCAGCCTCTCTCCTTAAATCTTACATGGTTGGCCCTATGACTCACTTGCAACCAATATATGTGGCAGAAGTGTGACACCACATGCTATCTGAGACTAGGCAAGAAGAAGTCTTGCAGCTTCCACCTTAGTTTCGTGGAATACTCTAGGAGCTCTGAACTGCCATCTAGGATGACCAACCACCCTGAGACTACCATGCTGGGGAGGCCAGATGTGGGCATTAAGCAATGGTCTCAGCTGATCCCAGCCTTTCCTCCAGAGACCAGACTTGTCAGTGAAGCCATCTTGGACCATCCTGGCCAGCACACCCACCAGTTGAATACCAGTGAGTAATTTCAATTAACACTCTTGGAGTAGAAGAATCACCCAGCCGAGGCCTGTCCTAATTCCTGACTCATAAAATCATGAGATATAATAAAATGGTTATTGTTTTCAGCTGCTCCGTTTTGAATCATTTGTTACGTAGCGGTAGATCCCTGGAATGATAACCTAAAACTTGGAATTTAAAATGTTTCTCCTGGAAATAATCCTGTCAAATGCTACTTATATGTAATAAATGTATTAGAGTGGGCTATATTCTAAATTAATTATGAATTAAATGGAGGGAATCTAAGAACATCACCACTGTTTAAAAATAAATGTACTTATTTATTATAAGTACATTTATTAAAGTTATTAGTACATTTATTAAAGTATGTTTATTTTTAACATTACTACTGTAAGAAAATTTATTTTCTGTTTCTAGTTGAAATGACTGGAAATGGGCTTTTGGAATAGAAAATTATAGCGTTTCTTTTTCAAATCTGTATAAGACACACCTGCTCTTTTCTAGCTCCAGGACCCCATCCTGGTCCAAGGCCTCACTACTTCAGGCCCAGGTTACTACGGGAGGTCTCAGCCTCTTTCCCATTCAAACATTCAGTAACTATAGGTTGAGTTCCCACCATGGGCCAGATGCTGAGATAGACTGAAGGAATACAATAGTGAAAAAGACTAAACAATTCCTCCCACATCCACTGTTTTGCATGCAATTTTCAGATTAAGTCTCCAAAATCATTACATTTATTACGTCATTTCATTACTCAAGAACCTACAACAACACCCCCTTTTCCTACTCAAACTAATTCAAATTTCTCTGCTTGGATTCCAAGGCCTTATTCTAGCACTGACTCCCCATTACATAATTAGGGTTTCCCACTGCTCCATGACTTACATTCTTAACTCCTGGAAACTGGTCTTTTCACTGTCCTTCATTATAATTTGCTAATTTCAAAGTCGATCTGATCTGCCATATGTGTCTCTCTCCTTTGTACTTGTCTAGATCCCATCCATCTTTCCTCAGGTTCCGCCTTCTGCAAGTGGTTTGTACCACACGGAACTATTTCAGAGGTCAGAGTGAAAACTCCTACGTGGTATTTAATACTATAGTTTTATTTATTTATTTATTTATTTTTAGATTTTTTTTTCAGATGGAGTCTTGTTCTGTCGTCCAGGCTGGAGTGCAGTGGCACTATCTCGGCTCACTGCAACCTCCATTCCTAGGTTCAAGTGATTCTCCTGTCTCAGCCTCCTGAGTAGCTGGGACTAAGGCACCTGCCACCGCACCCGGCTAATTTTTGTATTTTTAGTAGAGACGGAGTTTCACCACGTTGGTCAGGCTGGTCTCAAACTCCTGACCTCAGGTGATCCACCCACCTCAGCCTCTCAAAGTGCTGGGATTACAGGCGTGAGCCACTGCACCTGGCCTTATTTTTAATTTTTTGAGACGGGGTCTCTTTGCGTTGCCCAGACTGGTCTCAAACTCCTGGGCTCAAGCGATACTCCTGTCTTAGCCTCCCAAGTAGATAGGATTACAGGCACACACTATCGCATCTAGCTTCATTTAATTCTTTAGAACCTATATATTTTTTCTATTTTATCAAAGAAACACATTCATAGTTTAAAAAGTGAAAACTACACTACAACCCTGAAAAATAGAAGTTCTGTTTCCACTCGATCCAACCTCCATTTCTGTTCTCCAGGGCAACTACTTTAAATCTTTTAGCAATTTCTTCTAGTATTTATCTCCATGTTTCTAAGTAGCATGATTTTATTGCTGCTTTTTGACTTATGAACTATTATTATTAAATGAGGTTATAGCTCCTTTACACTAGCCTCCATCTGAATCAACATATTTTCTTCTCTTTATCTTCTCAATATATATTTCTATCAGTATTTTTAGTTAAATTAATATACAGCATTTACACGCTACATAATTATTATTCCCAGCTTAGCCATATAGTGCACTGTAATTATATTGCCTACCTTGTACAACTTTTTGGTTTTCTCTGGATTTAAAAATTGCCTAACTTTTTCTACCAGTTCACTCTTAACACATTCCAAATAGCCACCAGCAGTATAAAGCTACTCTTGATATTTTGAAGGTATTGCTCCTTTTGTTAAGTCTGATTCCGAGTCCTAATCATTTGTATGTGATCTGAATTTTTCTTCCAGGCAGCGTTTAGTCTCTTTTTGTCTACATTTCTCTTTTCTTTCCTATTTTCCATTTCTTTGTTTTCTTGTTCTCCTTTTAGAGATATTCTCTTAACTTTATTTTCAACTCTTTTCTATTGGTGATCTGTGTGTGTGTATGTGTGTGTGTGTGTATAATTAGGAGGATAGTATCTCTTGGATGGACTGGGCATGATGGCTCACAACTGTAATCTCAGAACTTTGACAGGCCAAGGCAGGAGGATCACTTCAGCTCAGGAGTTCAAGACCAGCCTAGGCAACACGGCAAGCCCCCATCTCTACAAAAAATACAAAAAACTAGCTGGGCATGGTGGTATGCACCTGTAGTCCTAGCTACTTGGGAGGCTAAGGTGGGAGAATCACCTGTGCCTGGGGAGGTCAAGACTACAGTGAACTGTGATTGCGCAACTGCACTACAGTCTGGGCAACAGAGCAAGATCCTGTCTGAAACAAACAAAAAAAAGTCTTTGATGTGCTGATCCCACCCTATGGGTGTGTGTGTGTGTGTGTGTGTGTGTGTGTAAAACTCTCTGAACCCTTAATTCTCCAAATGGATGTTTTTAATGAAATGTTTCTATTCACAAACCAATATCTTCTCTTGTTATTCAGATTTATAAAATATATGTTTTTTTTTTTTTTTTTGAGACGGAGTTTTGCTCTTGTTACCCAGGCTGGAGTGCAATGGTGCAATCTCGGCTCACCACAACCTCTGCCTCCTGGGTTCAAGTAATTATCTTGCCTCAGCCTCCCAAGTAGCTGGGATTACAGGCATGTGCCACCACACTCAGCTAATTTTGTATTTTTACTAGAAACGGGGTTTCTCTATGTTGGTCAGGCTGGTCTCAAACTCCTGACCTCAGGTGATCCACCCACCTCGGCATCCCAAAGTGCTAGGATTCCAGGTGTGAGTCACTGCCCCCGGCATGTTTCGTTTTTTATTTTGTTTTTGTTCTCCAAATTTTCTCTGGTGTCTGTCACTCATGTCAGAGGATTTCCTCACATAAGTGGTGGGCCTTGGTATTCTAACAACTTGAGTGAGAAACTAAAACATGTGTTGGAAAACCTTGTGCATGTTGGTAGCGTTTAGAGATTAATGCGTTTCACTAAGGTGTGATTGGGCAGAAACTAGCCATTTCATTAGGGAAATTCTAAATGTCTTTTTTATTTTATTTTTATTTTTATTTTGAGACAAAGTCTCACTCCATCACCCAGGCTGGAGTGCAGTGGCATGACCTCGGCTGACTGCAACCTCTGCCTCCTGGGTTCAAGTGATTCTCCTGCCTCAGCCTCCCAAGTAGCTGGGGTTACAGGTGAGTGCCATGAGGTCCGGCTAATTTTTGTTATGTTTAGTAGAGACAGGGTTTCGCCATGTTGGCCAGGCTGGTCTCGAACTCCTGACCTCAGGTGATCCACCTGCCTCAGCCTCTCAAAGTGCTGGGATTATGGGTGTGGGATACTGTGCCGGGCCACTGTTAATTTTTTTCTTTACTGTACAGAACTTTTTTAGTTTGACATAATCCCATTTGTCTAAAAATAGTTTTGCTTTTGTTGCCTATGCTTTTGGGGCCATATCCAAAAAAATCATTGCCCCTACCAATGTCATGGAGCTTTTCCCGTTTTCTTCTAGTAGTTTCATAGTTTTGGGTCTTACATTTAAATCTTTAATCCATTTTTAGTTGGTTTTTGAATATAGTAGCAGATAAGGGTCTCATTTCATTCTTTGGCATGTGGATACTCAGTTATCACAATACCTTTTATTGAAGAGACTATCTTTTCCCCATTGTGTGTTCTCAGCACTGTTGTCGAAAATCAGTTGGCTATAAATGTGTGGATTTATTTCTGAGCTATTTATTCTGTTCCACTGGTCTATGTGTCTGCTTTTATGCCAGTACCATGCTGTTTTGGTTACTATAACTTGGTAGCATATTTTGAAGTCAGGTAGTGTGATGCCTCCAGCTTGGTTCTCTGCTCAAGATTACTTTGAATTCTTTTGTGGTTCCATATGAATTTCTGGATTTTTTTTTTTTTTTTTTTTTTTTTTTTTTGAGACAGAGTCTCGCTCTGTAGCCCAGGCTGGAGTGCAGTGGCCGGATCTCAGCTCACTGCAAGCTCCGCCTCCCGGGTTTACGCCATTCTCCTGCCTCAGCCTCCCAAGTAGCTGGGACTACAGGCGCCCGCCACTCGCCCGGCTAGTTTTTTGTATTTTTAGTAGAGACGGGGTTTCACCATGTTAGCCAGGATGGTCTCGATCTCCTGACCTTGTGATCCGCCCGTCTCGGCCTCCCAAAGTGCTGGGATTACAGGCTTGAGCCACCACGCCCGGCCGAATTTCTGGATTTTTAAAACATTCTATTAATATGAAGAATGTCACTGGTATTTTGATAGGGATTGCATTGAATCTATAGACCTTTTTGGGTAGTGTAGACCCAATGTCGTTTTAAAACATTTCTTGTGAATTGGTTCGTTTCCCTAGAAAGGAATTATCTTATTTTTTGCCGGGTTTACATAAGTCTGGCTGCCAGTTTTCTCAGAAGTGATGGGGTTAGGCAATCTTAACATTCAGTTTGTAGGTTTTATTTCCCTGTTTTCAGTAAGGCGACTCACCCTATCTTCGTGTGTGTGGTGTCCCTGAGTCCACAGCCTCCCTGGTTCAACTTCTCTAGAGAGTGAGCTTCCTTCTTTCTGCTGTGCTGGGGGAGAGGACAATCTTCTGGCACTTTTGGTGGGGGGGAATTGCATTTCAACAGATCTTTATATACATTTTTAACTAAACCCTCCTATTTTCAACTCTACCCTGCACCCCAGCCTCCTGGTGTCTACATTTCCCGAGGCTTTCTGGTGTTCTATATAGATAATTAACTTACTTCTTGACATTCTGCCTGCAAGCTTAGGTTTTTAGCTTTCTCCAGGCTATTTAGGTAGTTACACATTTCCAACATTTTGTTGAAATCCTGTTTGCTGATGGTCTTCTTTCAAGTTTTCTTTATGCCGTGGCTTTAGGCTTTGGTATTTTGTTTTTGGGGGTTTTTTGTTTTTGGGTTTTTTTTTTTTTTTTTTTTGAGACAACGTCTTGCAGTGCTACCCAGGCTGGAGTGTAGTGGAGCAATCTCAACGCACTGTAACTTCTGCCTCCCAGGCTGAGGCGATTCTCCTGCTTCAGCCTCCCGAGTGGGTTGGACAGGCATATGCCACCACACCTGGCTGATTTTTGTATTTTTAGTAGAGACAGGGTTTCGTTGTGTTGGCCAGGCTGGTCTTGAACTCCTGGCATCAAGTGATCTGCCCGCCTTGGCCTTCCAAAGTGCTGGAATTATAGGCTAGGCTTGAGCCACCGCGACCGGCCTGGTATTTCTTTACTAACATTTTAGTGGAGCTTCAAGGGGTTTGAAGAGAAATGTAAATGTTCAACCTCCCATATTTAATTTGCCACAGTTTGTGTCTGAGTCTCTAGTTTAATTATGTTGTCACCCCAAGAATATAAGTTACTTGAGGGCAGTGACTGTGGCTCATTTCCTTCAACAATGCTTAGCTCAGTGCTCAGGATCTCACGAATGCTAATAAGTCCTCTGTACTGATTGAAATTGGAATTCAACGAGTGCCTATTAATTAACATGCCCTGCTCAAAAGGTGGTGGGATACAAATATGAACAGGGTCCCGTTGAAAAAGACCAGGATTCTGTTGGGGAGTTAGGATAGTAGAAACCATAGGGATAGGTTCTATGAAAGCGGGGCCATGAGAGCACAAAGAATGGATATTTTGGAAAACTTTCCTGACCATTTAAAGTTGATATCAGGGATGATTGTCAAGATGTTTAATAAAACTTGCCTCTCTGTGCAGAACGTTAGGTTAAATGCACCATTCGTTGACCAGGCGTAGCAGCTTCCCTCACATATTTTTGTATTTTTTATTTTTTTTGGAGATAGGGTCTTGCTCTGTTGCCCAGGCTGGAGTACAGTGGCTCAATCACAGCTCACTACAGCCTCAGGCTCCTAGGTACAAGTGATCCTCCTGCATCAGCCTCCCGAGTAGCAGGAACTACAGGCATGTGCTACCATACTTAGCTAATTTTAAAATATTTTATAGAGACAGGGTCTCGCTATGTCATCCAGGCTGGTCTCCAACTCCTGGGCTCAGGTGATCCTCTCCCCTTGGCCTCCGAAAGTGCAGGAATTACAGGTGTGAGCCACTGCTCCCAGCCTCCTCATGTCTTCAATGACCAAGATTTCATTCTTACTCAGCAAGTCCCCTGATATTAATAATTATAAGGAGAATGGACATAATTGAAAAATAAACTGAAGAGCCTCTCCTATTTATTCATATTTTTACTGTGATTTGACAAGCTAATTGATTCTATTTCTAAAAAACAAGACTTGTATACATTTACATTTTTTTCAGACTCTTTTTTCAGACTCCTTTTTCTTTTTTTTTTTTTTTTTTGAGGCAAAATCTTGCTCTGTTGCCAGGCTGGAGTGCAGTGGCATGACCTCAGCTCACTGCAACCTCCACCTCCCGGGTTCAAGTGATTCTCCTGCCTCAGCCTCCTGAGTAGGTCAAACACTTGACCTCAGATGATCCACCCACCTCGGCCTCCCAAAGTGCTGGGATTATAGGCATGAGCCACCATGCCCGGCCTACAGAAATTAACATTTGTAAAGCCAAGTCCACACATCTAGAATTAAGCAGACAGCTCCACAAGAAAACTGGCAGGAATGTTATCACAACCAGTACATTCACTTAAACCCAATTAATAGAGTAGTAATGTACAATGACATAAAAATTGTTATCATTATTAATATTATTTTGAGATGGAGTGTCACTCTGTCGCCCAGGCTGGAGTGCAGTGGTGCAATCTCAGCTCACCGCAACCTCCATCTTGTGGGTTCAAGTGATTCTTGTGCCTCAGCCTCCCCAGCAGCTGGGATTACAGGAGCACGCCACCACGCCTGGCTAATTTTTGTGTTTTTAATAGAGATGGGGTTTCACCATGTTGACCAAAATGGTCTCACTCAAACTCCTGACCTCAAGTGATCCGCCTGCCTCAGGCCTCCCAAAGTGCTGGAATTACAGGCGTGAGCCATCGCGCCCAGACAACTTGATTTTTAATACAGTAAGAACTATCAGTTTGTGCCCTTCCATCAACTGCTTTTTTCTTTATCGAAAATGAAACAAAACCAAAACCAAGTGGCTGATAGTTAAATTGAAAGGCAGACAACTTGAAATTCATTTTCCGCAAACTCTTTCCCAGAGTTCAGATACTTCCACCTTCTCTAAGTGATAAGCATAGTAAACTCCTCCTAGATGTGTTTCTTTTTTTTTTTTGAGACGGAGTTTCTCCCTTGCTGCCCAGGCTGGAGTGCAATGGTGCAATCTTGGCTCACCGCAACTTCTGCCTCCTGGGTTCAAGTGATTCTCCTGCCTCAGCCTCCCGAGTAGCTAGGATTACAGGCATGTGCTACCACGCTTGGCTAATTTTGTATTTTTAGTAGAAACGGGGTTTCTCCATGTTGGTCAGGCTGGTCTCCAACTCCTGACCTCAGGTGATCCACCCACCTCGGTCTCCCAAAGTGCTGGGATTACAGGCGTGAGCCACCATGCCCGGCTGTTTTGTTTTTTAAGACAAGGTCTCACTCTGCCACAGGTTGGAGTGGAGTGGCCTGATCATGGCTCACTGCAGCCTCGTCTTCCTGGGCTCAAGCGATCCTCCTGCCTCAGCCTCCTGAATAGCTGAAACTATAGGCACATGCCACCACACCTGGGTAATTTTTTAGATTTTTTTTTTTTTTTTTTGAGACGGAGTCTCGCTCTTGTCGCCCAGGCTGGCGTGCAGTGGCACAATCTCAGCTCACTGCAATCTCAGCCTCCCAGGTTCACGCGATTCTCCTGCCTCAGCCTCCCAAATAGCTAGGACTACAGGTGCCCATCACCACACCCGGCTAATTTTTGTATTTTTAGTAGAGATGGGGTTTCACCATGTTGGCCAGGCTGGTCTCAAACTCCTGACCTCAGGCGATCAGCCCCGGCCTCCCAAAGTGCTGGGATTACAGGAATGAGCCACCGTGCCTGGCTAGATTTTTTGTTGAGACAGAGTCTCCCTGTGTTGCTCAGGCTGGTCTTGAATGTCTGGACTCAAATGAGCCTCCCTCCTCAGCCTCCCAAAGTGTTGGAATTACAGGTGTGAACCACGGTGCCCAGCCCTAAATGTATTTCTTAGCATTGATGAATCTTTGGAATATTGAACCTGTATGTGTCACAACTGTCCACCCTCTTTTTAGTTCTGCTTATTACTGTCACTCCAAAAGTTTAGGAATCAAGACAAAAGTATTGATTTATATTATATCGATATACCTATTTAGAAAGGTAATATAATTTTCTCTTATTTTGGAGGCCTTGAAGTGTTATTTAAAAGTGTAGTCTGACGTTTTATCATAGACATCTTATAGACAAAATTAAAATAGGCACTTTAAATCAAGATGGTGATGTTTCTTTTATCCTAATTGTGTTCATGTTGTAACATGTCTATTCCAGCTAAGCGTTTTGCAGGAATGTACTACTTTAATCAGGACAACTGCAGCCTCACCCCTGGGTTTCAGCTGCACAAATACTCAAAGTAATCATTAAGTTATTTAATATGCAAAATGTATAAACACCCTTTTTACAAGGGCTCTGTTCATTTTCAAGATCCTGGAACTTTAAATATATCATTTACGGGTGGTAGTTGAATAGTACCAGCAGTAAAGTAGTGTTATAATAGCTTGCTTGCTAGATGAACCGATTAGGCATCAAATCTTTTATTCGCAGCATTAAAATAGGTCTGATTGTTGGACATTTCTGAAAGTGATTTGTACTCAGCACATTTGCAGTTAGCAGTTCTAATGCTCATGAGATGAAGGAGCTGAGTTTCCTGTTGATGAATGGGGAGACCATGAACAGGAAAATGTATTTCATTCAGATAAATAATAAAAACAAAGATTAAAGTCTTTGGGAAGAATCTTTGTGTGTGTGTGTGTGTGTGTGTGTGTGTGTGTGTTTTAGGATGGTTCATTCTGAAGAATCTTTGTTAGTAAGTAGTTCTTTTATGGGTCACACTTCATCTTCTTTGATGTGCTCTAAAGAGTATTTGGATTTATGTCTTAAAATAAAGAAAACAGTTACTATGCTGCATATAGGGCTTATCTAAGCAAAGACAGCATGCACTCCTGTTTGTGGAAAGCATGCATTTTTGTATTAGTTGTCTATGTAATACACAGTCTCTATAATACACAGTGATACAGAGAATATTTGTGAAGTATCCACTTTACCTTCCGTTATACTGGAGGAAAACTGAAGATCTGTACAACACTTTTATTCAGCTTATTCTTTTGACTTTTAGGATTATGAAGACTTAAAAACTGTTCAACTAACCCAGGAGGCTGAGCCTGACCCACCAAGGAAGATCATTGCATAGCAACTGCCTCCCTTCACATGGCTCCACCTGGTAACCCCAAGATCTGCGCTGTTCTAGGTATTGCTCCATGTGCCCCAACAAGCCCTTAGCAAGAGAGCCTGTTTCCCTTAAGAAGCAATACCAGGAAGGAACCTTGATCCCTCCGCCTCCCTGAGAGTGGACCCTCATCTCTCCTCACCCTCCGTTTCATTTCTGGGAATTGGGGTTTAGTTTTGAACCCTCGCAAGGTTGTTTTTACTAATGCCCAAGCCCCTTTACCCCTCTCCCTACAGGTTACACAGGGGAGACCCGGGCCTCGGCAGAAGACTCTGCTGCCACAGTTCCGAATCATTCTGCTTGCCGAATATGTCATCTTCACCAGTTGACTGACCCAAGTTTAGGACCATTGATATTGTTAGTTTAAAAAACACATATACAAAAACTCTTGTGAATATCCTTGTTATGCTAGAGAGGAAGGCACATCTCCTTCTATGGCTCTGCGCTAGGGTCCATAGTAGTAAAGTTTACTGTCCTTTTTTGCCTCCCCTGGAAATGACAGGCATTACTCTCCTATCGGCCTCCCTTCCCTTTATAGAAAGACCAAGCAGGCTCCACTGGCCAACAGGTAGAGTATTTGGTGGTCTGAGTTCTCAGTAATTTGGAAAGTTAACGGGTTGGCTCCTGTGTCACCTTTTAGTTAGTGTGGGAAAGGAAGACTCCTGTTTTCCTGAGATCAGTGCAGTCTCAGGCCTTTGTCAGGGCTCATGGATCAGAGCTGAGACTGAGGGAGAGGCATTTGGTGTGGCCTGGGAGGGTGACTGGGGGCAGCAGAACCAAAGAAGGCAAGCTTGTTTCCCCTATGCTGGTCCTGTGTTCAGGTGTGATGCACAGGATCACCCATGCACTGCCCTTGATGATCAAGGTTGGGCCATAAGTGGATGAGGGAGGCAGGTTCTGCGTTCCTTGCCTTTTCAGAGCATGAGGTCAGCTCTGTGTGCCTCCTTTTCCTAGCTGGTATTCTAACTAGAAGCATTTGTCAATTCCTTTGCCTCCCAGATGACAACACACATTCATTTTCCAACCTTCCTAACATCTAAACCTTTCTTCTAGAAGAACTAGAAGATAGAATTTGCTTTGATTCTCTCAGGCGCTGTGCACAAGCCAGGTCTTCTGTTTTCTGTTACTCTACCCACATTCTTGCCTTCTCTATCCAACTGTGAAAGTGAGGGGAGGCTCCTGTCCCCTTCTTTTAAAGTCCCCAAACCTGGAGTGCATAGGTACTAAATCAAGCAGTACAATTTGTAATTAAGCTACTGCAGTGTTTACATGTTTCTTAATGTGTCCTCTTTTCAATGGCTCTATGTTAAAAGAAGAATATTTGTTTTAAGAGTCTATCTGATTAAAGGAAGCCACTGTGGCTTTGGAGGCATTGTGCCCATGGTCCACCAAAAAAAAAAAAAAAAAAACATTCAACTATACTAAAATGTATATACCAATGTTTATCATATAATGGAACAAAACACACTTTGATTGATTTAGCAGTCAAAATGGAAACTCTAAGTGCAGTATCCATAATTCAAATGCAGCCTTTTCATTTTATGATTGGTGTGCTGAGAATAAGCACATGACTTACCAGAATCAAAGTACAATGTGTGTCCTGACAACAAAATCATCAAATCAATATGTGAAAGTAGTTCAAAGTATCAGTTGCCAAATTTGATTCCCTGTGAAATAACTTGCTCTCCTTTTTCAAGGCTATGAGGAAAATGTATATTAGATCTGGCTAAGCTCATGGTAGAAATTTTTGCTATCTCTTTATGCACATATACTTTCGCTCAAACATATATATATAATATATGTAACATTTATACATACATCTATAATGCATATATATGTGATATATATTATATGTATATACAATGAACTTGGATCAATCATTTCTACATCATTATTTCTCCCCCACCCCAAAACCTGCTCACCCGTCCCATTTATTACAGCCTTAGAAAGCACAAACAGCTACACTTCGTTCCTGCAAGTCCAAAGTGATAAGCAAGTCTTCAAGGGAGCTCTGTCAGCCCTGAATAAAATCTAGGACAACCTCATAGCACTCATCAGTAAGTTTGCTTATTTGTAATCAACAGTCAGTGTGACAACTGCTTTAGCTCAGCTAAGAAGGAACAGGGAAGTGGACAGATTTCAGACTCAGCTGCTTGGCTCTTTCCTCCAATGCTTCCAGGACTGAGGTCTTCATTCATGTATTCTTCATTTAACCAATTGACAAGTATTTATTGACCACCTACTAAGCACCATGCCCTGGGATTATAATAGGAGGAAAAATAGACCTAAACTCTGCTGTCATGGAACTTAGAGTTCAATGGAAAACACTAGACTGTAAGGCTAATTGGGATAGAAATCTAATTTTTTTAAAGAAACGGACTTCAACACCATTTATTAAATCATTCATTATTTCTCAAAACTTTGTGATGCTACTGTCATACAACAAGATTCCACATATTTATGGGTGTGTTTCTGGACTTCTAGGATGAAAGCTTCTACGATTCTATTAATCTATTTATATAGTCCTTCACCATATAAATTTAAAAATTTACAGCAAAGTCGAATTTTATAGCGATCACCTATATATCTGCCGCCTAGATTCTACAATTAACACTTCCCTATCATTTCTTTATCATGTATTCACCCAGCTATTTATCGCTCTGTATATCCATTGATTCACCTTTTTTGGGTACATTTCCAATTAAATTGCAGACATCAATACAATTTTCCCTAAATATAACACTATACTTTAAAAATTATAATTTCACAGTAAGTTTATAGTTTCACTGTTATCCCAAATGAATTTTTCAATTATATAGCTCAGAAAATTTGATAAAGCAATTTCCTATTAAGATGTTGAAAAGCGAAAAAAACCACAAAACTGGGACCTCAAAGGCTTATATGGTGAAGGAAAAATGCAGCAGAGATTCCTCTCGAGCCTGGGGTCTCCATTCTAGGCCAAAGGGAGAGAAAGGAGCTGAGATAACTCTACCCTGATTATCTGGATCTTGGGATCCTTACAATTATGAGAAACTTACAATTTCAAACACTCCGCTTCATGTCACCAGAAGGGGAGACTTAGGTTTTTCTCTGAGGGCAGGCTGTTCCTTTCTTTCTTGGTTTTTGGAAAAACAGGATGGTAGATTTTTTGGTAAGAAAGATTCTATTTTGTAATAAAAAGATCCAACAAAATGAGGAGTTAAGCTGTTCTGCATAGTATTTCGAACATTTGTCTTCATTGCAGGAGTTATATTCCTGTAAATTGATTTCTTTAGGATAATATTTCTTTCTTAAACATGGCTTTACTCTTTGCTGTCTTTGAATTTTATTGATTATTCGTATAGATGTATATGTGTATTGTGTGTTTTCTTGTTTAAAGATCAAAGGAGCCAGGCGCAGTGGCTCACGCCTGTAATTTCAGCCCTTTGGGAGGCTGAGGCAGGCAGATCATGAGGTCAGGAGTTAGAGACCACCCTGGCCAACATGGTGAAAACCTATCTCTACTAAAAATACAAAAATTAGCTGGGCAGGCATGGTGGTGGGTGCCTGTAATCCCAGCTACTTGGGAGGCTGAGGCAGGAGAATCACTTGAACCCTGGAGGCAGAGGTTGCAGTGAGCTGAGATCGTGCCATAGCACTCCAGCCTAGGTGACAAGAGCAAGACTCCATCTCAAAAAAAAAAAAAAAAAAAAAAAAAAAAATCAAAGGACCTGGCACATAATAAGTACTTAATAAAAGTTAATCATTATTAATAATAAAAATACTAGACTTCGAACAGTCATATAGGATGAAGGTTCAGATAATTTATATTTCAGCATACAGGGAAATGAAATCTCACATGGTGAGGACATCAGGTAGGCTGGGCAAGGTGGCTCATGCCTGTAATCCCAGCACTTTGGGAGGTCTAAGCAGGAAGATTCCTTGATCCCAGGAGTTTAAAATCAGCCTGGGCAACATAGTGAGGCCTGTCTCAAAAACAAACAAAAACCAAACCAAACAAAAAGATATCAGGTATATCTGAGATACATATTATTACAAAACATCATTATTGTGCTTTCTAATTATTGTGATTATTTAATTTTCCAGAGAAAAAAATGCAAACTAGTGGGAAATTATCTTCTCTTTATCACGTATCCTGACAGCTATCAATCACTGTATCCATACATTGATCCATCCTCTTTTTGGTACATTTCCAATTAAATTACAGACATCAGTACACTTTTCCCTAATAACGTTATACTTTTAAAATGATTATAATGTCATGGTAAGTTTTTTGTTGTTGTTATTGAGATGGAGTCTCACTCTGTTGCCCAGGCTGGAGTGCAGTGATGGCTCACTGCAACCTCTGCCTCCTGGGTTCAAGTGATTCTCCTGCCTCAGCCTCCCCAATAGCTGGGATTACAGGCGTGAGCCACTGCCCCTTGCCTTTAAGTGTCTTTTGTATTCAGATAAAATGACTGGTGGCTAGGGGACCTATTGGAACTTGCAGCTCATTCCTCAGCCTCCAAGGAGGGGAGAAAGGCTGAAGGTCAAGTTGATCACCAACTGCCAGTAATTTAATTAATCATGCCTATGTAATGAAGGTTCCCTAAAAGCCCAAAATGATAGGGTTGGGGAACTTCCAGAGAGCTGAACACATGGAGGCTTCTGGAGGAAACGCCCAGACTCTTCTCATGTGCCTTACCCTGGGCATCTCTCCTGGGCTCTTCACCTGCATCCTTTGTAATATCTTTTATAATAACTGGATGAATGTAGGTAAAGTGTTCCCCTGAGTTCTGTGAGCCACCCTAGCAAATTAATGGAACCTAAGGAGAGAGTTGTGTGGAAATTCCAATTTTTTAGCATGTCGATCAGAAGTATAGGTGCTAGACTAGTCCTTAAGATTGGCAACTGAGGTGGGCACAGTGGCTCATGCCTGTAATCCCCGCACTTTGGGAGGCTGAGGCAGGCGGATCACCTGAGGTCAGAAGTTCGATACCAGCCTGGCTAACATAGTGAAACCCCGTCTCTACTAAAAATATAAAAATGAGCCAGGCCTGGTGGCAGGTACCTGTAATCCCAGCTACTCAGGAGGCTGAGGCTAGAGAATCACTTGAACCCAGGAGGCGGAGGTTGCAGTGAGCGGAGATCACGCCATTGCATTTCAGTTTGGGAGATAAGAGCGAAACTCTGTCTCAAAAAAAAAAAAAAAAACAAGATTGGCAACTGAAGTCACGCACAGGCTTAAGGGATCTGATGCTGTTTCCAGGCAGTGTCAGAAGTGAATTGAATTGGCCGTCGAGGTGGCACATGCCTGTAATCCCAGTACTCTGGGAGGCCGAGGCAGGCAGATCATCTGAGGTCAGGAGTTCAAGGCCAGCCTGGCCAACATGGCGAAGCCCTGTCTCTACTGAAAATACAAAAATTAACTGGGCATGGTGGTGCACGCCTGTAATCCCAGCTACTCGGGAGGCTGAGGCAGAAGAATCGCTTGAGCCCAGGAGGCAGAGGTTGCAGTGAGCCAAGATCGTATCACTGCACTCTGTCTTGGGCGACAGAGCAAGACTCTGTCTCAAAAAAATAAAAAAGAAAGTAGGAGAAAGCATTTTGTCTTTTCATTATCATTATTATTATTTTTTTTTTAGAGACAGGATCTCACTCTGTCACCCAGGCTGGAGTGCAGTGTTATGATCTCGGCTCACGCCTGTAATCCCAGCACTTTGGGAGGCCAACACAGGAGGATTGCTTGAGGCCAAGAGTTCAGGACCAGCCTGGGCAACAAAGTGAGACCCTTATCTCTACAAAAAATATAAATAAAAAACAAAAAGAGGAACTTCTGTCTATGGAATTTCCATTCTCCTTGTCTGCCAAGCTGTGATCATCTAACCACTTATTTCTGTGAAAACCTAACTCCAATATTGCCGACAGAACAAAAAGACTGATGTAGTATGAAAAGTGGGAAGAGGGGATGGTCTAGGACATTTCCTGGGAGTGGATGACGCTGGCACTGAGAGACCAGAACAGGGATGTAGTCATGGTTACACATTTTCATGGCCATACGTACCCTGGCAACCTGAGGGTCCACATGCCCTTGTGAAATGCCTCAAAGTTTCATTCTTTTAGTGGAGGCTGGGAGAAGCAGATCCCAGTCCACCCTCTGACTCATCCCTTGGCATTCCTGCCTGATTTTGTGTCAGGGCAAACCTCAAGGGAATTCCGTCTCTGCCGAGCCACTGGCTGCTTTGACAGCATAAAGGTCATGGTGGATAGAAAGCTTTTCTCTTTCATTCACCTTTCCTTCAAACCATGAGCATAATTCCAGTTCCCCTTCTCATATATTCGTTTACATAAGTAAACATGTCTGTATATACATGTGGAATATTTGTACCTCTAAACTCTTCTGATTCAAGCAGCAGAGACAGAAAGAAAAAAATTTAAGAAAAGAGTGTCAGGCACGGTGGCTCACACCTGTAATCCCAGCATTTCGGGAGGCCGAGCTGATCACAAGGTCAAGAGATTGAGACTATCCTGGTCAACATGGCGAAACTGTCTCTACTAAAAATACAAAAATTAGCTGGGCATGGTGGCACATGCCTGTAGTCCCAGCTACTCAGGAGGCTGAGGCAGAAGAATCCCTTGAATCCAGGAGGCGGAGGTTGCAGTGAGCCAAGATTACGCCACTACACTCCAGCCTGACGACAGATCAAGACTCCATTTCAAAAAAAAAAAAAAGAAAAGAGAAGAAAAAAGAAAATAATAATTTTTAAAACCTTTAGTGCAGTGGTATCCACAAATAAGTGTACTGTTTAATTAGTTTAAATTAACCTACCAATGAACAGATATCTTAAAGGTACGTTATGTACAGGGAAGAATGAGGAGTTTTTAACTCCAAGTTTTGAAATTCAAATAGCCAAAATAAACAGCAATAATCAATCAAAATAAATATGTGTCTAGGCACAGTGGCTCATGTGTGTAATCCCCACACTTTGGGAGGCTAAGGCGGGAGGATCACTTGAGCCCAGGAGTTTGAGACCAGCCTGGGTACAAAGCAAGATGTTGTCTCTACAGAAAAATGAAAAAAATCTGCCAGGCGTGGTGGTGTGTGCCTGTAGTCCCAGCTACTCAGGAGGCTGAGGTGGGAGGATCACTTTAGCCTCAAAAGTCGAGGCTGCAGTGAACTATATTTGTACCACTGCACTCCAGCCTGGGCAAGAGAATGAGACTGTCTCAAGAAAACAAAAATAAAAATAAAAATAAAAAAATCAGTAAGTTAGGAGGGAGGATTTTAAGAATAAAGATATGGATTTTAGACATGTCGTGAATGAGATCTCATGGGCCCATCCCTGCTTGTTCATTAATGTTGGCTTAGTGAGGACCCAGGGCTAGAGATTGGATTTGGGGAGTTCAGTTCCACAGGAGGCACAGTAGAGGACAAAGAATATAGGAGGAGAAGACCAGAAAGTTGAAGGTTGCAACTTCCAAACGTGAGTTAAGAAATTACCTTCCCAATTGCATTGCATCTGTGGTCAAACATGTGAAACATGTATGCTTTGTAATGGTTTCTGCTCTGAAAAACATTTAAAAACAGTTGCTTCCTTAAATAGAAAAGTTCAGAAATGACTATCTGTAATAATAGAACAAAGGAGTATGTTTTTGTAATAGAAGAGACAATCAGTGGGATATGGATTTCTACGGCTTTGTTACTAGACATTCTGAGCCCTTTAAATTTGTGCAGGCAGTCCTCACTTCACACAGTCATGTAGCACCATAAGAATGACTGTATAGGCCAGGTGCAGTGGCTCACGCCTGTAATCCCAGCATTTTGGGAGGCTGAGGAGGGCAGATCACCTGAGGTCAGGGGTTTGAGACTAGCCTGGCCAACATGGTGAAACCCCATCTCTACTAAACATAACAAAAATTAGCCAAGCATGGTGGCATGCGCCTGTAATATCCCAGCTACTGGGGAGGCTGAGGCAGGAAAGTCGCTTGAACCCAGGAGGTGCAGGTTGCCGTCAGCCAAGATCATGCCACTGCACTCCAGCCTAGGCGACAGTGAGACTCCATCTCAAAAAAACAAAACAAAACAAAAAAATGACTGTATAAAGCCATGCAAAGCAATGTTAGCTATGAATGGGAAAAATTACAATTGTTCCATAACCTTTAAAAAAGTTTGTCAGAACAGTAAAAACTCTCTGTCAGCTATAAAGGTATAGGAAAATGAAAAAAATAGTAAAATGAATATTTAATTTAAAACATTAGAAATATTACACAGTAAAGTGTCTTATTTCTTTGTAAAAACTTCTGAAGCATAGTTTGTACACTGCTTGTCTCTTTTCTCCATGTAACTTACAATATGGAGTGAGAATGTTTTCTGTTGTCATGTGCCCTTTTTTTTTTTTTTTTTTGAGATGGAGTCTCACTCTGTAGCCCAGGCTGGAGTGCAGTGGCATGATCTCAGCTCACTGCAACCTCCACCTCCCAGGTTCAGGTGATTCTCATGCCTCAGCCTCCCAAATTACAGGTGTGTGCCACCACAGCCAGCTAATTTTTGTATTTTTAGTAGAGGCAGGGTTTCACCATGTTGGCCAGGCTGGTCTTGAACTTCTGACCTTAAGTGATCCGCCCACCTCGGCCTCCGAAAGTGCTGGGATTACAGGTGTGAGCCACTGTGCCCAGCCTTGTCATGTGCCTTTCTAAGTTTGGGTCAGGTTCTGACATTTTATCCTTTGTGCTTTTATATTGTGCAGTGTCTCCATGAGTTCCTTTAGTGTAAAGTTTTTTTTTTGCCTCTGTGACATCTTCATTCTTTCTGTTACTTTGCTTTTCTCATTTGAATTATGTCACCTTAACTAAGTTGAAGGCTCTAATGGTAGCAGAGTCAGCATTCCCATGGACAGCTATTTCTTCTTCCTCTTCTTCTTTTTTCTTTTCTTTTCTTTCTTTTTTCTTTTTTTTTTTGAGACAGCAAGGCTGGAGTGCAGTGGCATGATCTCAGCTCACTGCAACCTCCACCTCCCCAGTTCAAGTGATTCTCATGCCTCAGCCTCTGGAATAGCTAGGATTACAGGCGTGTGCTGCCACGCCCGGCTAATTTTTTGTATTTTTAATAGAGATGGGGTTTCACCATGTTGGTCAGGCTGGTCTTGAACTCCTGACCTCAAGTGATCCACCCAGCTCAGCTCCCTAAAGTGCTGGAATTACAGGTGTGAGCCACCATGCCCAGCGACAGCCACCATGCCCAGCTTCTATAGCTCAAGTGTTCACTATTCTAATTTCACTTCCAGAATTATCACTTCTTGTTTCTTTGCTCTATTTTCATCTTTGTTAGCCAATTCCTTATTTCTATTACCCATTTGTGTAAAATGTTGCGTGAATTTATCCCTGGGAGGCAACATATCTCCCCATTTTGCCATCTGTAGATGAACCGAATAACAGATGTGCAGTGACCAAAAATGCACAGACAGGAAAATAAGTGATGTGATTGGCCACTGATCACAGTGCACATCAGTTACTTATGTAGTGGTTTGTGGACTGAAGACCTAGTGGCAAAGTCTGTACTTTATGAAATTGCTGACTCTGTATTGTAAGGCATGGAATTGAGATTCGAACCAGGTTGTTGGGGGACTGTTGTTATTTAACTAAACTGCAGGAACTGAAATTCGGGTCTGTAGGAACTGCAGAGTGAGAGCTTTCTGCAACCTTTCTCTTGAAAAGACTTCTTGGGATACAAGTTATGTTTAGTCACTTTGTAAAGTGCTTTGGAAACTTCAGGTTGAAATGGTAAGCACGGTGTCATTGGAGGGTAAGTAGATACCATGTGGAAAGGAAGCTCTACAATAGCAGGGATTAGACAGATCCTAATAAGTTGCTGGGTGCTCAGGAAACAACAATATACATCTATCCTACGGAAATGTTATCAATAATTACAGTCATCGACAGTCTGTCATCCCAGGATCTGTCTGAGAGTCCATGACTGGATGTGACATATACAGGAACATCCAAGGTATTGATAATAGCCAGGAGTGTGCAAAATGGCATATTTAAGCAACCATTTCTAGAATCTTCTTTGCTTTGTTAATTTAATGAATGAATAATATAACATGTCCACTGGAATGATGTGAATTCTCCCTTCTCCAGGTGTGAAGCTTACATTATTAATTACAGAAAAAAAAATTCCAAGATTTCACTGATAAGTGAGAGAATCTCTAGAAGATACAATTAACTTCAAAGTCACTTTTTTCTCAAGGTCATTGTCTATAGAATTCTGATTATCACACAGGTAGAAAGAATCTAAATCTTTAAAAATAATATATGTTAGGTTATAAATGCTACAAAATAGGTTAATGATTAATCTATAGATAATTGGGCTGGGCGCAGTGGCTCATGCCTATAATCCCAGCACTTTGGGAGGCTGAAGGGGGTGGATCACCTGAGGTCAGGAGTTCAAGACCAGACTGACCAACATGGTAAAACCCTGTCTTTACTAAAATACAAAAAAGTAGTCAGGCATGGTGGCGGGTGCCTGTAATTCCAGCTACAAGGGAGGCTGAGGCAGGAGAACCGCTTGAACCCAGGAGGCGGAGGTTGCAGTGAACCGAGATTGTGCAATTGTACTCCAGCCTGAGCAACAAGAGCAAAACTCCATCTAAAACAAAAACAAAAACAAAAACAAAATCACTATAGATAAGCGAAGAAGCCCTTGTCTTATAGGCAATTTAAATTTGCAAAGGTGTTTACATAAATCCACTTCAGATCTTTCCAAAGTCACCAATAACATCATCTGTATTAGAATCAGTATATTGATTGACGGATTGACTGCTCCTTTGGAAAAGGGCTACCCCATAGGCAGTGCACTGAGAGTCGTCTACTTTCGCTTTATTATGTAGTTTTGCACCTGTGAATGTTCACGAAATGATATCTCACAAATAATGACTGACCACAAGTTTTCTATGCATGCTAGTTAGAAGTTACCACCTCCACTCTCTGCACAAATTTTAATTTTTTCCACTTTCTTCTGGATGTTGAAGCTGTCGCTGAAAACTTTCTAGAACTTTGACTGTTATTGAATCTCATGCATAGAATTTTGTGACCATCTTTGCAACAGAATTTCTGTGTGCTTTGTCTACCAAGCATATGCTCAGTTTGAAACAGATGCTGAGAGGAATACAAAACCAATGGGAAAGCCACAGGCCTTGGGGACAGAAGTGGGGTAGAAATGACTGGAAGGTGGTGGTCTTCAGCTTTCCACACCCCAGCCCACCCTACCTCTCCTGACGCAAGCTCTTTGTCCAGCCAGTGTAGATGACAGAGGGTCACTCCAGATTGGCAGGGCAGCATAAACCCAGATGGAGAAAGTGATATGTGTGGTGTGCTCAGTGGGCTGAGAGACCGACTGATGGTGGAGAACATCAGAGAATTAAAAGCTGACAGGTAATGTGGGGTTAAACTGAATAAATAAATAAATATAAATTAGGAACTTCTCCACATCCTAATATGGGGACTGAAGAGTGGGGAGAAAGGAAAAGGGAAGGAGAGGAGAAAGATTAAGAGACCACTTAGAGTAATGTTCTTTAATTAAAAAAATTTTCAGGCCCGGTGCAGTGGCTCACGCCTGTAATCCCAGCACTTTGGGAGGCCAAAGCAGGAGGATCACTTGAGGCCAGGAGTCCAAGACCAGCCTGGGCAATATGCCAAGACTCCATCTCTACAAAAAATTTAAAAAATTAGTCGAGAGTGGTGATATGCACCTATAGTCCAGTTACTCGTGAGGCTGAGGTGGAAGGATTGCTTGAGTCCGGGGAGGTTGAAGCTACAAAGAGTTTTTTGTTGTTGTTGTTGTTGTTGTTGTTTTAGATGGAGTCTCGCTCTGTCACCCAGGCTGGAGTGCAGTGGTGTGATCTTGGCTCACTGCAAGCCCTGCCTCCTGGGTTCAAGCGATTCTCCTGCCTCAGCCTCCCCAATAGCTGGGACTACAGGCACAGGCCACCACACCCAGCTAATTATTTTGTATTTTTGTAGAGATGGGTTTTTGCCTTGTTGGGCAGGCTGGTCTCGAACTCCTGACCTCAAGTGATCCACCCGCCTCCACCTCCCAAAGTGCTGAGATTACAGGAATGAGCCACCACACCAGTCCTGCAATGAATTATGATCGCGCCAATATACTCCAGCCTGGGCGACAGAGCGAGACCCTAATAAACAAATAATACAAATGTTCAAAAGCAAACGTTGTGGGGTGTGTCTTATCACTGATCAGAGCAACCAACATATAACACTTTGTCACATAGTCCCCATTTCTCTTTTCTCAGTTTGTCAACCAAAACTGAGCTCTTCTGTGGCAGCCATGAGAATGTTTCAGTTCAGCTGCAGGGATCACGACTGAATAAGGGCCCAGCTGCTAGACCTGAAATCCATGGCTCTGGGGGCGCCATTCCCTTAGGCTGCTCCCAGTCAATGACAGTGCAGTAGGGATTCTGGGGAGACCTGTTCCTAGAAGACAGGAGGCTCCTCTGACCACTAGTTTTGGCCTGGGGACTCCTTGCCAACTTTGCTGGATGGACTACATGGTGGTCTGGGACACCTCTACCAGAGATTCTCTCTCTCTGTTCCTCTCTCAGAGTCAAATTTGCCTGTGGCTTGAGTGTTTCCCCAGATTTCTCCGGCCATGCTCCACTTTCCTTCACGAGTCATTTTCCTTAATAAAACCCTTGCACATTTTATCCCTTCTTGGCAGCCACGTCTCAGTGCATCTGGACTAACACATCTTCCGAAGGCAAATTTGTTTCTGTTCTCTTAGTTTTCCATGTCGCCTCATTGGAAGAGACGGGAAGAATGTGAAGATAATGGGATTGCAGACATCTGGAAGAATTTTACTCTAACCACGAAGAATTCAAAGCAAGTGTTTCCATTAGAAAACACTACACGAACACCAACACAAAAAGATGACAGTCAGGCTGGGCACAGTGGCTCACGCCTGTAATCCCAGCATTTTGGGAGGCTGAGGCGGGTGGATCACCTGAGGTCAGGAGTTCGAGACCAACCTGGCCAACATGGTGAAACCCCATCTCTACTAAAAATACAAAAATTAGCCAGGCGTGGTGGTGGGAGCCTGTAGTCTCAGCTACTGGGGAGACTGAGGCAGGAGAATTGCTTGAACCTGGGAGGCAAAGGTTGCAGTGAGCCGAGATCACGCCATTGTACTCTAGCCTGGGCAATGAGCAAAATTCCATCTCAAAAAACAAACAAACAAAAAACCACGAGAGTTGCAGTTGGGTGCTTGGGGATTTGGGAGATACAGAGTTCGGTAATCCTCTTTTTAGTGATTCCCAAATTTTGTTGGTATCAACATTACTTGTTTGTGTGTGTGTGCGTGTGTGTATTTTGAGACAGGGTCTTGCTCTGTTGCACAGGCTGGAATATGCTGTCACGATCACGGCTCACTGAAGCCTCAACCTCCTGTGCTTAATTGATCTTCCCACCTCAGCCTCCCGAGTAGCTGGGACTACAGGCTCGTGCCACCATGCTAGGCTATTTTTTCTATGTTTTGTGGAGACAGGAGTCTCACTGTATTGCCAGCTTGTCTCAAACTCCTGGCTCAAGCAATCCTCCTACCTCAGCTTCCCAAAGTGCTAGGATTACAGGTGTGAGCCATGGTGCCCCACAAATGCATGTACCTGTTTTAAATGCAGATACCTGATTCCTTTCCATGTCCACACCCCTACTCCAAGACCTACAGAAATAATCTCCAGAGATGGAACCCGGGCATATGTACTTTTAACAAAATTGCTTTGTGACTCCAATTTACACCAAAGTTTGAGAATCAGTGGACACCACTGCCCTGTTGCTCCAGAAGTTGTTTTCTTAGGAGCGATAATGATTCAAAAGCTTCTGACTAGTTTTCTCTCTTTCTCTTCAAACTCGTGCCTGACACTTGTGCCACCTGATTCTTTGTGACTTGAGATTTTTTAAGATAGATGCGGTATGGAAAACTTAGCTTTTTATCACTTGTTTGTTCCCCCAAAGTTATGCATACACCTAATTATCTTAACCGAGGATGAAAAATCTCATCCTGGCCGGGCGCCGTGGCTCATGCCTGTAATCCTAGCACTTTGGGAGGTCAAGATGGGTGGATCACTTGAGGTCAGGAGTTCGAGACCAGAGTGGCCAACATGGAGAACCTCTGTCTCTACTAAAAATATAAAAATGAGCTGGGTGTGGTGATGCATGCCTGTAATCCCAACAACTCGGGAGGCTGAGGCAGGAGAATCGCTTGAACCCGGGAGGCAGAGGTTGCAGTGAGTCAAGATCGCACCACTGCACTCCAGTCTGGGTGACAGAGTGAGACTCTGTCTTAAAAAAAAAAAAAAAAGAAAAGGCCGGGCGCGGTGGCTCAAGCCTGTAATCCCAGCACTTTGGGAGGCCGAGACGGGTGGATCACGAGGTCAGGAGATCGAGACCATCCTGGCTAACACGGTGAAACCCCGTCTCTACTAAAAAATACAAAAAACTAGCCAGGCGCGGTGGCGGGCGCCTGTAGTCCCAGCTACTTGGGAGGCTGAGGCAGGAGAATGGCGTGAACCCGGGAGGCGGAGCTTGCAGTGAGCTGAGATCCGGCCACTGCACTCCAGCCTGGGCGGCAGAGCGAGACTCCGTCTCAAAAAAAAAAAAAAAAAAAAAAAAAAGAAAAGAAAAAGAAAAAACTCATCCTCATCTCTTATGTCTTCAGATTTGTAGATTTCATGTCAGATTTCCTGAACGTATGGCACACATGCGTGTATTTTCAAATAGTTAATGCATACCACTGGTGTTTTACTTTGAACATGTCACTTTCTAGAGAAATAGTTACTCTGGCTTTTAGAAATTGGCCTATCTTGCATATCTCTTCCACAGAGGTTGCCACATTTGAGGTCTTGATAGAAGTGGAGCAGAGACCAGGCACAGTGGCTTACGGTTGTAATCCCAACACTTTGGGAGGCCAAGGCAGGAGAATTGCTTGAGGCCAGGAGTCGGAGACCAACCTGGGCATCCTAGAGAGACCCCCATCTCTACAAAAAAATTGGGAGGTTGCTCGAATCCAGGAGTTCAAGGCTGTAGTGAGCTGCGATTCCACCACTGCACACCAGCCTGGGCAACATAGCAAGACATGCAGGTCTTACATTTAAGTCTGTAATCTATCTATAGTTATTTTTTGAGCAAGATCCTGTCTCTGAAAAAAAAAAAAAAAAAAGAATGGAACAGAGGAGACAAGTTCTAGCCATCTTCTCTGTTAACTGTAAGATCTAGGTGGATTAAATGGCAAGGCCTCCAGACTAAAAATTTTCCTCGAGTACAGGAATGGAAACATCATCAACTCAGTAACGTGAAGTTACAATTTTCCACCAACCTTTCCTTCTAACTTGATAAAACTTACATTCTGCACAACAAATATTCCTAAATTCAAAAGATCTTAGGTTGCTCAAATATAGTTCATAGTCCTTTTTTTTTTTTTTTAAGTATGAGCTCTTACAATATTTTGGTCTTTGTTTTGGGTTTTGTTTTGTTTTGTTTCAACTTTTAGGTTCAGGGGTACATGTGCAGGTTTGTTACATGGGTAAACTGCCACTGAGGTTTGGAATATGAATGATTCCATTACCCAGGCAGTGAGCATAGTTTCCAATAGGTAGTTTTTCAGTCCTTGCCCTCCTCCCACTCTCCTGCCTCTAGTAGTCCCCAGTGTCTATTGCTGTTATCTTTATGCTTGTGTATACTCAATGTTTAGCTCCCCCTTATAAGTGAGAACATGCAGTATTTGGTTTTCTGATCCTGCATTAATTTGCTTAAGGTAATGGCCTCCAGCTGCATCCATGTTGTGTTGCAAAGGACATAATTTTGTACTATTTTATGGCTGTGTAGTAGTCCTTGGTGTACATGTGTCACCTTTTGTTTATCTCATCCACTGTTGATGGACATCTAGGTTGATTCCATGTCTTTGCTATTGCGAATAGTGCTGCAATTAACATACAATTGCATGTTTCTTTTTTGTAGAATAATTTGTTTTCTTTAGGTACCTACCTAGTAGTAAGATTGCTGGGTTGAACGGTAGTTCTGTTTTAAGTTCTTTGACAAGTTACAGTGGCTGAACTAATTTACATTCCCACATTCAGTGTATATGCGTTCCCTTTTCTCCAGAACCTTGCCAACATCTGTTATTTTTTGGCCTTTTAATAATAGCCATTCTAGGCCAGGTGCAGTGGCTCACACCTGTAATCCCATCACTTTGGAAGCCAGAGGTGGGTGTTTGGAAACCTGAGGTCAGGAGTTTGAGACCAGCCTGGCTAACAGGGTGAGACCCCATCTCTATTAAAAATACAAAAATTAGCCAGGCAGGTGGTGGTGACTGTAATCCCAGCTACTTGGGAGGCTGAGGCAGGAGAATCACTTGAATCCAGGAGGTGGAGTTTGCAGTGAGCCGAGATCTTGCCATTGCACTCCAGTCTGGGTGATAAGAGTGAAACTCCATCTCAAAAAATAATAATAACAATAGCCATTCTGACTGGTATGAGACTGGTAACAATAGCCATTGCGGTTTTGATTTGCATTTCTCTGATGATTAGTGATGCCAAGCATTTTTTTCATATGTTTGTTGGCCACATGTGTGTCTTCTTTTGAGAACTGTTTATGTCCTTTGGCCCATTTTTTAATGGGGTTGTTTTTTGAACTGTTGAAGTTCCTTATAGATTCTGGAAAATAGAACTTTGTTGGATGCATAATTTGCAAATATTTTCTTCCATTCTCTAGGTTGTGTGTTTACTCTGCTGGTAGTTTCTTTTGCTGTGCAAAAGCTCTTTTGTTTAATTAGGTCCCACCTGTCAATTTTTGTTTTTGTTACCATTGCTTCTGGGGACTTAGTCATAAATTATTTGCCAAGGCTGATGTTCAGAATAATATTCCCTAGGTTTTCTTCTAAGATTTGTATAGGTTTACATATTACATATAAGTCTTTCATTTATCTTGAGTTAGTTTTTGTATATGGTGAAATGTAGGGGTCTACTTTCATTCTTCTGCATATGACTAGCCAGTTATTCCGGCATCATTTATTGAATAGGGAATTCTTTCTCCATTGCTTGTTTTTGTTGATTTTGTCAAAGATTAGATGGTTGTAGGTATGTACTTTATTTCTGGGTCTCTATCTTGTCCCATTGGTCTATGTGTCTGTTTTTATACAGTATCATGCTGTTTTGTTTACTGTAGCCTTGTTGTATAGTTTGAAGTTGGGTAGTGTGATGCCTCCAGCTTTGTTCTTTTCGCTTGGAATTGCTTTGGCAATTCAGGCTCTTTTTTGGTTCCACACGAATATTATAACAGTTTTTTAATTCTGTGAAAAATGATGTCGATAGCTTGATAGGAATAGCATTGAATCTGCAGGTTGCTTTGGGCAGTATGGTCATTTTAATGATGTTGATTCTTCTGATCCATGAGCATGAGATGTTTTTCCTCTTGTCTGTATCATCTGTAATTTCTTTCAGCAGTGTTTTGTAGTTCTTCTTGTAGAGATCTGTCAACTCCTTGGTTAAAGGTATTCCAGGGTATTTTTTTTAATGTGGCTATTATAAATGGAATTGCATTCTTAATTTGCCTCTCAGTTTGAATGTTATTGGTGTCTAGAAATGCTACTGACTTTTATACATTGGTTTTGTGTCCTGAAACTTTACTGAAATCATTTATTAGCAATAAGAGCCTCCTGGTGGAGTTGTTAGAGTTTTCTAGATATAGAATCACATTACCAGTGAAGAGAGACAATTTGACTTCTTTACCTATCTGGGTGCCTTTTATTTCTTTCTCTTGCCTGATTTCTCTGGCTAGGACTTCTAGTACAGCATTGAATAGGAATGGTGAGAGAGGGTATCCTCGTCTTGTTCCAGTTCTTAAGGGAAATGCTTCCAGCTTTAGCGCATTCAGTATGTTGGCTGTGAGTTTGCCACAGATAATTCTTATTATTTTGAGGTATGTTCCTTCAATGCCTAGTTTATTGAGGGTTTTCATCACGAAGGGATGTGGGATTTTATCAGAAGTTTTTTCTGCATCTATTGAGATAGCTGGGCATAGTGGCTCATGCCTGTAATCCCAGCACTTTGGGAGGCCAAGGCAGGTGGATCACCTGAGGTCAGGAGTTTGAGACCAGCCTGGTTAACATGGTGAGACCCTGTCTCCACTAAAAATACAAAAAAATCAGCCAGGGATGATGGCACATACCTGTAATCCCAGCTACTCAGAAGGCTGAGGTAGGAGAGTCGCTTGAACCTGGGAGGCAGATGTTGCAGTGAGCTGAAATCACGCCACTACACTCCAGGCTAAACGACAGAGCGAAACTCCATCTCAAAAAAAAAAAAAAAAAGGAAGCTTTTTCTGCACCTATTGAGTGAGATGATCGTATGGTTTTTTGTCTTGGTTTTGTTTTTTACAGGTGTGAGCCATCGGCCAGGTCTTTATTTTTAACTCTGTTTATGTGATGAATCACATTTGTTGATCTGTGTATATTGAACCACAAATCTGCATCCCAGGAATAAAGACTACTTGATCATAGGGAATTGACTTTTTGATGGGTTGCTGGATTCGGTTTATAGCATTTTGTTGAGGATTTTTGTGTATATGTTCATCAGGGAGATTGGCCTGTAGTTTTCTTTTTTGTTGTTGTGTTTTTGCCAGATTTTGGTATCAGAGTGATGCTGGCTTTGTAGAATGAGTTAAGAAAGAGTCCTTCCTCCTCTACTGTTTGGAATAGTTTCACTAGGATTGGTACTAAGCTTTTATTTGTATGTCTGGTAGAATTCTGCTATGAATCCACCTGGTCTAAGGCTCTTTTTGGTTGGTAGGTTTTTTTTAAGTTACTCATTCAATTTCAGAACTTGATATTGGTATGTTCAGGGTTTCTATTTCTTCCTGATTCCGTCTTGGGAGTTTATGTGTTTCTAGGAAATTATCCATCTCCTGTAGATTTTCTAGTGTGTGTGCATAGAGGTGTTCATAATCTTACCTAAGGATCTTTTGTATTTTCTGTGGGATCAGTTGTAATGTCATTTTTGTTGTTTCTGATTGTGCTTATTTGGTTCTTCTCTCTCTTTTCTTTGTTAATCTAGTAGCAGTCTATCAATCTCGATTCTTTCAAAGAAACTGTTTTTGGTTTTGTTGAGCCTTTGTACGAATTTTTGTGTCTTTATTTTGCTCTGTTCTGATTTATTTTCTTCTGCTAGCTCTGGGGCTAGTTCGTTCTTTTTTTTCTAGTTTCTCTAGGTGCTATGTTAGATTATGAATTTGAGATATTTCTAAATTCTTGATGTAGGTGTTTAGCACTGTAAACTTTCCTGTTAACACTGCTTTACCTCTATCCCAGAGATTTTGGTATGTTGTGTCTCTATCTTCATTTATTTCAAATAATTTTGAAATTTCTTCTTAATTTCATTGTTTACTCAAAAGTTATTCAAGAGCAAGTTGTTTAATTTTCATTTAATGTTGTGGTTTTGAGGGATCTCCTGGTTATTGATTTATACTTTTATCTCACTGTAGTCTGAATGTATGGTTGCTATGATTTCAATGTTTTTGAATTTATTGAGACTCGTTTTATGGCTGTGCATGTGGTTGATCTTGGACTATGTTCTATGTGCTGATGAGAAGAATATACATTCTGTGGTTGATGGGTAGAGTGTATCTATTTGGTCCAACTGGACAAGTGTTAAATTTAAGTACAGGATTTCTTTGGAAGTTTTCTGCCTCAGTTATCTGTCTAACACTGTCAGCAGAGTGTTGAAGTCCCCTGCCATTATTGTATAGCTGTCTAAGTCTTTTTGTAAGTCAAAAAGTGCTTGTTCTATGAATCTGGGTGCTCCAATGTTGGATGCATATCCATTTAGGATAGTTAAAGTCACCTTGTTGGATTGAACACTTTATCATTATGTGGTGTCCTTCTTTGTCCTTTTTTACAGTTCGTGTAAAGTCTATTTTGTCTGATATGAGACTAGCGACCCCTGCTCTTTTTTATGTTTCTGTAATAGATCTTCCTCCAACCCTTTACCTTGAGTCTATGAGTGTTGTTATGGTGAGATGGCTCTGTTGAAGACAGCAGATGAATGGGTCTTGTTTTTTTACTCAACTTGCCATCCTGAGCCATTTTTTTTTGTTTTTGAGACAGAGTTTCACTCTTGTTGCCTAGGCTGGAGTGCAGTGATGCGATCTCAGCTCACCACAACCTCCACCTCCTGGGTTCAAGCGATTCTCCTGCCTCAGCCTCCCCAGTAGCTGTGGTTACAGGCATGTGCCACCATGCCCGGTTAATTTTTTGTATTATTAGTAGAGACAGGGTTTCGCCATGTTGGCCAGGCTGGTCTCGAACTCCCGACCTCAGGTGATCCACCCACCTCAGCCTCCGAAAGTGCTGGGATTACAGGCATGAGCCACTGCACCTGGCCACTCGGTGCCTTTTAACTGGAGCATTAAGACCATTGATATTCAAGGTTAATTAATTTGGTCTTTGAATGAGGGGTACAGTTTTCAATGTATTTGGGAGGTTTTGTTGTTGTTGTTGTTGTTTGTTTGTTTTTGAGACAGAGTCTTGCTCTGTCACCCAGGCTAGCGTGCAGTGGCACGATCTGGCTCATTGCAACCTCTGTCTCCTGGGTTCAAGAGATTCTTCTGCGTCAGCCTCCCCAGTAGCTGGGACTACAGGCGTGTGCCACCACGCTTGGCTAATTTTTGCATTTTTAGTAGAGACGGCATTTCACCATATTGGCCAGGTTTGTCTTAAACTCCTGACCTCATGATCCGCCCCCCTCGGCCTCCCAAAGTCCTGAGATTACAGGCGTGAGCCACAGCGCCCAGCCAAGTTTTTGTTGTTGTTGTTGTTGTTTTTATAAAAGTAGTTCATGATGGCTGGATTCCTTTTATGTAGTACACATCCGTGATGGCATACTATCTGACTACCTGACTAAACTTTCTTCGGGAAATTCTCTGGTCTATGGTTTCTTTTTTTTTTTTTGACAGAGTCTCATTCTGTTGCCCAGGCTAGAGTACAGTGGTGTGGTCTCTGCTCACTGCAACCTCCACCTCCTAGGTTCAAGCGATTCTCCTGCCTCAGCCTCCCGAGTATCTGGGATTACAGGTACCTGCCACCATGTCTGGCTAATATTTTATATTTTTAGTAGAGATAGGGTTTCACCATATTGGCCAGGCTGGTCTCGAACTCCTGACCTCATGATCTGCCCACCTAGGCCTCCCAAAGCAGTGGGATTACAGGCGTGAGCCACCGCGCCTGGCCCTTCTGTGGTTTCTTATTGTCTCAGGTCAAGCACGCATTTCCTCCATGTGGTATTTTAGGGTATGTGAAATGTGTTCTCAACCATCTTCATAAGTTTTGTTTCTTCAGGTCCCCTTATGTAGCCCATCAGAACTACTTTCTATTTCCAAATGTTCCATGGCACACCACCTCCGTGCCTCTGTGTTCCCCATGTGGAAGGTTCTGTCTCCATCTCTTACTCCACTGATTCTTCAAGTCCAAGTTATATAACCCCCACAGCCTTTTGTATGGTACTTTAGTGTAAAATGCCTTATGTTAGCATAAACTGAGTATTTGTCATATTCAGTTATATTAGACTGAATATTCTTTTTTTTTTTTTTTTTTTTTGAGGCGGAGTCTCGCTCTGTCGCCCAGGCTGGAGTGCAGTGGCCCGATCTCGGCTCACTTAGACTGAATATTCTTAAAGAGTAAGAATCAGTTCTTATCTATCCTTTAGACTACTGGGATCAGCACAGTTTATTTAGTAAAATTGAATACCTTCAATCAAAGCCTCCAACCGGCAGTGATAGACTCAGTATCAGTTCTTAAAAAGTATCTGGTTGCTGAAGACAACAACCATACATCTATCGTTGGGGTAGCTGGGTGCAAAACGAAAAAAGGAAAGAGAATAATACTTTCAAGTACTTACTATGTACAGTGCATTATTATGTCCTTTTATATAATTCAGTCAGTCAGTCATTCAACAAACATTTATCGAGTCTCACTAGCGCTGTGCTAGGAGATGGGAATACAAAGATAAAAAGTCATAATCCTTGCTTTTAAGGCACTAATAATCTAATACAGCAAGTATATCAATGAATTCAGTCTAACATGATGGAAGCAATGATAGAGGACACATGAAGTGCTTTGGGAACACAGAGACCAGATATATACGTTCAATTATCTGGGCAGCCAATTCCTTCCAGAGGAAGTATCCTTGAGATGAGCTTTGAAATATAAGAAGTCAGCTAGATAAGGAAATGGGGAAGGGCATTCCAGGGACAGGGAAAAGTATGCACAAAGGCCTGGCAGCATGAAATACCACCATGCTTGTGGGAGTGGGGGTTATGGCAGGAAACAAGACCACAGAACTGGGCAAGGGCCAGGATATGAAAGACCATGGGGATAAGTTTAGGTTATCCTGAAAGCTAGAGGACATCTTGAAGGCTTTAAAGCCAGAGAGTGATGGGATCAGGTTTGCCCTTTAGAAAGGCCCCACTGGCAGTGACTTGGAGAATGCATTGGAGGGAAGACAGGTGGACTAGTTAGAATAGACTAGTTAGAATGCTTTTGCAGTCATCTCATGGGGGAGTGATGAGAGACGAAACAAATGGGAATAGAGAAAAAGAAAGCAATAAGAGAGGGAGACTAGATTCCATGAAACTTGGAGATTGTTTGGACGTGGGGTGGGGTTAAGAATGAAGAATCTAGGATTCCCACACATTGCCTTGGATGATGATACAACTCAGACTAGGGTGAGGGAGGTGAGGCACTTGCCTCAGACACAAAATTAAGGGGGAATCTCCCAAAACTCAGCAAGATAAATAATACTTTAATGCAATATTTGCAAAATTAAAATGACGGCAAGAGTCCGGGTGCAGTAGCTCACGCCTGTAATCCCAGCACTTTGGGAGGCCAAGGTGGGGGGAATCACTTGAGGTTAGGAGTTCAAGACCAGCCCAACCAATATGGTGAAACCCCATCTCTACTAAAGATACAAAAATTAGCCAGGCATGATGGTGGATGCCTGTAATCCCAGCTACTCGGGAGGCTGAGGCAGGTTGCAGTGAGCTGGGATCGCACCACTGCCCTCCAGCCTGGGCGACAGAGTAAGACTCTGTCTCAAAAAAGTAAATACATTAATTAAATAACTCCAAGAAAATCCATGATGAACAAAGCGTCAAAATTTTAGGAAAGAATGTGGCTGTGCTTGCATGATCTGGTTTCACTCTCCTCGCCCTAACCCTGGCCCTGAATAAGAAAGGTATTGTTAATTCATTTTCACTGAGAAAACTGCAGTCCAGAGAAGTAAAATTACTAACTGAAGGTCACACAGCCAGCAAATGCCAGGATCCAGGGCCCTCACCCCGGGAGTGCATAAGGCAGTGCCCCTCTCCACTGCGGCACCCTTGCAGGGCTGAGGTCCCCTGGCTGCAGTGGTGAGTGCTGTGCTGTCTTCCTTACTTGCTTTCCACTTTTAGCAAATAGTGACTATGTCAATAAAGGGAGGTGTCCTCAAACCCTATTGTCTTGAGTTGAGTTTAGCAGTAAAACAAACAAACAAAGGTCATATACAAGCAGAGAGTTAAGTGTGCAAGTTACAAAAGTAATAAAATCTTGGGCTAGACGCAGTGGCTCATGCCTGTAATCTGAGCACTTTGGGAGACTGAGGTGGGAGGATCACCTTAGCCCGGAAGTTTGAGGCTGCAGTGAGCTGTGATTGCATCACCGTGCTCCAACTGGGGTGAAAGAGCAAGACATTGTCTCAAAAAAAAAAAAAAAAAAGAAAAGAAAAGAAAAGAAAAGAAACAAACAAAGAAAAAGAAATCTTTGAGAGCCAGTCTGGACTCAAATAGCAAACATCAATTTCTGAAGTTTCGGAAAGCATGGAATCAGCAAATACAGAATTGATCATGCAAATGATGACCCATGGTGTCAGTACACACGCATTAAGTATAGTTACTTGGAATCAATACAATCGAAATAAGTAAATATATGGGCACTTTGGCACTCAGGTCCTTCATCTCAGAATTCCTGGAGGTTCCACTCTGCCACCAGATCTCAGTTGGCATCTGATATGGTTTGGCTGTGTCCTCACCCAAATCTTGTATCAAATTATAGTTCCCATAATTCCCTTGTGCTTTGGGAGGGACCCACCGGGAGATAATTGAGTCATGGGGGCTGTTCATGGTAGTGAATAAGTCTCACAGGATCTGATGGTTTTATAAGAGGAAACTCTTTTTGCTTGGCTCTCACGCTTCTCTTGTCTGCCACCATGTGAAATGTGACTTTCACCTTCCACCATGATTGTGAGGCCTCCCCAGGAATGTGGAACTATGAGTCTATTAAATCCCTTTCTTTTGTAAATTGCCCAGTCTCGGATATGTCTTTATCAGCAGCGTGAAAACAGACTAATACAGCATCTGTGGAAAACAAGTAATCTTTCTTTTAACTTGGTCAATTCCAGAGATTTTGAGCTCTCAATTCAGACATGAGCCCTGCCAATGCCTTTAGACAGAGCTTCCTTCTGCAGACTACTGTGAAGAACGTGTTTTGTTTTTGTTTTGAGATGGAGTCTCACTCTGTCCCTCAGGCTGGAGGGCAGTGACACAACCTTGGCTCACCGCAACCTCTGACTCCTAGGTTCAAGCAATTCTCTTGTCTCAGCCTCCTGAGTAACTGGGATTATAGGCACATGCTGTCACACCCAACTAATTTTTGTATTTTTAGTAGAGACGGAGTTTTCCCATGTTGGCCAAGGTGGTCTTGAACTCCTGACCTCAAGTGATCTGCCAGAATGCGTTCTAAGTGGCTCTGAGTAACAAACTTCCCAGTGTTGATGATGGCCCAGTACATGACCTAGACTGATGACAATTCTCAGCCCAAATTATGGTGGCTTTAGCCACTGCAAAGCTGTATAAGGTACAGAATAGCACTAGTTATATATGTTTTCATATTTCTTTTCTCTTCGTGATATGAATCCACTATAATGCACTAAAAGATTATTTATTTACTGCTGTAATTTTGTTTTCCATTATAGCTATTGCTTCCCAAAGTCAACGTAAAAATAGTTTACTACTGGTAACTTGCTTGGTTAACCCAACTTACGCAATATGTTAGTATAGTAAATGTTTTATATAAACAGTTTTTGAGGGCACAGCACAAGTCAAAAGTCTACAGAGGCAATGTGACTTAATTTCTGGAAAATTAAGAGTTTCATGAACATCTAAGAATTGAAATAGATGAACATATATTTAATGGTTAGTGGCATCAAAATCAAACATTAAGGCTAATTGCAATGTACTTATCTCACTTGACCAGTTAAAATGGTTTTCAACTCGTAAAATTCTGCCTTTGAGGTAAGATTACAACATGTAAAAGTTTTTCAGTGTGATTTTAACCAACCTAGCCATTTATTTAGGACTAAGACCATATTTTTGATCAGGGACATTTTCTCCTTGTTCAAGTACAGTTGTAAATTTGTTTTATTTTGAAATATTTTAACATAAAAAAATGTTTAGCATGTAATGTTATGGGCACCTATTCAGCAAAAAGCCCCATTTAAGTTGTAAACTTGGTATAACTGAAGCTTTCTGTGCACTCCTCCCCATTTTGTTCCCACTTTTCCCATTGGGTACTGACATCAATCTCAGTTATTCTTGCTACATGTTACCTATATCAGTCCGTTGTCATACTGCTATGAAGAAATACCCCAAACTGGGTGATTTATAAAGGAAAGAGGTGTAATTGACTCACAGTTCTGCATTGCTGGGGAAGTCTCAGGAAACTTACAATCATAGTGGAAGGCAAAGGAGAAGCAGGCACTTCCTTCACAGGGTAGCAGGGAGTGCATGCAGGAGAAATGCCAAATACTTATAAAACCATCAGATCTTGTGAGAATTCACTCACTATCATGAGAACAGCATGGGGGAAACCACCCCCATAATTCAATTACCTCCACCTGGTCCCACCTTTGATACATGGGGATTATGGAGATTACAATTCAAGATGAGATTTGGGTGGGGACACAGAACCTAACCAGATCATTCCACCCCTGGCCTCTCCCAAACCTCATATCCTTTTTACATTTCAAAACCAATCATACCTTCCCAACAGTGCCCCAAATTCTTCATTCATTCCAGCATTAAACCAAGTCCAAGTCCAAGTCCAAGTCCAAAGCCTCATCTGAGACAAGGCAATTCCCTTCCACCTATGAGCCTGTAAAATTAAAAGCAAGTTAGTTACTTCCTAGATACAATGGGGGTACAAGCATTGGGTAAATGCACTCATTCCAAATGGGAGAAATTGGCAAAAATGAAGGGGTTACAGGGCCCTTGCAAGTCCAAAATCCAGTGGGGCAGTCAAATCTTAAAGCTCCAAAATCATTTCCTTTGACTCCATGTCTCACATCCAGGTCACGCTGATGCAAGGGGTGGGTTCCCATGGTCTTGGGCAGCTCCACCCTGTGGCTTTGCAGGGTACAGCCCCCTTCCCAGCTGCTTTCACAGACTGGCGTTGAGTGTGGCTTTTCCAGGTGCATGGTGCAAGCTGTTGATGGATCTACCATTCTGGCGTCTGGAGGACAGTGGCCCTCTTCTCACAGCTCCACAAGGCAGTGCCCCAGCAGGGACTCTGTGTGGGGACTCTGACCCCATATTTCCCTTCCACACTGCACTAGCAGAGGTTCTCCATAAGGGCTCTGCCCTTGTGGCAAACTTCTGCCTAGATATCTAAGCATTTCCATATATCCTCTGAAATCTAGACAGATGTTTCCCAACCTCAATTCTTGACTTCTGTACACCCACAGGCCCAACACCACAGGTAAGCCACCAAGGCTTGGGGCTTGCATCCTCTGAAGCAACATCCTGAGCTTTACCTTAGACCCTTTTAGTCATGGCTGGAATGCAGGCCACCAAGTCCCAAGACTGCACAAAGCAGCAGGGCCCTGGGCCCGCCCATGAAACCATTTTTTCCTCCTAAGCTTCTGGGCCTGTGATGAGAGGGGCTGCCAAGAAGACCTCTGACATGCCCTGGAAATATTTTCCCCATTGTCTTGGAGATTAACATTTGGCTCCTCATTACTTAAGCAAATTTCTGCAGTGGGCTTGAATTTCTCCTCAGAAAATGGGTTTTTCTTTTCTATTGCTTTGTCAGCCTGCAAATTTGTCAAACTGTTATGCTTGGCTTCCCTTTTAAACATAAGTTCCAATTCCAAACCATCTCGTTGCAGATGCAGAAAACCGAATGCTTTTAAGAGCACCAAAGTCACATCTTGAACACTTTGCTGCTTAGAAAATTGTTCTGCCAGATACCATAGATCATCTCTGTCAAGTTCAAAGTTCCACAGACCTCTAGGGCAGGGGCAAAATGCCATCAGTCTCTTTGCTAAAGCACAGCAAGAGTCACCTTTGCTCCAGAATAAGTTCCTCATCTACATCTGAGACAGCCTTAGCCTGGACTCCATTGTCCATATCACTATTAGCATTTTAGTCAAAACCATTCATTCAACAAGTCTCTAGGAAGTTCTAAAATTTCCCACATCTTCCTGTCTTACTCTGAACCCTCCAAACTGTTTCAACCTCTGCCTGTTACCTAGTTCCAAATTCACTTCCACATTTTTGGGTGTTTTTATAGCAGTGCCCCACTACCTTGGTACCAATTTACTGTATTAGTCCATTCTCACACTACTATGAAAAAATACCTGAGACTGGGTAATTTAATAAAGGAAAGAGGCTTAATTGACTCACAGTTCCGCATTGCTGGGGAGGCCTCAGGAAACTTACAATCGTGGTAGAAGGCAAAGGAGAAACAAGCACCTTCTCACAGGGTGGCAGGACAGAGTGAGTGCAAGCAGGGGAACTGCCAGACACTTATAAAACCATCAGATCTCATGAGAACTCACTCACTATCACGAGAACAGCAGGTGGGAAACCGCCCCCACGATCCAATTACCTTCACCTGGTCCTGCCCTTGACACGTGAGGATAATGGGGATTACAACTCAAGATCAGATTTGGGTGGGGACACAAAGCCCAACCGTATCATTATCCCTCTGAACTGTTGGGTACATTCTTTAATGACCAGGGGCTTTGGGATGTGTAGAAGAATATTCCTAGCTATTTGTACTTTGTTTAATGCTCAGATTATTAAACCTCATATATCTAATATTTGAAAACTAAATTTTCTTGAACATTTAAGAATTAAATTTAATTAATTAAATTTCCCCAAACAATTTTAAACTGTAATTACAAATATATTTATTAGCATGGTTGATTTCTAAGACATTTCGAACACCTCAGATGGTGTATGTAAATAAAACATACAAATGATAATAGAATGTATTATTATACTTAAATTATTTTTGAGACATCAGAATAACTAGCTAACTTTATTATGTTTGTAGTTATTTTTATACCTTTTTTGGGTTATAGTTATTTTTATTTTAATAACATCTTGAGTTTTTGTAACAATTTTTTTGATACATTCCCAGGATTGCAGTAATCTTACCAGATCCAAAAGAAAAATACTCCATAGAACAGCCAAGGTTGTAAGATGTGGCTTATCAAAGATTATTCTCCAGAGCACAGGACTTGAGGGCTTCTTAGGTGAGTCAAATCTGATCCCTGGTCATGGGGCTGAACTTCTTGTTTATAGTAAAGCTCCACTTAACATCTCAGTAAAACTTTTCAAGATCATTTTTAGCCTGTGTTTTAGTTTTTGCAACTTGCTATCTTCCTTCAAAATAGTTTACTTTGAGCAGGGAATGGAGACTCATGTCTGTAATCCCAGCACTTTTTCTTTCTTTCTTTCTTTCTTTCTTTCTTTCTTTCTTTCTTTCTTTCTTTCTTTCTTTCTTTCTTTCTTTCTTTCTTTCTTTTCTTTTCTTTTCTTTTCTTTCTTTTTTTTAAGTTCTGGGATACATGTGCAGAAGTTGCAGGTCTGTTACATAGGTATACATGTGCCATGGTGGTTTGCGGCACCCTGTCTCCTAGGTTTTAAGCCCCGCATGCATCAGGTATTTGTCCTAATGCTCTCCTTCCCCTTCTCCCCCACCCCTCGACAGGCCCCGGTGTCCGATGTTCCCCTCCTGTGTCCATGTGTTCTCATTGTTCAACTCCCACTTATGAGTGAGAACATGTGGTGTTTGGTTTTCTGTTCCTGTGTTAGTTTGCTAAGAATGATGGTTTCCAGCTTCATCCATGTCCCTGCAAAGGACGAGAACTCATTCATTCTTTTTATGGCTGCAATCCTAGCACTTTGAGATGCTGAAGTGGGAGAACCAATTGAGCCCAGGAATTGGAGGCTGCAGTGAGCTAGGATCACCCCACTGCACTCCAGCCTGGGCGATATAGTAAGACCCTGTCTCTGAAACACAAAACAGGCCGGGTGCGGTGGCTCACGCCTGTAATCCCAGCACTTTGGGAGGCCGAGACGGGTGGATCACGAGGTCAGGAGATCGAGACCATCCTGGCTAACATGGTGAAACCCCGTCTCTACTAAAAAATACAAAAAACTAGCCGGGCGAGGGGACAGGCGCCTGTAGTCCCAGCTACTCGGGAGGCTGAGGCAGGAGAATGGCGTAAACCGGAGTGGCGGAGCTTGCAGTGAGCTGAGATCCGGCCACTGCACTCCAGCCTGGGCTACAGAGCGAGACTCCATCTCAAAAAACAAACAAACAAAAAAACACAAAACAAGCAAAAATCCAAATCGTTTACTTTTTCTTTATAGTCCTGGTTGGTTAGTGTTAGATAACGCGTTCTGCTATTATATATTCACCTGGTCTGTTTTCATATTAAAACCCTATTCATTTCTTGTTGTATTTCACTATAACCTGTAGGACTATCAAGAAGTTTAATTACCTAGGAGATGCACAGTTAGCTTTCCTCTTTAAGACATTTGACACATTTATCTCTATTGAACTATTGTTTTGCATCTTATGTGTAACCAGCTGCTGTGATTGTTAAACTCCTATCTTCCCTGCTGTTGTGTGTGACCACTGGGGACAGTAATTCTTCCTGTCTTTTGTATAGTCTCTACAATTTCCAGGACTTTTTAACAGTGTTGTATTCAACATTTTTCTTATACAGATAGGAAGAATTATACATCCATACTTGATTAATAGGTAAAAACTTAAAGAAAGAAAGAAAACACACATGCTTCCTCTTTTATTTATTAAAATCAATACAAATAAAACGTATTTCCTTATAATCATTCTTTTTCTAGTACGTTACCTTTTGTATAATTTAGGCTGATGTTCTTTTTTCAGGTATCATAAACCCTTGGCCTTTTATAGATTCGATTTGTTCTAACTAAGTTTATTAACAGTAATGTTTATTGTTCATGATGGGAAACCGTTTAAGTAAGTTGCTTTGCCCTGTAGCATTGTTCTGGCATCCTTAAAGACGTTCTGGCTTTTTGGCAAGACATGAAGTTCTAAAAACCATCCTGATTTTTCCTGCTGCAAGACATGGAATCAGCTGTTCTCTAGGAGTCCTTCTCTTTTTGGTAGACAGTAGTATTAGAAACCAACTTATACTTATATCCATCTGCATAAGAAAAATGTTGAATACAACACAGTTAAAAAGTCCCAGAAATTGTAGAGACTATACAAAAGACAGGAAGAATTACTGTCCCTAGTGGTCACATACAACAACAGGGAAGATAGGAGTTTAACAATCACTGAAGCTGTTATACATAAATGTGCTGCTGTTGCCATGGGACCAAATTCAAGAGTGATAGAGCTAGAAAATATGTTTTAAAGCCAAAAGCTTATACTGATTTTTCCATTTAAATACATGATGTTACTATACTCTACTTTCCTAATAGTAGAAAGTTTTATCATTGCCTAACTGAGAAAAGCCATTCCCTGCCACAAGAAGGAAAATCTCTAACCGCTGAACATTTATTTCACCAAAACTCCTCCCAGGAGATATAAGTTCCCCACAAATAACACATTTTGATTTACTATTCTATTTAATTAAACAAGTACATAACTGAAGCATTCTGAACACAGATGCAGGAGGACTTAGGTGTCAGGCTGAAGATCACTTATGTCTTTTTTTTTTTTTTTGGGCTATTAATCATGCCACGTTATTTTTAATTATGTACAAAGATCTAACATGTCACCCAGGGACCATTTCACCCACTGCTCTGTTTGGCCGCCAGTCTTTTGTCTCTTCAGCAATGGTGAGGCGGATACTCTTTCCTCAGGGAAGAGAAATTCATGGTTTGTTGCCCTTGCCAATAACTAAAATGTTGGAAATTCAAGCGGTAAACCTGTTGCCATTGGCATCTTTCACGTGAACCACATCAAACGATCCAGGGTGCCTCTCTCTGTTGCTGATCACACCAATTCTTCCCAGGTTAGCACCTCCAGTCACCATACACAGCTTACCGGCATCAAACTGGATGAAATCAGTAATCTTGCCAGTCTCCAAATCAATCTGAATGGTGTCATTCACCTTGATGAGGGGATCAGAATAGCGGATAGTGTGAGCATCATGAGTCATCAGATGAGGGATTCCTTTCGTGCCCACAAAGATTTTTCTCACTTTGCACAACTTGTACTTGGCCACCTCAGGTGTAATAAGATGTATATCAAAGTGACTCTTGGTGTCATAGATCAGACAGAAATTCTCTCCCTTCTTGTCAATGCTGATGACATCCATGAATCCAGCAGGGTAGGTTATATCTGTTTCAGACCTTGCCATCGATCTTAATGAACGGCTGCATGCAAATCTTTACTTCATCTCCTGTCAGGGCATACTTAAAGTCTGTTCCTTAGGAAAATGATGAGGGGGAGACACTCTCTCAACTTGTAGGGACCACTGGATGGACGAGGAGCAAACACACTGGACAATGTATCCAGCATCCAATGCTTTGGAGCTGCTACCTGCTTCAGATGCTTCTTGGGACTATGAGCCATGGCTGCGTTAGGCAAGGAAAGAGGATCACCTATGTCTTAACCCTTTCTTGTTGCAATAACAGAATAACTAAACCTGGGTAATTTATAAAGAAAAGAGGTTTATTTAGTTGGTTCTGCAAGCTAGGAAGTATGAGAAGAACGGCTCCAGCATCTGCTTGGCTTCTGATGAGGGGCCCATGGTAGGTTAAAATATGATGGAGAGGCTGGGCGTGACGGCTCAAGCTTGTAATCCCAGTGCTCTGGGAGGCCAAGGTGAGCAGATCATTTGAGGTCAGGAGTTCGAGACCACCCTGGCCAACATGATGAAACCCCATCTCTACTAAAAATATACAAAAAATTAGCTGGGCATGGTGGCGTATGCCTGTAGTCCCAGCTACTCAGGAGGCCTAGGCAGGAAAATCGTTTGAGCCCAGGAGGCAGAGGTGGCAGTAAGCCGAGATCGTGCCACTGCACTCCAGCCTGATGACACAGCAAGACTCTTTTTCAAAAGAAAAAAAAAAAAAAACATGGTGGAAAGGTCAAAGGTGAAGTGGACATGTGTAAAGAAAGGCAAAACCTAAGGGATGTCCCGGCTTTATAACAACCTGCCCTTCTGTGAACTAATCCATTCCCAAGAGACCTAATCCAAGACTAATCCAAGAACTCACTCACTACTGCGAGAACAGCACAAGTCATTCATGAGGGATCCACCCCCATGGCCCAAACACCTCCCACTAGCCCCACCTCCCAGTGCTGCCACTTTGGAGATCAAATTTCAACATCAGTTTTTTGGGAAAATAAACTCAAACCATACCCATATCATAGCAATCTACAAAATCATGAAAGCCATCAGGGTTGCCATAACCACACTTAAATTATTTTAACTCTGTTATCTAAGGATCCCAGGAACACCAGCAATAAAAATTTTCACTCAAAGACTTTTCAGAGGAGTCTCAGTTCTCATTTAAAGCTTTAATGTCATCATAATGTTGGGTTCCTTAGCCATCCTAAAGGCTGTATGCTCTGAAGCATTTACTTGTTTCTTTTACAACATTAAAAATGGAACACTTCCATTTTTAGGGCAAGCAATTTGTTTTATTGGAATTTCTTGGGTAGTCTCCAGCTGTGCAGGCCAAGTGACTTATCTGGGGGTCACAGACACATTCTGAACTTGTGAGCTCTTCATTTCTGAGTCAATCAGAGTGGAAACTCTATTCAGCTTGTTAACACACATTTAGTGAGTCTCTCTTATACACCTGGCCCAAATATATATAGGAAATAGAAGTTTGGAAATGAAAAATGTTTGTTTCATTCCTTTAAGCCACCTCTAGGAGCTAGACTAGGCTTTCAGAATCAAGGACTATATATCAAGGACTGTACTTCTAAGAGGATCAGCTCAACTCCTGAGTGTTGCATGGGAATGGGGTCAGTCCTAGAGATGACTCATGGATTGAAATTGGTCTAGGGGGGATCAGCAGTGGCCCTGATTGTGTGTTGGTCATGTAGTGGAAGGAAGAAGAAAGAGGGCTCTGTAAAGAGGAAACTCAGTCAGGAAGTGGAAGGACCACAGACTTCTGGGCTGACCCTCCCTGGAGTGCCCTTGAGCCCCTAATCTGGTCTGGGGATGACCCCTTTGAATATATTGGAACAGACCTGGAACCCCAAGGCTGGAGCACTATTCCCATTCAGGGAATAGTGATGCATGTGGGCCAATCAGTGGCTCACCTAGCCCCACCCTATTCCATGGCTGCCCCACCAGGACCTCGTCTTCTCTGGTTCCCATGCTGCAATGATCTGGGATGCATTTCTGTGTGTTTGAAGTCTTTAGGTAGCAGCTAGGAGAACTACTATTTCTGACATTAAAGAAATCATGTTTGGTGATCATAAACCAGTTTCATCATTTAATCTTTTTGTATATCCAGATTATGACCTTCTCTTTCTTTCTTTCTTTATTAATTTGCCAATTCATTTATTTAGCAAATATTTTTCAAGATCTTTATGTGCACATAGCAGTAGTTAGGAAGGTGAGAGATTAACAAGCACAAAATGTATTCTGTAGAGAGGTGACTGCAGTATTACATGGTGTGACAAAGTGACAATTTAGGGACAAGTTTTGAAAATGAGATTCTCCAAAGTTGAATTGAAATAAAACATAAAGTGCATAAGATTAGCCATCCATAGAAGTTACTCAACCTGACTGACACAAATGAGTCTTCCCCATAGTAACAACTGTAAATATAACTACATTTGTAATTGGGGAAACATAATATGAGGTTATGTTGTCCTACTATAATAACAAAAGCATTCATGTGTGGGGAGAAAGGGTGAAAAAGAAAAGTATTGGCTGGGCGCGGCGGCTCATGCCTATAATCCCAGCACTTTGGGAGGCTGAGGTGGGTGGATCACCTGACCTCAGGAGTTCAAGACCAGCCTGGGCAACAAGGTGAAACCCCATCTCTACTAAAAATACAAAAATTAGCTGGGCATGATGGCAGGCACCTGTAATTCCAGCTATTCAGTAGACTGAGGTATGAGAATTGCTTGAATCCGGGAGGTGGAGTTTGCAGCAAGCCTAGATCGCTCTACTGTACTCCATCCAGCCTGGGTAAGGAACGAAACTCATAGCAACAAAGAAAAGTATCGCTAGTGTGCCTCCAGCACTGTCCAAGGGAGAGAAAATAATAGACCAGTGTTTGTTATCTAGATGGACATAGTCCCAGAGAGAAGGCTAATATTTGCATAGTGCTTTACTTTACAAAGCGCTTTCATGTACATATCTCTTTCAACATTCACAATTGCCCCATAAACACGCTATCATTATCATTCCTGTTTTATTGAGGAGGAAATGGAGTCTGGAGGCAAAGTGACTTTCCAAGGTCACCTTGTCAATGGAGTAGACCTAGGAGTGATCTGAGTTGAAGGTGAGTGGGGTACTTTCCACTTCCCTGTAGCTGTCTCATATACGCCAGTGAAAACCCACCACAAGGCCAGGCGCAGTGGCTCACACCTGTAATCCCAGCACTTAGGGAGGCCAAGGCAGGAGGATTGCTTGAGCCTAGGAGTTGGAGACCAGCCTGGGTAACATAGTGAGACCCCGTCTCTACAAAAAATACAAAAATTAGCCAGGTGTGGTGGTATTCCAGCTTCTCCAAGTCCCAAGGATTGCTGGAGCCTGGGAGGTCGAGATTGCAGTGAGCAGTGATGGAGTCACTGCACTACAGCCTCGGTGACAGAATATGAAAGAAAAAAACGGGGGCTGGTTTCAGGTTTTTGCAACCTGTGTAGCTGTGACCTGCACCAGGGAGGGGCTTACTCTTAGTTTAATGCGTTTTTTTTGTTTGTTTTTTTGTTTGTTTGTTTTTTTTGAGACGGAGTCTCACGCTGTTGCCCAGGCTGGAGTGCAGTGGCGCGATCTCGGCTCACTGCAAGCTCCGCCTCCCAGGTTCCCGCCATTCTCCTGCCTCAGCCTCCTGAGTAGCTGGGACTACAGGCGCCCGCCACCGCGCCCGGCTAATTTTTTTGTATTTTTAGTAGAGACGGGGTTTCACTGTGGTCTCGATCTCCTGACCTTGTGATCCGCCCGCCTCGGCCTCCCAAAGTGCTGGGATTACAGGCGTGAGCCACCGCGCCCGGCCAGTTTAATGCGTTATTGTCACTATCCTGAAGTTCGTTAATAATTTTTTAACAAGGAACTGGGTATTTTCATTTTGTACCAGATCCTACAAATTGCACAGCCAGTCCTGACTGTACAAGTGATGGCTACCAGCTGGGCCTGACAGTCTTGGGAGTTTGTCCCAAAGTTTTGGGAGCTTGAAGGGTATATGGGACCTGGAAACAAGGACAGGAGAGGAAGTAGGCATAGGGAGAAACATGGGGAAAGGCAGGGTGGTAGGGCATACTGGGCACACTCTCCAGAGTAATACCATCTTGCAAGCTTGCTGCCTTTGGTTCATTCCAGAATATCCCTGATAAAGAGTTATTGAAAGTAATGACAAAGACTGCAATTGCTTTTGCACCAAACTAATACCACAACAGGTCTGTATGCTTAGTCCTTACATGTCTCCAAAGACACCATGATTGACTTGATTGACTCTTGGCCAGCAACTGGGAATATGGCTCCTGAAATGTTCTTTACGGTAGTGATGGATAGTTTTTGTTTCTTTTTGGGACAGAGTCTCACTCTATCACCCAGGCTGGAGTGCAGTGGTATGATCATAGCTCACTGCAGCCTTGATCTCCTGGGCTCAAGTAATTGTCCCACCTCAGCCTCCTGAGTAGCTAGGACTACACGCATGCAACATCATGCCCAGCTAATTTTTAATTTCATTTTCAGAGAGACAGGGTCTCGCTATGGTGCCCAGGCTGGTCTCAAACTCCTGGACTCAAGAAATCCTCCTGTCTCAATCTCAAAACGTTTTTTTTTTTTTTTTTTTTTTTTTGAGACAGAGTCTCACTCTGTCACCCAGGCTGGAGTGCATTGGCCGGATCTCAGCTCACTGCAAGCTCCGCCTCCCGGGTTCACGCCATTCTCCTGCCTCAGCCTCCCGAGTAGCTGGGACTACAGGCGCCTGCCACCTTGCCCGGCTAAGTTTTTGTATTTTTAGTAGAGACGGGGGTTTCACTGTGTTAGCCAGGATGGTCTCGATCTTCTGACCTCGTGATCCGCCCGTCTCAGCCTCCCAAAGTGCTGGGATTACAGGCTTGAGCCACCGCGCCCGGCCCTCGAAAAGTTTTAGAATTACAGGCGAGAGCCAATGCACCTGGCTATGATTGATGGTTTTGCTACATATACTTGGAGCAATGGGCCACACTGTACTGGTTTGTTGGGCTCTTTGCACAAATATCAAGACACTTGGGTTTTTTTACTGGGATCTTGAGTGTTGGTTGTCATGACTGGTTGTATAGCAGGAGGTACCTTTGTGACCCACCTGCTACAAAGCCCTCAGATTCTGAGACTCGTATATACCAGATAGCTCTACCGGAGAGAAAGTGCTCCTGTGTGGCTGTGAATGAGGAAGGAAATCAGAGGCCTATGCTGGGCCTCCCAGGACCCTCCCTGGACTCCTCTGTTTGCACATTCCCTGCCATTTTTGCTCAGTATGCTTTGCTGCAATGAATCTTCAAGCCCTGTCACTGAGTCTCGTGCATCCATCTGGCGAATAACCAAAAACAAGACAAAGTCTTTGGAAATAGTCCTTACGCTATTTTCTGCATTTTTCATGATCAGAATCCATGTGGGTTTTTTTTTAATCACACACACACAAAAAAATTCACTATGACAAAAATTTGGAACTCAGGAAAGAAAAGTATTCGTTAATGAGCTACAAAAATAAGCCATGGCAATGAGCAAAATGCAGGTGGGTGGGGAGGACGCTTGTAACTCTGATCACAAGAAAAGTGGTCATTTCTTTAACATATGAATGGTTCCTATAAACCAAGAAGAAAATCCCAACAATCCAACAGGAAAATTATTGAATGGATTACGCACACAAAAGATATGATAGTTCACTCAAAAAGGAAAGAAAAGATAAGAATACTAAGCAATAAATTCAAAATTAAACCAAAGTAAGATACCAATGGCATGAATCAAATGCTTTGCTGATATTGTGGGATAGGGTATGGTAGATTTATATATCGCTTATGAGGGTACAAATTAATACAACTTCTTTGGATTTTAATTTCCCAATCGTTCTAAAAATTTAAAATGACCTGTCCTTTGGCCTAGTGAATCCACTCTAAAAAACTATCTCACAGATATGGTTCCTGAGTATAGGTTAAATAAAAGACATTCACTCACTGAATGCTGTTTATAAAAGCAAATGTCTAAACAATCCATGCGTCCATCAACAAAATTCTGGCTGAATTATGCTTAATCCATACATTAGAAAAGTATAGAGCAATTCAAAAAAAATAAGAAAAGGCCAGGCGTGCTGTGGCTCACACCTGTAATCCCAGCACTTTGGGAAGCTGAGGCAGGTGGATCACTTGAGGTCAGAAGTTCGAGACCAGCCTGGCCAACATGGTGAAACCCCTATCTCTACTAAAAATACAAAAATTAGCCAGGCGTGGTGGCTCACGCCTGTAATCCCAGCTACTTGGGAAGCTGAGGCAGGAGAATCACTTGAACTGGGGACGCAGAGGTTGCAGTGAGCCAAGATCACACCACTGCACTCCAGCCTGGGCTACAGAGCAAGAATCTGCCTCAAAAATAAATAAATAAATAAATCTATATGCACTGACATGTTCAAACCCTTTGCCACTGTAGATGAAAAATGTAATCTGCATAACACAAATAGCGCAACAATATTTATGAAAAAGGTATATTTGCTATATCTTTGATATGCAAGTATATGCATAGAAAGGGTTTGTAAGGATGTAGACCCACTTTTTAACACTTCCTTTAAGAGGAATGGAATAGAAAGGTTTTGATTTTTTTCCCCACTTTTCATTCTATGTGTTTACTTGTTTTTACTAGGAGAATGTATGCTCATGTTACATTTGTGGACAGGGAATAAAAACAATAACTAAGTCAAGAGAATCAGGTTCACAAAAGCCTTACCTGAAACTGCTACAGGGTGAACACCAGGAAAGGTAAAACCTGTTTCTCAGGACAAGGGAATTTCTGTGCCATTTGTGTGTGTAGGAGAAACCCGCAAATTCTCCCAATAAATTGCGAGTCCCGTAGGATACGCACGCATTTGATGGCCTTGAAGGAGTGATCCTTGTATTTGCCGAACCCCTGAGAGGCCAGGCAGGCCACAAACACATTCCAGATTCGTTGGGCGACTGGGGCCGACCCCGTGCTCCAGACGCCGCCTCCGCCGGCAGCTCCCGGCCCAGCTGAAATAGACTCCCCTAGAATTTCTCCAGGAAACGGTTGGGTGGGTAGAGCTCTGGCCCGCGGCTGCTTTTTCACCTGCCAAGGCCTGGGTGCTTCCTGCAGGACCATTTCACCAACAACGACTCCTACCTCTTCCCGGCTTCCAGGATGAGCACCGAGGCCAATTTCGCCTCGCTTCTGCGGTCTCCTAAAGCGACTCATTGCTGAACCCGGCCACCTTTGCAGAAGTCAGCAAACTGGATGGCGCGGTGCAGGATTTGCGTGTGGTGCGGGGAAACGGAAGACAGATCCAGTACCAGAAGGTGTGCATGAGGTACAGGACACTCTGCGTGCCCCGCAACCCGCTCCTGCACGCCCGCCAGGTGGACCAAACGCTCGACCTGAGCAGCATCTCCTTCCCCATCTGCAACCAGGGCAGGCATCCCTCTACCTGACCGGCTTCTTTGGAGGACGCATCTTGGGGGGCAGCCTAGGAATGGGCCACTTACTCCTGCGGGCCAAAGCCATGCGGCTGCTGTACTACCTGAAGACCAAGGACCCTGAGGACAGTGTGCAGAGCAAGCAGTGGCTCACCCATTTCCTCGACCAATTTACCAGCCTTAAGAACACCTTGGCCTTGAAGAAAATTGAGGTACCTGGTGGTTCGGGTTTACAGGGAGGCCAGGAGAAGGTGGGAGGGATGAGGAAGATTTGTGCCCAGAACCCTAACAAAAGCAGTGCCTGACTGCTTGATGGGGTCCTTGCCTCCAGGTTGGGTGTGCTCTGCTGTATTTGGTACTTAACCCAATTTTCTGAACATGACAGATACCAGAAATTGTGAATTTTCGGTAACATTCTAGTCAATAACACAAACCCTGTATCCACCAGATGGGTCAGTTCAGTACAGACATTGATCTTCATGTTTAATTTTGGGGTTTGGTTTCTAATCAAATTATAGTACTCTGAAATTCTACTTTTAGTTAAAGTCTTCACTGGCTTTGGGGAGCCCCCTAAAACTTGCTTGGAGCTCTCTGGGATTAAAAAACAAACTTTTAAGTAAAAGTTCCATGGTGTTAAGAAGGTAACTAGCTCAGCATTTTTCAGATTAGATACATATGAAGCACCGGCTTAGCATGAGGTCCATGCCAGCTGTTCAGCTACTGCTGGGTCAGCAACCCTATTAAGATGTATAAATGGAGAAGCAGTGGGGGTGTCAGGGCACAACACAGGTGGGAGCGGCGGCCACGGCCTTCATCCGCCTGTGAAGAACGAGGTATCCTTGGCGGTTCAACTGTGTTGCTCCAAGTGACATACGTCATGATTTTGGTGGCTGAAGGGTTTTGCCTTGTGTACGTACTAGAGTTTTTGGATCTCTTCATTTGTGGATGGACAGGTTCATCTGTGTTGCTCCAAGCGACATAATTTTATTATTTTGGTGGCTGAAGGCTATTCCCTTCAGTATAGATACTAGAGTTTCCTGATCCCTTCATCTGTGGATGGACAGGGTTCTACAAGGGGCTGCGGATGACAGGGTTTCCAGAAGCTTTAAGGCTGAAGTGTATTCCATTGTATATCTACACAGCAGTTTCTTTACCCCTTCATCTGTGAATAGCCAGGCTGACATGATTCCTGGATTGCCTGGAAGAAGCAAATACAGAAGACACCATTGAATTACTAGTTTAGATAGCGGGAAAGAGACGTATGTTTACTGTTATCTTCTCTTGGCACATTTGACATATTATAGAATTTATTTTACTTAGTATATTTTTGTGGCAGGCAGTCCAGTTTACATCACTTTCCAGACAACTGGAATTTTAGGCAACTTCTATGACAGTGATCCTATGTTTCACCTGACATACATTCTCATCATACTGTTTGCAGTCACATCATGCTATTGTTCTGGATCAAAAGTATTATCTGTGAAACTCAAGAGAAGGCTGGACTTGCCCACCCGACTCTTGCCAATGATGAGGATCTTCGGGGTGGTCAGCACATCCTCATCCATCCCTACCCTGCTCGGCTGTGAGCCCAGCTGTCCACCCCGGGGTCCTCCTCTCAACTTTTCAGCAGGGAAAGCTGCCCAGAATCCATGTGTTTTTATGAAACATCCATCAGTTTCATTTAATAATACTAAAGATTGATCATGATAATATGCATAATGATAAACCTCAGTCCCATTATGTCTTTTTCTTAAACTGCTTTCTAAAATTTGAAATTTGTTCTTTTCTTCTGAAGATTTTGGAGGGTCTAGTTGAATTTCAATAATTTTAAATGACTTTTAAAAAAACCCCACAAAACCCTGTATGATCCAGATACCATCTCGCCACTTGGAGAGTACCTTTTATTTTGGAGACATGTGCACTTGCTAAAATAGGCTTGGAACAGCCTACAGAGTGCATGCCTTTGGGTCCTCTTGGATTGATTACTGCCATTCTTTCTTCTCCCGCATTCCAGAGGCACTGACTCATGGATTACAAAGTGTTTCGAAATTCTACCACATATGTCCCTGCCAACTCTAGTTTGATTTTTATATCTTTGCAAAAACTTGACCTCTAATGAGGTCTTAGGTTTATTTAATAATCCACTGAGTTAAAAATAACTAGACTTAGATTGCCTTTATATGGTATTCATCTGTATACGCAGCTCTTACGCTATTGGTTAGGACTTATACAGTTAAAAAACTCAAGATGCGTATTTAGAAGATGTCAGAAAAACACTCACTTTCTAAGTCTTCAAAGCTATTTTCTTTCATGTTGTCTCTCCTGACCATTGAGAATGCTCTTGAGGCCAGGCACAATGGCTCACACTTGTAATCCCAGCAGCTTAGGAGGCCAGAGTGGGAGGATCACTTGAGCCCAGGAGTTCGAGACCAGCCTGGACAACATGACGAAACCTCGTCTCTACAAAAAATACAAAAAATTAGCCAGGCGTGGTGTCACACACCTGTAGTCCCAGCTACTCAGGAGGCTGAGGTGGGAGGATCCCTTGAGCCCAGGAGGTTGAGGCTGCAGTGAGAGGTGATCGCACCACTGCACTCCAGCCTGGGCCACAGAGCAAGACTCATCTCAAAAAAAAGAATGCTCTTTGTTTATATTAATACTATGCACATGGTTATTTTACTATTTTTAAACTTTTCATTAAAATATCTTATTGTTGAAATATAATTTATATTTCATTTCAATTTATAGTTTTATGTGCGCATATATATATATATACACACACATATATATATATATATCTCCCTTGCTTTGCAGAATATCTATACTAAAACATTTGACTATAAAGACAAGTTTCTATCTTTATACTCCCATCGTCACAACTGGGGTTTGTGTAGAATGCTCATTACCTTCCTTGCTCTTTGAACTCTTCAGGAAGTCAGGCATTGTGAGAGGTGAAGGGAATTGTCACTGTAATCTGTCATTCACCGCAGAAGCTGAAGTTGCTCTTGTCACACTAAGCTCAAAAATCTTCAGAGGTTCTCTTCTCTGCCAAATCAAGTTGAAACCCCTCTGCTGTTTTTAAATTTCCTCTGTAGTCTAGCCCTATCCTGTCTATTTGATCCCATTTTTCACCACTCCCCAGCATGGGCACTTAGCTCCTTACTGTGCTTAAAACAAGGCTGACCATATAGTAAATATATGCACACTTATTGCTCAGTTTTTCGTTTTTAAGAGATGGGGGTCTTGCTATTTTGCCCAGGCTGGAGTGCAGTGACTATTCACAGGTGTAATCATAGGTCACTGCAGCCTCAAACTTCTGGGCTCAAGCAATCCTCCCACCTCAGCCTTCCAAGTAGCTGTGACTGCAGGCATGCATCACACCCTGCTTATTGATGGATTTTAAAAGATAGAAACAAAATATTCTAACACACTATCAGCATATGAAACGAGGCTATTACAAAAACATTTATAAGACAATTGGAGAAAGCTGAACTTTCACTAAATATTTGATATTAAGAGATTATTGTTAACTTTTTAGGTGTTAGTGGTATTGTGTATTGTGTTCATGTTAAAAAGGAATCCTTGCTTTTAGGTGTATATATATGATATCTGGGATTTGCTTCAGAATGATTGTTGGAGTGGATGGTGGTACAGATGGAACCTCACTGATAATTCTTGATGCTGAGTGATGGGTACATGGGAGTTCATTGTACCATTCTTTCTACTTCTGTTTGTGTTTGGAAATTTTTATTTTAAAAGGTTTTAAATGTTAGCAAAAGTGAAAAAGCAAAAACAAACAAAAACATGTGACTGAGAAGAGGCTGCAACTGTTGACAAGCCAATGGCATATGGCAGTGGCTGGGGAGACTGCGGGGGTTTGGGGCTTGGGAGAACTTTCAGAACTTACCTGACGCCAGGTCAGAGTCTGGTAAGAGAATTCAGCAATTCTCCTTACTCTTTCCTGAACCTTTTTTAGGGCTTTCTCCTGATTTTTTATTTATTTATTTTTTTTGAGATGGAGTCTTGCTCTGTTGCCCAGGCTGGAGTGCAGTGGTGCAATTCCAGCTCACCACAACCTCCCCACACAACCTCTCAGGTTCAAGTGTTTCTCCTGCCTCAGCTTCCCGAGTAGCTGGGACTATAGGCATGCACCACCATGCCCGGCTAATTTTTGTATTTTTAGTAGAAACAGGGTTTCACTATGTTGGCCAGGCTGGTCTCAAACTCCTGAATTTGTGATCCACCCCCCTCGGCCTCCCAAAGTGCTAGGATTACAGGCGTGAGCCACCGCGCTCAGCCTCTCTTGATTTTCTATAACCAGTTATGAGATGGGCTAAATCTGACCTGACCTATCAGTGAAATCATTACATACTTAAGAGGAAGATCAGAAAGCCCATTTCATCCAGAAACATCTCTCTTGTGCTCTGCCATACATGCCTGAAGTTCCCTGAACTGAAGCAGTGAGCACCAGTTAATGTGATGCCCTCAATAAAAATTACACACGCACTTACGCAGGCGCAATCACACATGGTATAACTTGCTTTTCCACTTTGGTGCACAAATATAATCTTGCCTCATTTGGAGAGTTGACTGCTTGAATGCCTACTTGTTCCACTTCCAGGCAAACTAACATCTTCTTTTCTTTTCTTTTTTCTTTTTTTATTAGCTCTTATCCCAGAGAACATCTTCTTAAGGGCTCTTTCCACCTCCCAGGGTTCAAATCCCCCAACCTATTATTATTAATATTATTATTACATTTTACTTTTTTATGGTAAAACATAATTCTTACCTCATTATTATGATGATGTTTTACCTTTTTTAAAAAGTTATTACATACCCAACTTATTAAATACCAAGCATCCTCTTACACATGCACATCTGCTTCCATGCCAGGCAGAGGGGGAGTTAGAGACCCAACAGTCCCTCCTCCACGCCCACCTCTTTGCCTCTTACAGCCTCATAGTGCCTTTGCTAAAGGCTGTCCTACTACCGTTTGAAGGAAAATTGTTGTCCACCATTGTTAGAATGACCCCACTGGTCGGTCTAGATTTCTCCTGGAGTCTCAGATGTAACCTACATTGGATGCTTCTTCTCCTCCTCCTCCTCCTTCTTCCTCTTCTTCCTCTTCCTCTTCCTGTTCTTTTTACTTCTCCTTCTCCCCCTCCTCCTCCTCTTTTTCTTCTTCTTCTCCTCCTCCTCCTCCTTCTTCTTCCTTCTTCTTTCTTCTCTTCTTTTCATCTTCCTTTTCCTCTTCCTCCTCCTCCTCCTTCTTATTCTGTCCTCCTCCTCTTCCTTCTTCTTCTTCTTCTTCCTCTTCCTCTCCTGCTTCTTCTGCTGCTTCCTCCTTCTCCTCTTTTTTTGAAGACAGGGTTTCACTCTGTCACCCAGGCTGGAGGGCAGTGGTGCCATCATAGCTCACTGCATCCTTGACTGTTCTCAAATGAGCCTCCTGCCTCAGCTTCCCAAAATGTTGGGATAACGGGCATGAGCCACTGCACCGGCCCTAACAACTCTTCGTAATGAACACTCTTCTACCCAGCCATAGCTCCCCAAAGCAACTCACTGTGCCGAGGTGAGCAAGTCTGCGGTTACTTCAAATAGCAACCACATGCTGGGTCACATATGGTTTTCCCACAATCCCCTCATGCTCAGCTTCCCCCAAATTCTACTTACTACTGTCGACGGAAGGAGTTTAGGAGAGAGGGTCAGTTTTGTAAAACCAAAGAGAAATCCACTTCAACTCTAATCAGGACCTGTTTCTACCAAAACATGTTAGTGCAAAACTAAGAGGATGGATGAAGAGACGGTCACAGGACAAAGAAGATCCCTGCCAGGGGAATTTTTGTCTCTCCCTGTTCAGAGGTTATTTGATACCTTCATTCTAGAAAACAAGCCAACAAAACTCACTCTGGTTTTTTGTTTTTTTTTTTTTTTTGAGACGGAGTCTCGCGCTGTGTCACCCAGGCTGGAGTGCAGTGGCGCGATCTCGGCTCACTAGAAGCTCCGCCTCCCAGGTTCACGCCATTCTCCTGCCTCAGCCTCCCAAGTAGCTGGGACTACAGGCGCCCGCCACCACGCCCGGCTAGTTTTTTGTATTTTTAGTAGAGACGGGGTTTCACCATGTTAGCCAGGATGGTCTCGATCTCCTGACCTCGTGATCCACCCGCCTCGGCCTCCCAAAGTGCTGGGATTACAGGCTTGAGCCACCGCGCCCGGCCAACTCACTCTGTTTATACACAGGAATGTGATACCACATGATCCCACCCTAGGAGTAGGTTCACGGGTGGTTTTTATCTTGCTTATCTGTATTGCTAACTTTTTCTTAAATGAACATATCATTAAAAAGTCAATATAGGGCAGGCATGGTGGCTCACGCCTGTAATCCCAGCACTCTGGGAGGCCAAGGCTGGTGGATCGCTTGAGCCCAGGAGTTCGAGACCATTCTGGGCAACATGGAGAAACCCCATCTCTATAAAAATTAGCCAGGTGTAGTAGTGGGTGCCTCTAGTCCCAGTTACTCGGAAGGCTGAGATGGGAGGATCACTTGAACCTGGAAGACAGAGGTTGCAGTGAGCTGAGATCGTGCCACTGCACTCCAGCCTGGGCGACAGAGCAAGACTCTGTTTAAAAAAAAAAATAGTCAGTATAAAAGACATTTGAAACAAATAAATGAATACAAAAGTCACAGGAACTGATGGTGCTGAGCGGGCCCTTATGAGGTGCCAAGGTGGGGGTTCTGTGGCAGAACTGGGCACCTGGGGAAAATGTTTATTAAAAATAGCAGGAACACAACAAAGGCAAATGTCATGTGTGTTACTGTGTCCCTCCTAAACTTCTCTCCTTTTTGCGATAACTCTAGAGTGACAGTCACAGTACACTGTCACTCTAGAGGGAAAATAGCAACTTCTAAAGAGTCCTATGAGGATCATGGGATTTTGTGGAGACATTGAAATAAGTTAAATCCAGCAAGTATTTAATTTCTTTTTGGATGTACCAGCCACAGATATAGGTTCAGTGGAAGATGCAAAATAGAAGAGTATGACATTTTGCGAGGCATGGTGACTCATGCCTGTAATCCCAGCACTTTGGGAGGCCGAGGTGGGTGGATCACCTGAGGTTAGGAGTTTGAGACCAGCCTGACCAACATGGCAAAACCCCATCTCTACTAATAACACAAAAATTAGCCAGGCATGGTGGTGCATGCCTGTAATCCCAGCTACTTGGGAGGCTGAGACAGAAGAATCACTTGAACCGGGAGGCAGAGGTTGCAGTGAGCTGAGATCGCACCATTGCGCTCCAGCCTGGGTGGGCTGCAAGAGAGAAACTCCATCTCAAAAAATAATAATAATAAGTAAAATAAATAAAGAAGAGTATGACATAGTCCCTGCACTTGAAGAACGCATAGTCTACTAGGTGACTTGGGGCTGTACACAAAGGATTATGATAGATTGGAATAGATGGCGGGTGCAAGCTGTTGTGCTGGGGGATGTCACAATTTAATATCTGTGTGTGTGGCAGGGGTGACTAGAGGGCGAAGGGGCTTCAAGAGGGAATAAGGGGCATTTTAATTGGATCTTCAGGAATTTTAAAGACGGATATTGTTGGATCAGATACAGACAAATGACTCTACTGCCCTTTAGAAACCGAGTCAGTAAGCGTTCACAAAGAAAATCACATGTTCGCGTGATTTTGTTGTTGTTGTTTTGTTCTAGTTTGTTGTGTATTTCAGAGACAGGTCTCTCTGTTGTCTAGACTGGACTGCAGTGATGCAATCATAATTCACTGTGGTCCCAAACTCCTGGCTCAAGTGGTCCTCCTGCCTCAGCCGCCCGATTAGCTGGGCTTACAGGTGTGCACCACCATGCCTAGCTAATTTTTTAATTTTTTGTAGAGATAGGTCTTGCTATGCTGCCCAGGCTGATTTCAAACTCCTGGCTTCAAGCAATCCTCTGACCTTGGCCTCCCAAAGTGCTGGGATTACAGACATGAGCCAATATGCCCAGCCTTGTGACGTTTACCTGTAATTCCCTTTAAAATAAAATAATTTTGATATAAAACTGTGAAATGACCACTCCAATAAAAAGCCTTTTTCTTGCTTTAACTAAGTCTATAGTAATCTTTTTTTCTCATTAAAGTAATGCGCCATATTAAGAAGCTTGAAGTCTTTCACACATCCATCATTGTAGTTTTCTTAGATAGGTCTTCAAAGGAAGACAGGAGAATTCCAGAAATACAGTGTACTCTCGAACTATGCTTGGTAAGCAAAGGTCTCCACAAAACCCCTTCTGTTTATAAATAAATTATAACTGTATAGAAAACAAAATTGCTTGCTGATGGTGAAAGAGAATATGAAGTCCAACTAATAACGGTATCAAAAATCATATTCTGGCTGGGTGCGGTGGCTCACGCCTGTAACCCCAGCACTTTGGGAGGCTGAGGCGGGTGGATCACTTGAGGTCAGGAGTTTGAGACCAGCCTGGCCAACATGGTGGAACCCTGTCTCTGCTAAAAATGCAAAATTAGCCAGGCATAGTGGTGGGTGCCCATAATCCCAGCTACTCAGAAGGCTGAGCCATGAGAATTGCTTGAACCCTGGAGGCAGAGATTACAGTGAGCTGAAATCATGTACTGCACTCCAGCCTGGGCAACAGAGTGAGACTCCGTCAAAAAAAAAAAAACCTTTTCTGAAGAGAAACCTGGATTGCTCTTACCTAAAACAAAAATAAAACAAAGAAAAAAAGAATAAAAATTTAATAAACTCTCTTGGGCGGCTTTACTCGTGGAATCTCTTTCAAGGTAAGTTTTCAGGTTTCATTTTAAAAAAACAGAGTCTCACTTTGCCTTTTTTCAAAATATCCTTTTCTATTTAAACCTAGTCTTCCGGCTCTTTAAATTCAATCCTGTGGACTCCAAGGGAGAATGCAGGCCCAGAATTTATCAGGTGGATCAGGAAACTGCTCCCTTTCTGTTCTTTCCTAAAATAGCCAAAGATGGTGATTCAACCAAACGACAAATAAACAATAATACTCCACCAAATTAAAACATAAACGCGAATTGTCCTTCTCAGCAATACTGTTTATGTTGTGCTTACTTAAGTACCACATAAGCACCATGATATTGAAAGTGCTATCTCGGGACAAAAAGCCAACTCCCTTGAGTTGTTAGACAAAAAGACAAACCAGAATCCTCTGGGCAAAGGTTGCCAGGAGCAAAAAGGTGACTTTTTGCCTATCAATAATGGACTGGATAAAGAAAATGTGGCACTTATACACCATGGAATACTATGCAGCCCTAAAAATGAATGAGTTCATGCCCTTTGCAGGGACATGGATGAAGCTGGAAGTCATCATTCTCAGCAAACTAACACAGGAACAGAAAACCAAACACTACATGTTCTCACTCATAAGTGGGAGTCGAACAATGAGAACACATGGACACAGGGAGGGGAACATCACACACTGGGGCCTGTCGGGGGTTGTGGGGCAAGGGGAGGGAGAGCATTAGGACAAATACCTAATGTATGTGGGGCTTAAAACCTAGATGATGGGTGGATGGGTGCAACAAACCACCGTGGCACATGTATACCTATGTAACAAACCTGCATGTTCTGCACAGGTATCCCAGAGATTAAAGTAAAATAAAAATAAATAAATAAATAAATAAATAAATAAATAAATAAAGAGGTGACTTTTGCTGCCACCACAGGGTACTATCTCCCTGGGTAAGACATACGATGCCAGGGGTCCCTGCGAGCCAGCAGACACAGGCCACTGGCTTGCAGCATTAAGGGAGAGAGAGTCCTTGTGTGGGGGGAACTACCGTTTTCAGTACAGGGAACAATGGTGATGGTGGTTCAAAGCGGAAAGTAACATACTAGAGACTCTCTGCCAGGGAAAAACGCCCTCACCCCATTTCCCTACAATAGACGAGAGTATTTGGCTGTCTTTGTTCATCAGTCTTTAAGGCTACAGGGGCAATGTCTGACCCTGTTTGCAGCCGGTGCCAGGGTAGGAATGCAGAGAAAGAAAAGGTCAGAACACAGCACTCACTAGCTGTTTGGGGGTGATGCAGAAACACAGATGATGAAGCGGGGGCTTGAAGGCAAAGGCTGGAGTGAGATTGTCTTATTTTACTTTATCGTTTCTCACTAGAAACTCCCAGACATCACAGAAAAAAAAATTCAAAAAAAGATTTTTGGCACACACACAAAAAAGAATGTTTGCTTTTTCCTACGTCCTACTCTTTGAAGTTTGACAAAGAGGGAGGTGGCCCCCGTTAAAGTTGGGATCAAACAGTGCCTTGAAGTTGCCAAGCTGGGAGCCAGTGGAGGACTTGGAAGAGCAGAAGTGGTGCTTAAGTGCTTTTTAAAATTTATTTTTAATTTTTGTATTTTTTGTAGAGATGGGGGTCTCTCTATGATCCCCAGGCTGGTCTCTAATTCCTGGCCTCAAGCGATCCTCCTGCCTTGGCCTCCCAAAATGTTGGGATTACAGGCGTAAGCTGTCACACCAGGCCAATGCTTAGATATTTCACATGAATGAGAACATTTAAAAGGAGAAAAAACATGACTGTGTCATTTCAATGTTATCTTTGAAACCATTCCTACAGGGTTGACAAGGATTGCAAGGATTTCGTCCATGGTTCTGGTCAAAAATATAGTTACTATTAAGCATTCATCAGGCTGCACTCTGACCTACTTCCTTGTTTATAAAAGTCAGGTGCGCTAGGTGTTGACATTTGCATCCCCATTGCTCCTACAGACAGGATATTTGACATTAGAATCATAAGGCTTTTGTTTAAGGATTGCTTAAGATGTTTCTCCAACCCTGCATTCCAGCAACCAGTTTGAATATCCCTTAAAAATCCTAACTTCAAATTCCTTGGGGAGATGGATTTGGGGTTCCCTCCCATCTCCTGGTTTGGTGACCCTAGGATTACCTCTTTCTCTGCTGCAACCCAATCTCTCAGCATATTGACTTGTGGTGTGTGTCGGGGCAATGAACCTACTATGGTTACACTTTGGATCATTATTTTACCTCCTTTTCTATCTAAAAGGGTGGATTTACATGTGGTAATAGCTGCCTCTTTGTTTGATTTAAAATAATGGTTTGGGCACAAGCTCCTTGTGGCAATCCCTAGGGCTGTCATTGTTGCCATAGTTTTTGTGAGAGGTTCTGGGGCGGGGAGGGGGATGGTCTGTTAGCCCTTTAATTTGGTTCCATTTGGCACACATTAAGTGTCTACTAGGAGCTAAGGCTGGCTCTTCCCAGCACTGTGGAGAGGAATTTGGAAGATTAATAACATGCTTAGCAGTGTAGGCAAAGGACTGGGGTGGAAGAATTTCATAGATTGGAGCTGGACCCTGCAGGGTGAATGGGATTTCAGCAGGCCGAGGAAACAAAAGCACAGGTTCCTTCAGGATATGATCAGAAATCTTGGTTTCCAGGGATTCCAGAGGGAAAGGGAAGGGTACCCATGCAGAAGCAGCAGGGATTTTAGAGCCACTACTTACTGTGCTTCCTGACATGTCAAGGCTTTGGGGGAAAATAAAGAGTAGTTTTGTTACAGGATCTTTGGGTGTTGCTTTTCTGGCTGGAAACCTCTGTGGTTGGTGGTGCCATTGCCCGATCTTTGCTTGGGCCCACTGGGCTCATTCCACCCACTTGGCCTGGCATGCTGCTGGCCTGGATCCGATGCCTGCCGAGGGTAAGCCAGGTGCGGGACAGTGAGGAGTATATGAGCCAGTGTGAGGTCTGGCCACTGTGCACGGTCAGACATGCCAGCTGTTGCTGGGGGGCAAGCAGCTCCAGATGCTGGCATGAACACCAGCTCTCCACGAGGCTGCAGCAAGACCAGGCGCACCACAAGCAGCTTCCTCAGCTGGCACTGGGGATTGCAGTGGTGCCTAGAAGCTTGGAGACACCAGGAACCTCACGGCCCCAAAGAGAGAGTCACATCCCTGGCTCAGGGAGCTCCTAGGTCTGGCCTCCCCAAAGGGCCACAGCTCTTCTCTCCTTTTCTTCACCCACAACATGATGAGCAGGGGACAAGTTTCAGCCCTGTTTATGTTGCAATACTTTTAGTCTTGCCATTTGATGGGCCATGAGTTCTCATCCTGGGACCAAGAAGAATGAGGTACATAGACAAGTGGAGGGTGAGCAAAATGAAGAGGAGCTTTACTGAACGATAGAACAGCTCAGAGGGGACCCGCAGGGGGCAACTCCTTTCTGCAGCCAGGGTGTCCTGATGAGTGTTCAGCTCCTAGCAGAGAGGAGACCCTGGAGTGGGAAGCTCCTCTCTGCAGGCAGATTGTCCCGCTGTCTCTGCAGCTGTCAGCGGAGAGGAGGCCCTGGAGTGGGTTGCTCCTCTCCGCAGCTGCCTGTCTCAATGTCTCTGCAAGTCTCTGAAGCTCCCAGCATAGAGGAGGCCTTAGAGTGGATATCTCCTCTCCGCTGCTGGTTGTCCTAACATCTGCTCGGTTCTGGCTCAGCCTGGGGCTTTTATGGGCCTCAGAGAGGAGGAAGTGTGCAACAGCTGGTCCGCGAGCAGCCATTGGTGGACCCAGAAAAGCCACCACAAGCTCCCACTCTGGTCTGCAGGACTGGCAGCCCGGCTTCCAGCTTTCAGGCCCTCCCTGGCCTGAAGGTGGGGCCTCATCAGGGACCCACCCCCTTCTGCCCAAGAATCTGTCTGCTTCCTCCTGCCATTCATAGTGCCCAGGCTCCCCCCAACTTTGCTCCAAGATGGGACCAGGCTCTGACAGCAGGGAGAAGCCAGGCATCGGGAGCAGGCACTTCCAAGTGGGGGTGCCTTCCTGGGCCTCCAAAAGTGCAGGGATGCCTAGGTCTGCAGCTGCAGTTTGGGCAGCTGCAGCCGTGCCTGGGAGGGTGGGGCTCTTGCCTACTCTGTGGAGTGGGAGGCCCAGGTCTGCAGCTGAGGTTTGGGCAGCTGCAGCAGCACCCAGGAAGCTCCCACCCCAACTTAGAAGGGGTGGGGCTCCCACTTGTCCCCACCTCCCACGGGCTCCACAGAGCAGCAACACTGGCCACTCCTCCCTGCTGCAGCTGGTGTGACGGCAGCGGTGGCTCCAGATGGCCTGCCCCTGCCATCAGTTTCACCTCTCTTGGGGATCTCTGTGCTTGGAGCAGTAACATGATGTGATTAAGGTAGGTTTTCAGGGCCTGGTAGGCTGAGGCAGGGAAGGAAGGAAGCAGATGCTCAGTTAGCAGAGCAGTAGAAAGATTTCAAATCCTGGTTCTGTTCCTCCCTACAACCCGACCTCATTTCTCTTCTTGGACTCCATGAGACACACAGGTGTCCTTGACTAGTTTCCACTTTTTGCTTTAGCTAGTTGAAATTTATGCTCTACCATTTGTTAAACTAAGCTCAGCCTAAAGCTGCCTCCTTACATATTTTAAGTTCAGCTTGAAGATGTCTGTGTACATAGTGAACTGTAAACTAACTGGGTGTGTGAACAGACTGCAAGCTATGCTTGTGCCAGTCATCAAGTTTTGGCCAATCAAAGGTAACCAACTGTTCAAAACGTGTTTAAATAAGGCAAACGCCCAGCTGTAACCAATCTAGCTGTTTCTGCACCTCACTTCCATCCTCTGTACATCACTCTCCTTTTGCTGTTCATAAATCTTCTAGGACCACCAAGCCATACTGGAACCTCTCTCTACCTCCTCTGGTTCAGGGGCTGCCCTATTCGTGACCAGTTCTTTGGTCAATTAAACTCTGCTAAATTTCATTTATCTAAGATTTTTCTTTCATTTATTTTTTATTTTTTGAGAAAGGATCTTGCTCTGTTGCCCAGGCTAGAGTGCAGTGGTGCCATCTCGGCTCACTGCAGCCTCTGCCTCCTGGGTTCAAGCGATTCTCGTGCCTCAGCCTCTCGAGTAACTGGGATTACAGGCATGTGTCACCACGCCTGGCTAATTTTTGTATTTTTCATTGAGATGGGGTTTTGCCATGTTGATCAGGCTGGTCTCAATCTCCTGGCCTCGAGTGATCAACCCACCTCAGTCTCCCAAAGTGTTGGGATTACAAGCATGAGCCACCATACCTGGCCTGTTTAAGATTTTTCTTTTAACACTCTCCAGCCAAAAGAATCCTGGCTAATCCGGCTGGGCATGGTGGCTCACACCTGTAATCCCAGCACTTTGGGAGGCTGAGACAGGGGGATCACCTGAGGTCGGGAGTTCGAGACGAGCCTAGCCAATATGGAGAAACCCCGTCTCTATTAAAAATACAAAATTAGCAGGGTGTGGTGGCAGGCACCTGTAATCCCAGCTACTCGGGAGGCTGAGGCAGGAGAACTGCTTGAACCCAGGAGGCAGAACTTGTGGTGAGCCAAGATCACACCATTGCACTCCAGCCTGGGCAATAAGAGCGAAACTTTGTCTCAAAAAAAAAAAAAAGCATCCTGGCTAATCCAGTACCATTATTTTTTCTCACTAGCCAAAGATTACATCTAAATTGTGCCCTTTTTATTGCTTTTCTTTTCCTCTTTGATCACATTTCAAATATATGAAGCTGGCTAGAGAATTACAATGATCACTCAATGCCTTGAGCTACGGGCACTGCTACTTGAAGTGACAAATAGCCCCAATATGGGAAGGGTGGGCACGGGAGAGCTCTTAGCTTTGGGATTCACATAGAGGCAGGAGGGCTTTCTGAAAAGTGTACTTCGGTGAGACTCCATCATTTGAGACTTGTCCTGGGATTCTTTTTTTTTTTTTTCCCAAGATGGAGTCTCACTCTGTCACCAAGGCTGGAGTGCAGTGACGCTATCTCAGCTCACTACAACCTCCACCTCCTAGGTTCAAGCAATTCTCCTGCCTCAGCCTCCCAGGTAGCTGGGATTACAGGCACAAGCCACTACGGCCAGCTAATTTTTGTATGTTTAGTAGAGACAGGGTTTCACCATGTTGGCCAAGCTAGAGGCTGGTGTTGAACTCCTGACCTCGTGATCCACTTGCCTCAGCCTCTCAAAGTGCTGGGATTACAGGCGTGAGCCACCGCACCCAGCATGTCCTGGAATTCTAACAAAAGACATTGAGTTGAGAAAGATTCTGTCCTCTAAACTACTCTACATTATGCCGCCCTTCCCCCTTCTTCACAACCCCTCAGGGATCTCAACAAAGGCTGTGTGTCAAGGACATTGGGACAAAGGTCTATTCACCAGTGTAGTGGAACAGACAGCAATCTAGACATTTCCATGAGTAAAGGAAATAATTGTTTGTGTGAATTTTTAACATTTCAAGTCTGTGTTGCCACATAGACAATCTCACTGGTGTCCTTTAGCTCTCAAACTTGAAGGATTTAAGAACCAACATTCTTTTATATTTTCATCTCTCTCTTACTGTACATTTCAACATCTGTCATTTTAATTTGATCCCACTAATTCATAGCAGTGAATTTTTAAAAATGGCTTTATTATCATCTTTTTTTTTATTCTCTAAGATTTCATTATTTATCAAGACCACACTCTTGTTTTTTATTCCTTAGTTCTTGTATTTCCTAAAACTTTGGCTGTTTAACTGCTTTTATTTCCTTCATTCTTTTCTTACCTCAATAATATGCTTTTGTGAATACGCTTTATTTAAAAAAGCAACACATACAACCAGACATGGTAGCTCACGCCCGTAATCGCAGCAATTTGGGAGGCTGAGGCAGAAGAATCACTTGAGGCCAGGAGTATGAGACTAGCCTGGGCAACATAATGAGACCCCATCTGGGGTTGTGTTGCATGCCTTCAGTCCTAGCTACTTGGGAGGCCTAAGGCAGAAGGATCGCTTGAACCCAGGAGTTCAAGGCTGCAATAAGCTCTGATTGTACCACTGTCCTCCAGCCTGGGTGACAGAGCAAGACCCAGTCCCGCCACCTCGCCCGGCTAGTTTTTTTTTGTATTTTTTAGTAGAGACGGGGTTTCACCGTGTTAGCCAGGATGGTCTCGATCTCCTGACCTCGTGATCCGCCCGTCTCGGCCTCCCAAAGTGCTGGGATTACAGGCTTGAGCCACCGCGCCCGGCTAAATAATAATAAAAATTTTTAAATAATGCATCTCACAGATGATGGATATGCTAATTACCCTGATGGATATGCTAATTACCCTGATCTGATCACCATACGTTATATGTATGGTAATAACACTACATCACCCATGAATATGTACAATTACTGTTTGTCAATTAAAAAATAAAATTAAAGAATGAAATAGTTGATATGCTCAAAGGAAAAAAAAATGCAATTCACAATGAAAAGATATAACTCCAAGAGGTGCTATAGAAAACCACGACAAGGCTGGGTGTGGTGGCTCATGCCTGTAATCCCAGCACTTTGGGAGACCAAGAAGGGTGGATCACGAGGTCAGGAGTTCGCGGCCAGCCTGGACAAGATGGTGAAACCTCGTCTCTACTAAAAATACAGAAACTAGCCAGGTGCAGTGGCAGGCATCTGTAATCCCAGCTACTCAGGAGGCTGTTAGGAGAATCACTTGAAACCAGGAGGCAGAGGTTGCAGTGAGCTGAGATCGCGCCTCTGCACTCTAGCCTGGGTAACAGAGCAAGACTCCGTCTCAAAAAAAAAAAAAAAAAAAAGGAAAGAAAAGAGAAGAAAACCACCATAAGAGTAGTCCATCATTTTCTCCTTAGACACAACCAAACGTGGCCCAGCATATTCTCTGAAAGGCAATTAATAAAATGAAAATGCTTGCAGTTTCACAGGACCCAGAAGTGTTTGGCTGGGATCCTCATGGGCCCATCTGCCTGATTCAGGTCCAATCACAGATACGTGCATTACTCCTGGGTTTGTGACCCATATATGTAGTTGTTTCTTCTTAGCAGAAGATATCCAGCTCAGAGTGTTGCCCCAAAGACCACCAGGATGGCTCAGTAGTAGAAAGGAGAGCTTTATCATCAATATTAGTTTGCAAAATGGGAAGAGACAATCTCTGATGTGTGACAAAGGTGTTCTCTTTTTCAAGAGGGAAGAGCAAGTGGGTTTTTTTTTTTCCTCACACGACATATATATTTAGCAGTTTTGGGGGGATAACTATACATATTTATGAGGGGAGCCGAATGCATGTGCAATGGGCAAACAAACACGTCTGTAACATACATCTCATGTTCACTTTGGGGCAGGGTTTTAGCATTAAAATGAGGTGGAATTGGCTAGGCGCGGTGGCTCATGTCTATAATCCCAGCACTTTGGGAAGACGAGGCGGGCAGATCATGAGGTCAGGAGTTTGAGACCAGCCTGACCAACACTGTGAAATTCCATCTCTGCTAAAAATACAAAAATTAGCCGAACATGATGGCGGATGCCTGAAATCCCAGCTACTGGGGAGGCTGAGGCAGAAGAGTCACTTGAACCCAGGAGGCGGAGGTTGCAGTGAGCTGAGATTACACCACTGCACTCCAGCTTGGGCTGGAGCGAGACTCTGTCTCAAAAAAATATATAATAATAATAATAAAAATAAAATGAGGTGGAATTTGGCTCTTTATGTCAAAAGGTGAACTATAGGGCACAAAGACAGTTTGTATGCAGTCTCTATAAGTTGCTAAAACTGGCTTAAGTTCTGCAATTGCTTATCAGAAAGGAATGTTCTTAAGGCCGGTCCTCTGTCCAACTAGGTTGTAAATCAGTTAGGAGAGGTGCGAGCTCCTGTTACTAGGAAGCTTAAAGCTGTAGGAATTTAGAAATTTGCCATGCCAGTCAGCCCAAACCCTTGACTTACAGGGAACTTTGTTTCCTTAACCTTAGAATCCATCTTAGTGATGAAGGGGTGTCTGTTTTAATCTCTCAGATCACAGTGGGCCCAAGTATGGCTGAAGAGCTGAAGCTAGCCTGTCCAACCCTAGTAGGTTTCAATCCAGGCTTCCTTAAGAATAATTTTTCAGAGCCGTGAGTGGTGGCTCACACCTGTAATCCCAGCACTTTGGGAGGCTGAGGTGGGCAGATCACGAGGTCAGCAGTTTGAGACCAGCCTGGCCAACATGGTAAAACCCCATCTCTACTAAAAATACAAAATTAGTGGGCATGGGGATCCCAGCTACTTGGGAGGTTGAGGTGGAAGAATCGCTTGAACCCAGGAGGTGGAGGTTGCAGTGAGCCGAGATTGCGCCACTGCACTCCAGCCTGGGTGACAGAGTAAGACTCTGTCTCAAAAAAAAAAAAAGAAGAATTTTTCAGAACCCGTCACCTGTGCAGCCTTGTCTGCCCAGACTGCTTTGCCTAAATGAGCTATCGTTGCAAGATACTCTTAGCTTTAGAGGGGAGTTCAGCCTCTCCCAGACACTCACTGCATCAGCCTGGTTTTCTCTAATTACTTCCCAGCCATCAGACTAAAATCACGAATCTCAAGGAATTTGTTTTTCGCCTTCACCTCCTTGTAGTCAACCACTCTAGCTTTTCTGTGTGATTGGTGAGTAGTTTTCAATCACTTATGGCCCTTATAAACACATCACTTCATATTTGCTGCGTTGTCTCCCCAGATACATTCTAAATCGCTTATGGGAAGGAACCTCGTACGTGCCCTTTATACCTTTCTATTGCATCTTGCACAGTGCTGTGTACGTTTGATGCCCAGTGAAGGGGCATGTCTTTCCAGTGGAAGAAGACATGGGATAAAGTACAAAATAAAAGTTTTCTAATAGTTAAAAAGCAGAGAGAACTAGAAAGCGAAATTAGGGAAGGGGAGGGAACAATAAAGAAAAGAGAAGAATACTCCTTTGTTCCTTGGGCTGCTAGCATTCTTTCTCATCTGAGAGTTAATGTTGAATCTGTTAAGTGCTGTGTCATAATAAAATGTCCAAAGTGTGTATATTTTATAGTCCATCATCAAAGGCATTTAATGTTTAACCCCACTTTGATTTCTATGTGAATGTTGACTCAAGTGTCCCCCTTTTCACTATGGCAGGAAACTCAATGTTGTCCTTGAATAAGAATTGAATCATTCTTATTCAACACATATTATTTTCAACACAGTATGGCATGGGGGCATTTATTGGATAGTTTTTCAGTATATCTCATTTCCATAAACTAACTTTCTTTCTTTCTTTTTTTCTTTCTTTCTTTCTTCTCTCTTTCTCTCTTTCTGTCTTTCTTCTTTCTTTCTTTCTTTCTTTTTTTTTTTTTTTACAGGATCACTGTCTGTCACCTAGGCTGGAGTGCAGTGGCATGATCTCAACTCACTGCAGCCTCAACCTCCTGGGCTCAAGCAATCCTTCCACCTCAGCCTACTGAGTAACTGCGACTAGAGGTGTGTGTCACCATGCCTGGCTAATTTTTTAATTTTTTGTACAGACAGGGTCTTGCTATGTTGCCCAGCCTGGTCTTGAACTCTTGGGCTCAAGCAATCCACCTGCCTTGGCCTCCCAAAGTGTTGGGACTAGAGGCATGACCACTATACCCAGACCCTATAAAAGCAATAAGGATATAGAAAAAACTTTCCACTATCATGAAATAAAAGGTAGCTACTCATTGCTATTATTTCATGATTGCTATCAACTCCTTGCTATTAAATTCAATTTGACAGTCTATGTTACAGTAGAAGTTTCTCACAACTAATATAATAGCTCTTCACTTTGTCCCTACATATGAAGTGTTGTCTATTATGGTTTCAACCATTCACATGCTAAAATGTAAAGTGTCCTCTTAAATGCAGAGTCATTTATAAAATCAGTACTGTAACTTGGAGACAATTGAAACTGATCTCTTCCATGTAACACCAAAAGCATGTAAAAGTGTGAATACATTTCCCAGCAAGAGGTAGTGAAAAACAGGGCTGATTTCGTCCTCCTATCAGTTCTGAAGCATCAGGCCCCGGCATCTGCTCAGAACCTGGCTGCATGCTCTGGATCAGAGTCAGTTATTTGTCACTGATATGGGTGTAAGGCTTGTCACCATTTATCCAGGATGTTTGACACATCCAGCTCACCCAAGAACGCACTGGCAGAAATCAAAGATTATTTGGGGCTGGGTGCAGTGGTTCGCACCTGTAATCCCAGCACTTTGAGAGGCCGAGGCGGACAGATCACCTGAGATGGGAAGTTTGAGACCAGCCTGGCCAACATGGTGAAACCCTGTCTCTACTAAAAATACAAAAGGGAAGCTGAGGCAGGAGAATCGCTTGAACCCAGGAGGCGGAGGTTGCAGTGAGCCAAGATCGTGCCACTGCACTCCAGCCTGGGTGACAGAGCAAGACCCCGTCTCAAACAAAACAAAACAAAAACCAAAAGAAACCACAAAGATTGTTTGGAACAACCCAGAAGAAAGCTAAACACTTGGAAATAATTTTCAACCCGAGAAAAATTCCTGAATATCAAACATTCCAAGTTCTTTTATTATTATTTCACAATGTAGTCAGATAAAGATCTTTTAACGTGTCTCAATTTTACAAACTTTCCATTTTTTAAGTGCAGAGAATGCCTGTTTTTATGTTGTTGGTGGGTATCAAGGGCATGCCCTAAACGCATGCAAAGAAAACAATTGAGAAGTAAAAATTATGGAGCTGAGGAGATCACAGAAAAAATGTTAATTAAATACCTGGTTTTTATTTTTTCTTTACAAACACACAGACTACGACAGTGGTTCTAGCCCCAGGTCCAGAGGTGAGGGAAGGAACTCAGTCAGACAGCTCTACCAGGAAGTTTATCTGCAAATAGGAAAGTTATTTTACTGACATTTACAGATTATCAGAGCACATGTGTTGACTGTATGCTCTGGGTATGCAGAGGGTCTGGGTAGAGCTGTACACACCTTTTTGCTGAGTCCTCGTTGCTATCTAAGATGTAATATGTGGTCCTGAACATGGTTTGTTCTGTGACTCTAACAAGAAACCAGATTATGAGCTGGACCTTCTGGGCATAAGTCTAGAGCTGTGTTGTCCAGTAAGGTAGCGACTTGCCATATATAGTTATTTATATTTCGTTTTATTTTATTTTATTATTTTTATTTTTTTTTTGAGACGGAGTCTCGCTCTGTCGCTCAGGCTGGAGTGCAGTGATGACATCGGCTCACTGCAAACTCCGCCTTCCGGGTTCACGCCATTCTCCTGCCTCAGCCTCCAGAGTAGCTGGGACTACAGGTGCCCGCCACCATGCCCGGCTAATTTTTTGTATTTTTAGTAGAGACGGGGTTTCACCATGTTAGCCAGGATGGTCTTGATCTCCGGACCTTGTGATCCACCTGAGTCGGCCTTCCAAAGTGCTGAGATTACAAGCATGAACCACTGCGCCCGGCCTATACTTCATTTTAATGCAATGAAAACTTCAGTTTTCAATAGCCACATTTCAATTGGTCCGTAGTCACATATGATTGATTAGTGGCTCAGGTAGAGATTTCCGTCATCACCGGAAGTTCTGCGGACTGTGCTGGGTCCCTGGGACCGGTATTTGTGAACCAGCAGCAGGAATATCGCCTGGAAGCTTGGATGAAATGCTATATCTCAGCTGTGTCCAAACCTATTGAGAGAGACTCTGCTTTTTAATGACAATCCCAGGTGATTTATGTACCATTCAAGTGTAAGAAGCACTGTTCTAGACAATCGAGGTGTAAACCAAAAATAAAATTCTAAGCACCCCCCCAACCATCTGAACGGACTTCCTCCTCGGCCAGAACACTCTTAAAATTTAACCTGAAAAACTGTTTCAGGCCATGACAGGAAGTGGGTATCGGATGTGCCTCATTATACCTCTCTGGCAGTAACATCAACATAGACTTGAAGTCTGATAAGAAACATTTTACAACCTATTCTCTCTGAAGCCTACCACCTGAAGGCTTCCTCTGCAAATAAGAACTTTGGTCTCCACAATTCTTTATCTTAACCCAGACGTTTCCTTTCTATTGATCCCAGGTCTTTAGAGAAACTCACCCAATTGTTAACCAAAAAATGTTTAAATCTATCTATAGACTGGAGCCTCCCCCACCCCCTTGCACCCCACTCCCCACTCCTTGCTTCCAGTTGTCCTCCTTTCTGAACTACACCCATGTATTTCTTAAATGTATTGGATTGAAGTCTCATGCCTCCCTAAAATGTATAAAACCAAGCTGCACCCTTACCACCTCGGGTGCATGTTCTCAGGGCCTCCTGAGGGCTGTGTCATGGGTCATGGTCACTCCTATTTGGCTCAGCATAAATCTCCTCGAATATTCTACAGAGTTTGACTCTTTTCATCCATAGAGGAAGCATACCCTAAGGCTTAGAAGAAGGAAAGAACTGCATCCAGATTGGGCTATAGGTGCAGTTACTTCCTACAGAAATGCGTCTTTCCTATGGCTTCTTAAAACTGAGAAAAATATTAAATTATGAGAAAAGAAAAGAACTTTTATCTGAGGAACGCAGGTCCTTTTAATTATTGGGCCCAGAGAGGCATTAAAACGAGGCAGCAACTGTCGCAGAATTTTGCACCTTAGTTCAGTTGTAAATGGATTCTTTTCACACAACCAGGAACATTTAGGCACGAAGGCACATTAAAGGGTGAGTAGAGCAGGATTGTATTGGGTGAAGAGAAAAATGGAAAAAACAGCAAAGCGAGATAGAGTCCTGCCAACGGGCCCCCCACCTCACAGATTGAATCCCAGGCCACCACACAGGAACTGAAGAGGCCAGGCTCCTCCCATTGCCCATGGCTCCGCCCCTCCCCCCAGGGTGCATGTGGGCAGGCTCAGACAAGGTCCTGGGCAGGTTCCCTCATCTGCACAAAAGTATCTAATGTAAACGCTTGTGGGGCAGGTCGAAGATTCTCCGGGGATCTCTTTTTATATGCCCAGGCATTTGACTGTCTCACAATCATGCCCTACTCCCTGCTTTGAGCTACGTATTCATTTCTTGAAATGGCTTGCTATTGCCACAGGCAGCTATAAGTTAATCTAATAATGCCACATGGGACACCATAACCCACACCCTAATGCTTCACAGTGTATAGCTAATCAGTGTTATTTCTGTAAACCAATGGGAATTCCTGACCAACAACTTTGTCTTAGCCCACTCCCTGTCTCCCTCTTTTTGCCTTTAAAAATTCACTTGCAACTACTGCAAATTGGAGTGTATATTCAGGCAACTTAAATCTATGCTTCTGGGTTGCAGTCCTCAAATGTGGCCTGAGTAAGCTCTCTACTTATATTAGTTTTGCCTCGACTTCTCCCTTTTAAGTCAACTCTTACCTCTGGCTACAATTTAACAATCAGTGTCTGTACAACTGTTTGTGTTGACCAATGCCTTCTTTCTTGACCTGCTCATAAAAATAGCTAAACATTTATGAAGCCCTTACTTTGAGCCATGAACTGTTCTAGGTGCTTCATCCATTTTGATTCATTAATCCTCACAAGCAGCTCTACAGGTGGCTTCTATTAACTTTATTTTACAAATGAGGATTCTGAGACATAAAGACTGGAAAGAAGTTAAAGTGACAATGGAAGCAGGGCACAGTGTTTTGCACGTGTAATTTCAGCACTTTGGGAGGCTGAGGCAGGAGGATGGCTTGAGGCCAGGAGTTCGAGACAAGCCCGGGCCAAACAGTGAGATTCCATCTCTACAAGAAAAAAAAAAAAAGAGTCACAATGGCTGACTCCAACTCAGCAGTGCCTGGGCCATAGAGAAGTGTGAAAGGAAAATATTGAGGCCCCCAAATGACTAAGCTAAGGGAAAAGTCAGGCTGGGAATTGTTCAGGACAAACGTGCCTCCCGTTCTATTCAGTCATCCCTCTGCTCACTGAAATAGATGCATATTGCTTCCTTTGGAAAAGCTTATCAGAAGCTCAAACAATGCAACTGTTTGTCTCTCACCTACCTGTGACCTGGAAGCCCCCTCCCTGCTTTGAGTTGTCCCCACGGTCACACATGTCCATGTGAAGAGAGTCCACCAACAGGCTTTGTGTGAGCAACAAGGCTGTTTATTTCACCTGGGTGCAGGCGGGCTGAGTCCAAAAAAGGAGTCAGCAAAGGGTGGTGGGATTATCATTAGTTCTTACAGGTTTGGGATAGGCTTACAAAGTACCTTCTCAAGGGTGGGGGGCGGGGCGAGAATATTACAAAGTACCTTCTTAAGGGCAGGGGAGAATATATGTATCAGTTAGGGTGAGGCAGGAACAAATCACAGTGGTGGAATGTCATCAGTTAAGAGTATTTTCACTTCTTTTGTGGATCTTCAGTTGCTTCAGGCCATCTGGATGTATACGTGCAGGTCACAGGGGATATGATGGCTTAGCTTGGGCTCAGAGGTCTGACATTCCTGTCTTCATATAGTAATAAGAAAAACAAAATAAAATAGTGGTGAAGTGTTGGGGCGGTGAAAATTTTGGGGGGTGGTATGGAGAGATAATGGGCGATGTTTCTCAGGGCTGCTTCGAGTGGGATTAAGGGCAATGTGGGAACCCAGAGTGGGAGAGATTAAACTGAAGAAAGATTTTGGGGTAAGGGGTGATATTGTGGGGTTGTTAGAAGGAGCATTTGTCATATAAAATTATTGGTGATGGCCTGGGATGCAGTTTTTTTTGTTTGTTTGTTTTTTGTTTGTTTGTTTGTTTGTTTGAAATGACAGGCTTTTTATTTCTCAGGAACGGCCGAGATGACCTCCAGAGGTTTCCAACGAAGCCGAAGCCGTAACAATCCACCCTGCAGCTCTGTGACAGGGAGGAGGGCGAATCCAATCCATCATCTTACACCAGACTTCAGCCCTGCGGGAGCTGCTGCCGCCAAAGAAAGCCGGGACCTGGGCAGACTGCATCCCTCCCCCGTGTGGAGAACGTGACAGATGTGAAGGTTGGGCTGACAGACACACGGCCTGCAGCAGCCCAGCCAGTCCCACACAGCATCCAGCCAAGTCATTTAAAAAGGATTCAGGCCACAGCCTTTTTCTCAGGGAGGAGCAGCCAGCATGTGCCCCGCAGCTCACTGGGCCTGTCTAATCACACAGCAGTGGCAAAAGGAGTACCTGCCAGATGCTTCCTATCACTCTATTCTGTCTCCACGTCCACCTGAAGTTCACCCCGTTTCCCCAATGACTTAGAATGGCTTTGTGCTTAGTTTTAATTGTAGTTTGTGCTATTCTGTGAATTAACAATTCAAACAAAATAAGAAAGACACATTGTGAAACAGCAGAGGAGCCAGAGACTGTCTGCATTCCCCTCCTCATCACACACAAGTCATGCATCTACCAAAAAAAAAAAAAAAAAGTGGCCTCTGAGGCAGCACAGGTGTGACAGATGAGGAACCTGCAGCTCAGATTCAACAGGCACCTGCCAAGTCCACACTCAGGACTGTGTGACAGCCTCAACAATATGAGGTCCAGACACATTCACTGTGGAAGGCTCTGCCCACGCCAACAAAGCCGTCAGCTCTAGCAAAAGGGACACCACCTTCTTCCTCCACCACTTCTTACCTGGTAAGTCCGGGAATCAGGAAGACAAAAATAAGCCAAAAAAAAAAAAAAAGAGAGAGAGAGAGGCAGTCACTGTTATCAGCAGTACCCGCTGCACAGGTGGAAGCACCTCTGGTGCCACTTTCGAGACAAAACAAGATACAGCTGAAATATCTAATTGGAAAATATTGATCTTCTCCTTTCCCAAGGCATTGCTAAGGGTCCCACAGGAAGGCTGGTGGCACCAGGGAATAAATCCTGGAAGTGGTGCAACCACTCTGGGACCAGGCAGCTCCAGCCAGAGGCCTCAGTCCATGGCAGCCAGCTGCTCGATGGCACAGCGCACTTTCTTTGCAGTTTCCTCAAATTCTTTCTTCTTATGGTTGGTTTCCTTTGCAATTTTGTTCTTGGCTCTTTCTCTGTCCAGTTTCAAAAATTCACCGAGGGTTAATTCTTCAAACTGCTTCTTGACAGAAAGGAAAGCGCAATCGGATGAATGCTTTTTATGTTCCTCTATGGGGTCGTCATCTGGCTCCCAGCCTTCCAGCTCCTTGAAGCAGAAGAAACACTGGGCCAAGTCTGGCTTGTTCTCAGTGGGGCAGTGGATGAAGCCAGCCTCGGCCATCCGCTCCAGGGTGCAGGCGCAGCCCTCCAAGAAGGGCCAGTTCTTGAATGTAGAGATGCGGTGGTCCTTGAGAAAGGGCTGCCAGGCAGGGGGCAACGTCGGGGAACCCATGCCACTGCCGCCACCTCTGCCAACGGGTCCCACGATTCAATTCTGGGATGCAGTTTTTTATGAATTGAGAAATCAAAAGGAAGACACAAAGTCCGAATAAGAGAAGGAGAAAAACAGGTATTAAAGGACTAAGAATTGGGAGGACCCAGGACATCCAATTAGAGAGTGCCCAAGGGGGTTCAGCATAATTATTTGCTTGGTTAGCGAGTTTTGGGGCTCTATCCTTGAGTTTTTTTATGTTGTCATATACCAGGCCAGATTGATTTAGGTGAAAACAACACTCTTCATTTAAAAATATACAGAGTTGGCAAGGCGCGGTGGCTCACGCCTATAATCCCAGTACTTTGGGAGGCCGAGGCAGGCGGATCACGAGGTCAAGAGATGGAGACCATCCTGGCTAACATGGTGAAACCCCATCTCTACTAAAAATACATAAAATTAGCCGGGCTTGGTGGCGGCGCCTGTAGTCCCAGCTGCTTGGGAGGCTGAGGCAGGAGAATGGCGTGAACCTGGGAGGCAGAGCTTGCAGTGAGCCGAGATCGCGCCACTGTATTCTAGCCTGGGTGACAGAGCGAGACTCTGTTTCAAAAAAAAAAAATATATATATATATATATTTATATACATATATATATATACACACACACACACACACACACAGAGTCCTCCTTTTTCAGCAGTGTGTTGAGGCCTCAGGGATTTTGGAGGAAATAGAAATGCAAAGCCAGCAATTGTTTGTTAAAGAAAGATTAGAAATGGCTAGGAAGAGTGAGTGAGATTGATAGTGTGGTGGAGATAGCTGGGGAGAGGTAGAGGGTGGCATAAGAACAGAAATGAGAATAAGAATGAGTATAAAAGTGAAGAATAGGACTTCATCAGGGAGAGAGTGTTGGAGTGTGTCCTGTCAGCAAAGATCATCTATCCACTCCAAGAGGGAGTCAAGAGTGGAGGATTGGGGACAGATATTCACAATGGAAAGGAAATGAGAGGTTTTAAGAGGGAGGCTAACAGCTTGTAACCTACATGGAAGAGGTTATGAAATGACGACAGAATAGAATGGGCCTGTGAGGATGTAAGCAGATTTTTCCCTTGGTCCAAGAACAATTTGCCTTGTGTGGGAAGAGATTGATAGGTGGAAACTCCAGTAGGAGAGTAAATAGCAGTGACCAATGAGAAGAAGAAAAACTGTCATGAGGGACAGAAGTTGGAACACTAGCTGCTTCTTTAGCTACCTTATCAGCATAAGTGTTGCCCTGAGCGATGGGATCTGATGCCTTTTGATGGCCCTTGCAGTGAATGACTCCAGCTTCCTTTGGAAGTAAAGCGATTTTAAGAAGAGTTTTTATTAAAGAGGCAAAAATGATGGAGGACCCTAGCATAGTAAGGAAATTTATTTCTGCCCATATAACAGCATGGTGGTGCAGGATATGGAAGGCATATTTAGAGTTAGTATAAATATTGATGCATAGTCCCTTTGCAAGAGTGAGGGCCCGAGTTAAGGCAATGAGTTTGGCTTGCTGAGAGGTAGTGGAGGGGGCAGAGCAGTAGCCTCAATGATAGATGTGGAAGATACTACAGCATAGCGTGCCTTTGCTGGTGAGTGGCGATTAGGCCTGGTGGAACTGCCATCAATAAACCAAGTGTGATCAGGGTGAGGAACAGGAAAGAAGGAAATATGGGGAAATGGAGGATGATGAATCAGAGAGATACAGTCATGGGGGTCAGGTGTGGTATCCGGAATAATGTGGGAGGCCAGATTGAAGTCTGGGCCAGGAACAATGGTAATTGTGGGAGACTCAGCAAAGACTGAGTATAGCTGAAGGAGCTGGGGGGGCAGAAAGTATATGCGTCAAGTGTGAGGAGGAAAATAGATTTTGAAAGTTATGGGAACTGTAGAGAGTAAGTGGAGCATAGCTTGTGATTTTGAGGGCCTCTGGAAGTATTAAGGCAGCGGCAGCCACCGCACACAGACATGAGGGCTAGGCTAAAACAGTAAGGTCAAGTTGTTTTGACAGAAAGGCTACAGCACGCAGTCCCGGCTCTTGTGTAAGAATTCTGACCGCACAGCCCTGTACTTTGGCTGTGTGTAATGAAAAGGGTTGGGATGAGTTAGGGAGAGCTAGTGCGGGAGCAGCTTTTAGGGCTATGTTTTAAGGAATGGAAAGGGGAGTGAGGAAAGGATTTAGGATTTATGGGGTCAGCTAGATTTATCTAGAACAGAATGGGTTGTGGAGGGAGGTATTAAGGATAGGAGAGTATATGGGTTTGGCACTGTGGGGTGGATAGGCCAGACAATTTTGTTGATAAGGCACAGATCCTGAACTAACCTATAAGACTTGTCTGGTTTTTCGACAGGTAAAATGGAATTGTAAGGAGAGTGTATAGGCTTTAAAAGGCCATGCTGTAACAGGTGAGTGATAACAGGCTTTAATCCTTTTAAAGTGTGCTATAGGATGGGATATTGACATTGAGTGGGGTAAGGGTGACTAGGTTTTAATGGGATGGTAAGGGATGCATGATCAGTCACTAAGGAAGGAGTAGAGGTGTCCTATACTTGTGGATTAAGGTGGGGAGATACAAGGAGAGGATGTGAAGGAGGCTTTGAACTGGGGGAAAAGGTGGCAATGAGGTGTGGCTGTAGCCCAGGAATAATCAGGGAAGCAGATAATTTGGTTAAAATGTCTCAGCCTAATAAGGGACTGGGCAGGTGGGGATAACTAAAAAAGAGTGCATAAAAGAATGTTGTCCAAGTTGGCACCAGAGTTGGGGAGTTTTAAGGGGTTTTGAAGCTTGGCCATCAATACTCACAACAGTTATGGAGGCAAGGGAAACAGGCCCTTGAAAAGAAGGTAATGTGGAGTGGGTAGCCTCCATAATGATTAAGAAGGGCATGGACTTACCCTCCACTGTAAGAGTTACCCAAAGTGTCTGTGATGGTCCAAGAAGCTTCCGAGGCGATGGGGCAGCATCAGTCTTCAGCTGCTAAGTCGAGAAGATCTGCAAAGGAGTCAGTCAGAGAGCCCTGGGCCAGAGCTCCAGGGGCTCTGGGAGTGGCCGCCGGGTTGGACAGTCTGATTTCCAGTGGGGTCCCACACAGATGGGACATGGCTTAGGAGGAATCCCAGGCTGCAGGCATTCCTTGGCCTAGTGACCAGATTTCCAGCACTTGAAGCAATATCCTTGGGGAGGCGGTCCTGGAGGAATGCCTGGCCTCTGCGGTTCAGACATTTTGAGGTTCTTGTGTGCTGGAGATGTGACTGGGGTTTCTCTCACAGTGGAGGCAAGTTAATTGCAACTCAGAAATATGTTGCTACTTGACTGCCTCTTCTCTATTATTGTACACCTTGAAGGCGAGCTTAATTAGGTCCTGTTGCGGGGCCAGAATCTAATTTTTGGCGCTTTTTCTAATGTTGGGAGCGGATTGGATAATAAAATGCATATTGAGAATAAGATGGCCTTCCTCTGGGGTCTAGGACAGTAAAGTGTCTAAGGGTTGTTGCCAAATGGGCCATGAACTGGGCTGGGTTTTTATATTTGATGAAAAACAGCCTAAATGCTAACTGATTTGGGAGAGGTCAGATAAAGAAAAAAGGAGCGTTAACCTTGACTATGCCTTTAGCTCCAGCCACCTCTTTAAGAGGAAATTGTTGGGCAGGTGGGGGAGGGCTAGTCGCAGAACGAAACTGTAAGCCAGACCAGGTGTTAGGAGGGGAGGTGATAGAAGGATTACAGGGTGGGGGAGCAAAGGCTGAGGAAGAATTGGGACCTGGCTTGGCCTGGCAAGGAGCAGCCTGGGGAGAAGGGGAGAGGTCAGATGATTCCGTAGAAAAGAAGGATTCAAAGGACTCAGAGCTTGGGGTGGAAACTGAAGGAACAGACAGGAAAGAAGAAAGATTTGGGACGAGTTGCACTGGGAGCAGAGACTAGGGAGGGACCGATGTGTAAAAGAATGCCTAGACGTCAGATACCTCAGACCATTTGCCCATTTTTCAACAAACATTATCTAGATCTTGTAGGATAGACAAATCGAAAGTGCCATTCTCTGGCCACTTAGAACTACTGTCGAGTTTGTATTGGGGCCAAGCGGTATTGCAGAAGAAAATAAGGCGTTTAAGTTCTAGGTCAGGTGTGAGTTGAAGAGATTTTAAGTTCTTGAGAATACAGGCTAAGGGAGAAGAAGGGGGAATGGTGGGCGGTAGGTTGCCCATAGTGAAGGAGGTAAGTTTAAAGAGAAAGGTAGAGACACGGAGAAGAGGGTGGGTGAGCAGCCCTGGGCTGCAATGTGGGTGAGCAGCCAAAGCAGGCATCCCTGCAATTGACTTGCCACCAAGGGAATGTGGGTGAATGATGGAGGCAGACGTCCCCACGGTGATCAGACACCAATGAAATGTGGGTGAATAATCAGGCAGACATCCCCGCAGTGATTAAACACCAAAGGAAGACTGTCTTCCTGAGTCGGTGACCAGCGCCGGAGCTTTGGGTCCATGGATAAAATGTGTCTCCTTTGTCTCTACTAGAGAGGAAAAAGAACTGGAATTGGAAAGGCAGGGAGATTGAAGGGTAGCGAGAGAGGCTGGAGAAGAGTGAAAAGACCGCTTACCTGATTCGAAATTGGTGAGATGTTCCTTGGGCTGGTTGGTCTGAGGACCCAAGGTCATAGGTGGATCTCCTCACGGAGTGAGGGCGACGACAGGAGATGACAGGGGACTGGTCTCCCTAAGTGTCATGCGCGTCCGTGTGAAGAGACTACCAAACAGGCTTTGTGTGAGCAATAAAGCTTTTTAATCACCTGGGTGAAGGCGGGCTGAGTCCAAAAAGAGTCAGAGAAGGGAGATAGGGGTGGGGCCGTTTTATAGGATTTGGGTAGGTAAAGGAAAATTACAGTCAAAGGGGAGTTGTTCGCTGGTGGGCAGGGGTGGGGGTCACAAGGTGCTCAGTGGGGGAGCTTTTTGAGCCAGGATGATCCAGGAAAAGGAATTTCACAAGATAATGTCATCACTTAAGGCAAGGACCAGCCATTTTCACTTCTTTTGTGGTGGAATGTCATCAGTTAAGGCAGGGGCAGGGCATTTTCACTTCTTTTGTGATTCTTCAGTTACTTCGGCCATCTGGGCGTATAAGTGCAAGTCACAGGGGGTGCAAGTCACAGGGGATGCGATGGCTTGGCTTGGGCTCAGAGGCCTGACACTAAGGAGTCCTCCTGTCCCAGGTCTTCAGCACCAAATGTCACGTGCGTCCGTGTGAAGAGAGTCCACCAACAGGCTTTGTGTGAGTAACAAGGCTGTTTATTTCACCTGGATGCAGGCGGGCTGAGCCCGAAAAAGGAGTCAGCAAAGGGTGGTGGGATTATTATTAGTTCTTATAGGTTTGGGATAGGCTTACAAAGTACCTTCTCAAGGGCGGGGGGAGAATATTACAAAGTACCTTCTTAAGGGCAGGGGAGAACATATGTATCAGTTAGGGTGGGGCAGGAACAAATCACAATGGTGGAATGTCATCAGTTAAGGCTATTTTCACTTCTTTTGTGGATATTCAGTTGCTTCAGGCCATCTGGATGTATACATGCAGATCACAGGGGATATGATGGCTTAGCTTGGGCTCAGAGGCCTGACACCCACCTTTTCGGACAAACCAATGTACTTATTACATATATTGATTTGATGTCTCATGTCTCCCTAAATGTGTAAAACCAAGCTGTGCCCCGACCACCTTGGGCACATGTCATCAGGACCTCCTGAGGCTGTGTCACAGTGTGTGTCCTTAGCTTTGGCAAATAAACCTCCTAAAAGGAGAGAGACTTGTCTCATCATTTTTCTTGACTGACGGAAGCCACGCAAGACCATCTCTGCAGGCTGCTGGAAGACTATGTTCCTGGAAGACTCCTGGAAGACTATGGCTTTGGGGGCTTCTCACCAGGTGCAAAAAAAAAAAAGCACATTCACGTTTTACAGTGTGTTAAGGATCTCTCCTGTGTCGTGTGCTCCTCCTGGTTCCACCTGACTCCCTAAGAGGCTCCACGGGTTGAATTTGCCGGCCTATTTCGAGGGATGGCCTTGCAGAGCTCTTCGTTTCCTTCCTATTTGTCTCCTTTAACTCAGCCTGTTGCTCAACTCTTTCCCCAAATCCCCAGGAAGAACCCAAGGAAGAGAAGAAAAAGAGCTGCCAGTTAAAGTCACGCCAAATTCCCAAGGCAACCTGTCCCGCCACCCGCCCCCCCACTCCCGCCGCCCCCTGCTCCCCACCCGGAAGGCAGTCCTGCCCAGCCCCACAGCAGGAGAATCAGCTGTTTCCTGCCCAACCTCAGTGGCTCAGGCTGAGTCATCCTTTTCCCTGCCTGCGCCAAGGCATGGCTCCTCCAATCCCTTACAAAATGCTTCCACCCCAAAATGCTCAGCCAGCCTGTTAAGGGCTGGAGAGCCAACTCATTCAGTGTCTCCTTTGAATTTCATGAATTAAAAATGACTGCACTTATCCCAAAGTGCCACTGACAGATCTGAGATGAACCCTGTTGGCCTTTGGCAGAAACCAAACTGCCCACATGCATTAAGTCCAGCAGGAGGGCTGGGGGTTGGCCAGGGCCTGGCCTCTCCGATGACTAAAGAGACATGTAAGCAAAGTCAGCTGTGGTCAGCATGAGTCTTTTTTTGAGATGGGATCTCACTCTGTCGCCCAGGCTGGAGTACAAAGGCGCAACTAGGGCTCACTGCAACCTCCATCTCCTGGGCTCAAACAGTCCTCCCATCTCAGTCTCCCAAGTAGCTGGGACTACAGGCATGTGCCACCATGCTCAGCTAATTTTTTTTTTTTTTTTTTTTGTAGAGATGGCGTTTTGCCACGTTGGCCAGGCTGGTCTCAAACTCCTGGCCTCAAGTGATCCACCTACTTCAGCCTCCCAAAGTGCTTGGATTACAGACTTGAGCTGCCACACCCAGCCAGCATCAGTCTTGCTTGTTTATTCAAAATGTAGGTATGGGGTGTCTTGTTATGAACCCAGAAGGATCTGAGAGAGGACTCACTCAATTTATTTATTTATTTATTTTATTTATTTATTTTTTTGAGACGGAGTCTCACTCTGCCGCCCAGGCTGGAGTGCAGTAGCCGGATCTCAGCTCACTGCAAGCTCCGGCTCCCAGGTTCACGCCATTCTCCTGCCTCAACCTCTCGAGTAGCTGGGACTACAGGCGCCCGCCACCGCGCCTGGCTAGTTTTTTGTATTTTTTAGTAGAGACGGGGTTTCACCGTGTTAGCCAGGATGGTCTCGATCTCCTGACCTCGTGATCCGCCCGTCTCGGCCTCCCAAAGTGCTGGGATTACAGGCTTGAGCCACCGCGCCCGGCCGGACTCACTCAATTTAGAAATTTTATCTTGCCAAGGTTAAGGACACACCCATGACAAAGCCTCAGGGGGTCCTGGTGACATGTGCCCAACGCAGTTGGGAGCATAGCTTGCTTTTATACATTTGATGGAGACATGAGCCATTAATCAATACGTGTAAGATGTGTATGGGTTCCATCTGGAAGGGAGAGACAACTTAAAGATGGAGCAGCTTGCAGGTCATAGATGGATTTAAAAATGTTCCATTTGGCAATTGGTTGAAAAAGTTATTATTAATGGAAAGGAATGTTTGGGTTATAAAAAGGGGTTGTGGACAAAGGTTTTATCATGCAGAAGAAGCCTCTGGGTAGTAGGCTTCAGAGAGAATAGATTATAAATGTTTCTTATCAGACTTAAGGTCTGTGTTGATGTTAACGTTGGTCAGCTTTTCCTGAATTCCAAAGAGAGGAGGGGATCATGAGGCATGTCCAATGCCTCTTCCATCATGGCCTGAACTAGCTTTTGTCAGGTTAACTTTCAAATGTCGTTGGCTGAAAGGAGGGGTCCATTCAGATGGTTGGTGGGCCTTAGAATTTTATTTTTGGTTTGCACTGTGACACATTGCTCAGAACCAACATGGCACACCACCAAGAACACCTTTTGCCAGCACTCCGCTTGGCTGGTTTTAAGGTGCTAAATTCTGGAAAGGTAGAGATTGTGTCTGTGTACCCCCATAGGTGACCAGCAGAGAGCCCTGCATGCAGTAGGTGCTCAATTGATGCTTATTAAGAGAAGAGATACAAATGAATGGGGATTCTAATGATTCCTATTACAACTCAATAGCTAACAAGAGCTTCATAATACTTGGTAGCTCTTTATACTCCTTCTCCAGTAAACTTAATTTCAGATCATCAGTGCTTATGCAAGTCCTGTTTGATAACTGGGAAGGCTGAAGTTGATGAGGTAATGAGTTGGCTTCCACTCAATATGACAGAATAAAATTCAGTCTTCCTTGTTGGCACCTTAAAGCTTTATTGTTTAGGAGGAGCAGAGATATAAGAGGAAAATGAATGTCATAACCGGTCACTTGGGCTGGCTGATTCAAGCTTATCTGAAGGTGATGTGAGACAAGAAAATTGCGTTTGTTTCTGTGGCTGCAGAATTTTTTCAGGGGCAGATGCACAGCCAAGGTGCAGGGCCTCTGGGGTCCTTAGGGACGGCTGTGTTTTTCATGAGAAGCCTGGAAAGGAAGAAGGACTGGGAAGTGGGGGTGAAATGAACAAATGAAAGTAGGAAGCCACCCTGTGATGGGCACGTGCCGGGGCTGGCCTCCATGCCTTCCTCTCTGTCGGGAGGCACAGACGTCCCGGAGCCCCAGACAAGAGCACTTATCTTAAATATTTCCCAATATCTTCACACTCATGGAAACAGAGGAAATGTTTCAAGGAGGAGACGGTGACATCATGCTCACTTTTGCGTGTAGCTCCAAGTTGTGCTGCGCCCTTTATTGTCAGTCTGCAAACTCCCACGCTTAATTTTTCCCTTCAAGCCAGGGAGGTGGAGTAAATGGAATCCTCTATGTCCAGATAGCACTCTGATTCTCTCTCTCTCTCTCTCTCTTTTGCTGTTTGTTTGTTTGTTTGTTTGTTTTTTGAGATGGCGTCTCGCTCTGTCCCCCAGGCTGGAGTGCAGTGGCACAACCTCCACCTCCCGAGTTCAAGAGATTCTCCTGCCTCAGCCTCCCGAGTAGCTGGGATTACAGGTGCCCACCACCACGCCCAGCTAATTTTGAATTTTTAGTAGAGATGGGGTTTCTACTGGACTGATTGTCTCTTTTTTTTTCTTTTTAAGACACAGAAACTCACTCTGCCACCTGAGCTGGAGTGCAGTGACACAATCATAGCTCACTGCAGCCTCAAACTCTTGGGCTCAAACTCCATAGCTCACTACCTCAGCCTCCCAAGTAGCTGGGACTACAGGAACGCACTACCATACCCAGCTAATTTTTATATTTTTTTTTTGGTAGAGAAGGGGTCTCTCTTTATTGCCCAGGCTGGTCTTGAACTCCTGGTCATCCTCTTGCCTTGGCCTCCCAAAATGCTAAGATTATAGGCGTGAGCCACCATGCCAAGCTAGGACTCTGATTCTTAAATGGCTACATTAGTGAATCACTATTTTTGGAGAGTCATTGGTTAGCAGGTCATTATGCACAAATTTTGCAAAAACTCACCTGGAGAAAACCACTCACACTGTGGCCTTAAGCATTGGTGTCATCAGCACATAGCCCAGAGGGACCAGCTGTGAGTAAAGCCCATGACAAGGGAACTTTCCATCTCAGGGGGAAGTTAGGGCTTTGCATGATGGCCTATGGATGACCCACAACTTTTATCTTCATTAATTAAAAGCAGTAAGAGTTTAAATTATGATAGTAGTAATAGTAATTATACATAGCCTTTTATTTTTTCAAAGCCCTGAGATATTGCAGCATTCCCCTCCTTTAGCCCCAGGAATAATCTATTCCTTCCTCTGTGTCCTTATTTAGAGCTTATCTCTCGGTGGCATGAAAGAGACCCAGCACACTAAACTAGAAGTCCTGAGTTTGAATCCTGATCAATCACTTATTAGTTAGAGGGCCTAAAATATTCACTCAAAATATTTTATTCTCTGAACCTTGGTTTACTAATCCGTAAACTAAAGATAATCATAAAATGTATCTCAAAGAATCATTGTGAGGGTTATATGAGGTATCAAGTAAGAAGTCAGGCTTTACCATATCCTAATGGATCAATCAACATGTCTCAACTGGAACTGGCTTCATGCCGGTGATGGGACAGGACTTACTCATCTTTGTATCCCTGGCACCCAGCAAGTGCCCAGCCCATAATAGGTGTTGAATAAATGTTATTGAATCAATGAATGAATGAGCCTTGTAACTCATGACACTACTAGGGCAACTAGTCTGGGCAGTGTTGTCAAGAGCTCTGCTGAGCAGGCGAGGGCTGAACTGCCAGGGGGTTGGAGTAGCCGATTAGCACAGCAAGCTAAAATGAAAGTGAGAATCTTGGCCAGGTGCAGTGGTTCACCCACAGCCTCGAACTCTCGGGCTCAAGTGATCCTCCCACCTCAGTCTCCCAAGTAGCTGGAACTATAGGAATGTACCACCAATACCTGGCTAATTTTTGTATTGTTTATAGAGATGGGGTCTTCTTATGTTGCTGATCTTGAACTTCTGGCGATCCTCCTGCCTTGGCCTCCCAAAGTGTTGGGATTACAGGCGTGAGCCACTGTGCCAGGCTAGAACTCTGATTCTTTTTTTTTTTGAGACGGAGTTTCACTCTTGTTGCCTAGGAGTGCAATGGCATGATCTCGGCTCACTGCAGCCTCCACGTCCCAGGTTCAAGCTATTCTCCTGCCTCAGCCTCCCAAGTACCTGAGATTACAGGCATGCGCCACCATGCCCAACTAGTTTTGTATTTTTAGTAGAGACGGGGTTTCTCCATGTTGGTCAGGCTGGTCTTGAACTCCTGGCCTCAGGTGATCCACTTGCCTCGGTCTCCTGAAGTGCTGAAATTACAGGTGTGAGCCACTGCGCCCAGCCAGAACTCTGATTCTTTTTTTTTTTTTTTTTTTTTTTTGAGACGGAGTCTCGCGCTGTCACCCAGGCTGGAGTGCAGTGGCCGGATCTCAGCTCACTGCAAGCTCCGCCTCCCGGGTTCACGCCATTCTCCTGCCTCCGCCTCCCAAGTAGCTGGGACTACAGGCGTCCGCCACCTCGGCCGGCTAGTTTTTTGTATTTTTTAGTAGAGACGGGGTTTCACCGTGTTAACCAGGATGGTCTCGATCTCCTGACCTCGTGATCCGCCCGTCTCGGCCTCCCAAAGTGCTGGGATTACAGGCTTGAGCCACCGCGCCCGGCCCAGAACTCTGATTCTTAAATGGCCTCATTAAAGAACCAGCATTTTTGAGAGGCATTGCATTCATGGGGTCATTGTGCACTCATGCTTTAGGACATTAAGCTGGGCACGGTGGTTCATGCCTAGAAATCCCAGCCTTTTGAGAGGCCAAGACAGGAGGATGGCTTGAGGCCAGAGGTTTTAGACCAGCCCGGGCAACATAGTGAGACCTCATCTCTACTAAACATAAAAATAAATAAATAAATTAGCTGGGTGTAGTGGTGACAGGGCTTGGCAGTTCCGTGCTTCAGGACATCATCTGGTCAAAAATATTTCCTTTGGCCAGGTGCAGTGGCTCATGCCTGTGATCCCAGGACCTTGAGAGTGTGAGACAAGAAGACTCCCTGAGGCCAGGAGTTCAAGACCAGACTGGGCAGCATAGCAAGACTCTGCCTCTACCCAAAAAATTTAAAAATTAGCCAGGTGTGGTGACAAGCACCTGTAGTCCCAGCTACTCAGGAGGCTGAGATGGGAGGGTCACTTGAGCCCAGGGGGTTGAGGTTGCAGTGAGCTGTGATTGTGCCAGTGCACTCCAGCCTGGGTCATAGAGCAAGACCTTGTCAAATAAATAAATAAACCAAATAAAGCGAGAGCCCACCCTTTATTCACTTACCACAATAGTGTAAGCAAGATGCTAAGTGGAAGAAAACACCAGCGCCCCTGGTTCCATCTCCCACTGTGGAACAGCATAGAGTATTGGCTTGTGCACTGTGTCAGTGCGGAGACAGCACACAGGTGAGGCGTCTCGCTGCTGAGGGAGCCCAGAGCAAAGGGCTCCTGCAGTTTTATGGTCCTGGGGGACTAGGGTGGAGACAGGGAATCAGGGACAAAGACTCTGAGTGGAAAAATACTGAATACCGTCAGGGTAGACAAGAAGTTTCTTCATGGTTTTCCTCTCTCCCCTGATAAGAGGTCTTGGCCTGAGGAAGGGGCACCTGGGCTAAGAATGACAGCTATGTGTAGGAGCACGGCTGGCCAGCGGGGCCTGAGCCCTCGACTGCAGCTCCCTTTGCAGACTGCAATGCCCTGGCTGTGCACCACACCTGGTGTGGGGAGGACAGCTTTTCCCAGGGAGGCCTGCCAGGTAAAGCCTAGGTAACTGCCTAGGGTTGGGCCAGAAAAAAAAACCACACATAGGTATTTGACCAGGAGCCAGACTCCTCCAGGACGCTACGTCTGACAGATAAAGTAGCCAGAGACGGACTTACTTACTTACTTACTTAATTAATTTATTTATTTAGGAGGGGACAGGGTCTTGCTCTGTTGCCCAGACCAGAGTACAGTAGCATAATCATTGTTTACTACAACCTTGAACTCCTGGGCTCGAGCAATCCTCCCATCTCAGCCTCCTGAGCAGCTGGGACCACAGGCACATGCCACCTAGCCCAGCTAATAAAAAAAAACTTTTTGTACAGACGGGGGCTCTCTATGTTGCCCAGGCTGGTCTTGAACTCCTGACCACAAGGGATTTTCCCTGCCTCAGCCTCCCAAACTGTTGGGATTACAGGTGTAAGCCACCGTAGCCTCCCAGAGTAGACCAGTCAGAGACTTTACATGACTTGTCTAAGTTTCTTCATTTTGGTGGCTGCAGAGCTGGGACCAGAATAAAGCTTTTTGGGCTCTACCCTGGTTATATCACACTGGGCTCTAAGTGGCTACATGAACAGTTGTAGCCTCAGATATGAAAGGAAGTTGCTCTTTTGCTTTGAGAGGTTGTCCAACACTGGCCAGCCAGAGTGAACTGCCAATTTCCGAAGCCTGTTGTGGGAGGCAGAATTTCAATCCCATGACCTGGACGTGCCTACCTGATGTAGGGCCCACAGAAATTGTGGGATAATAAATGGGTGTTGTTTTAAGCCACTGACTTGGCAGTCATTTGCCATGGTAGCAACAGAAAAACAAATATGCATGTCCAAAAGCGCAGCATAAGCTCCATCCTGCCCTTTCCTCCTCACCATCCTGTCACGACCACTCTCAGACCTGGCCACCATTCCCACCATCAATTGTCCCTTTTGCTTCCTCTGTGAAAACTGTTCTTTTAATGCCCAGTCCAGACATTCCTCAGTGCAGCTCCAAGTTCATATTAAGCTGCCAGATTAGGAAGGCATTGGGCCCATTCTCTGACGTCAGGATGCCTGATGATGGCATCCCATCCCTTCTGTCTGTGAGATACCCTGTGGAAAACTCTCAGATCAAGGAACTAGTGTTGCCAGGTAAGATACAGGATGCCCAGTTAAATATGAATTTCAGGCTGAGTGCAGTGGCTCACGTCTGTAATTCCAGCACTTTGGGAGGCCAAGGCGGGAGGATGGCCTGAGGTCAGGAGTTTGAGACCAGCCTGGCCAACACAGTGAAACCCCATCTCTACTAAAAATACAAAAATTAGTTGGACATGGTGGTAGGTGCCCATAATCCCAGCTACTCCAGAGGCTGAGGCAGGAGAATCGCTTGAACCCAGAAGGCGGAGGTTGCAGTGAGCCAAGATCATGCCATGGCACTCCAGCCTGGGCAACAGAGTGAGACTGTCTCAAAAAAATAAATATATAAAAAAGCAATGGAGAAACAAATGATTTATTAGTGTGTCCCAAATATTGCAGGGGACATACTTACACTAAAAATGTTTCATTTTTTTCAAGACTGATAATCCTAAAGGGAGCAGATATTAAAACTAGAGTATTCTAGAGCAAGTAAAACTTACCAGGAAAGTAGTAAGTCATGACCTAAATTTGATCTAGCCTCCCCTTTCTGGGATAAGTGCCCTTTTGTTCCTGCCACCACCAAATCTGATATCAGAAAAGGATCTTCGGTCAGATGCTTACACTTCAGTGGGGATTTTTTTGTCAGCAGCGAGTGCCTGCATCTTTAAACCTGTATTCTTTTTTCCTTATTTTTATAGTCTTAGGGCCTACAAGTGCAGGTTTCTTACATGCATCTATTATGTCGTGGTAAAGCCAGGGCTTTCAGGGTGCCTATTACCCAAATAGATTGCACCCAATAGGTAATTTTCAGCCCTCACCTCCTCCCACTCTCCCATGTTTTATAGTCTCCAGTGTCTATTATTCCACGCTGTGTGTCCACGTGCACCCATTGATTCAACCTATAGTCTTTCTTTCTTTTTTTTTTTTGAGATGGAGTCTTGCTCTGTCGCCCAGGCTGGAATGCAGTGGCATGATTTCGGCTCTCTGCAACCTCCGCCTCCTGAGTTCAAGCTATGCTCCTGCCTCAGTCTCCCAAGTAGCTGGGATTACAAGTGCCTGCCACCATGCCCGGCTAATTTTTGTATTTTTGTGAGACTGAGTTGAACTATGTTGGCCAGGCTGGTCTCCTGACCTCAAGTGATTCCCCCCGCCTCGGCCTCTCAAAGTGCTGGGATTGCAGGTGTGAGCTACCACACCTAGCCTCCTTTTATTTTTTTTTAATTTAGGGGATAGAAGTGCAGATTTCTTACAAGCATATATTGCATAGTGGTGAAGTCTGGGCTTTTGGTGAACCCATTACTTGAATTGTGAACATTGTACCCAATAGGCAAATTTTCAACCCTCACCCTTTCCCACCTTCCCACCCTTTGGAGTCTCCAGTGTCTAATATTCCACCTGTATGTCCACAGGTACCCAGTGCTTAGCGCCCACTTTTAAGTGAGAATGTGCACTATTTGACTTTCTATTTCTGAGTGATTTCACTTAGGATAATGGCCTCCAGTTCCATTCACGGTGCTGTAAATGTCATGAGTTCGTTCCTTTTTATGTCTGAGTAGTATTCCATAGTGTATACATGCCACAGTTTCTTTATCCTGTGTTGACGGACACTTAGGTTGACGTCATATTTTTGCTACTGTGAATAGTGCTGCCATAAACATGTGAGTGTGGGTGGGTAGATTCTTTTTGATACAATGATTTATTTACTTTTGAGTAGATACCCAGTAGTGGGATTGTTGAAGCAATGGTAAAGACTTTTTGAATCTTAATATTGTTATGTTTAATATCACTTGATCCTGTCAGTTTCATTCTGGAGAGGATGAACCTCACAGAACTGACATGGCCTGGTACTCCCATGCTTCAGGACATTGTCTGCTCAAGAATGTCCCCTTTGGTTAGGTGCGGTGGCTCATGCTGGTAATCCTAGCACTTTGAGAGGCCGACATGGGAAGATCGCTTGAGGCCAGGAGTTTGAGGCCAGCCTGGGCAAAGTAGGGAGACCTTGTTTCTATAGAAAACTTAAAAATAAATTAGCTGATTGTGGTGGTACCTGCCTGTAGTTCCACCTACTCAGGAGGCTGAGGTGGGAGGATCACTTGACTCTGGGAGGTTTTTTTTTTTTTTTTTGAGATAGAGTCTTGCCCTGTCGTCCAGGCTGGAGTGCAGTGGCATAATCTTGGTTCACTGCAACCTCTGCCTCCCAGGTTCAAGCGATCCTCCTGCCTCAGCCCCCCTAGTAGCTGGGATTGCAGGCATGTGCCACCATGCCCGGCTAATTTTTGTGTTTTTGGTAGAGATGGGGTTTCACCACATTGGCCAGGCTGGTCTCGAACTCCTGACCTCAGGTGATCCACCCACCTCAGCCTCCCAAAGTGCTGGGATTACAGGCATGAGCCACTGCGCCCGCCCGTTAACTCTGGGAGGTTGAGGTTGCAGTGTGAGTTGTGCTCACACCATTGCACTCCAGCCTGGGCAACAGAGCAAGACCCTGTCTCAAAAAAAAAAAAAATGTTCCCTTGGGGCCTCAGATAAATTCCACCCACCCACCTCCCCACCCCCTGCCGAGGAGCTGCCTCTCTGGCCTCTGTCTGAGGCTCCCTTTTCAGCAGGTGGGGTGCTCACCCCTGAATAGGATACCAGGAGACAAGTTTTGTCCAGCACCTCTGATACAGCGCTCTCTTGTGTGTTTGGTGACAAGTGAATCAGGTTTCCATTTAAAACACTAATGCCAAAAGGGAGAGAGAGAAAAAAAATAACAGGCCCGGATGACTTTGGAGGATGATTCTTTGTCTTGATTCTGAAGGCCAGAATGGAAAGTTGGCAACTCATCCTGAAAGACGAGAGTGCTACAGGCAGCTGCGTAGCTAAGAGATAAAAACTACCAACGGGAGCAGCTCATCTAACCTGAACCGTAGTGGAGAAGGGACGGACAGGCGAGTGCTCCATTTGAATCTAGGTCTCAGCCTCCCAGGGTGGGATCGTGTTGCCCAATCGTGACGTCATTCAAATCATTCCCACGCCTGTGGCCCATTTTTGAAATTACTTCACAATGGACGCAGAAGCCAAATTTGAAATAAATGACTCCATGACTCAGACTGTTAATCTCTGTTTTGACAACCAACAAGAAGTCATTGGGAACTTTAACTTATATTTGGTAGGGAACATCACAACTTCATGCAAAGGTCTCTTTAACTTATCCTCCCACCCCAAGAAAGTGTCAATTGTGTACAGGCAAGAAAGCAGATTCCCTTGTGTTTGGTGACAATAGCCAGGCTTCCTCTTCAGCAGAAAGCCTTGGGGAAGAAGTTAAGAATGCAGCCTTTGGAGTCAGGCCTGTGCTTGCACATGAATCTATACCCCACTGTCCTCCTCTGTAGGTGGCAATAATAATATCACTCACTTCCTAGGATTGTTGTGATGATGCAATGAGATCAAAAGTTTTAGTAAGATATCCTGTAGCCACACAACAAATGCAGGCAATTTTGATGTATGCTTGTATTTGTAAACACAGAGTGTCAGAGAGAAACAAAACCAAAAAAAAAACAAAAATGAAGAGAAGTCCGGCCGGGCGCAGTGGCTCATGCCTGTAATCCCAACACTCTGGGAGGCCGAGGCGGCCGGATCACGAGGTCAGGAGATCGAGACCATCCTGGCTAACACAGTGAAACCCCGTCTCTACTAAAAAATACAAAAAATTAGCTAGCCGTGGTGGCAGGCGCCTGTAGTCCCAGCTACTTGGGAAACTGAGGCAGGAGAATGGCGTAAACCCGGGAGGCGGAGGTTGCAGTGAGCCGAGATCGTACCACTGCACTCCAGCCTGGGCGACAGAGCGAGACTCCGTCTCAAAAAAAAAAAAAAAAAAAATGAAGAGAAGTCCTTGGTCCTGCTGGTTATTGTTTTTATTTCTTGTAGGTGAGGTGCTTATTAGCTACCTGTCAACAATAACGCCCTGCACACCTGGGAGATTTGAGGAAGCATGCAGAACCGTCCCACTAAGTCTTTTTTGTTGTTGTTGTTTTTATTTATTTATTTAGAGACGGAGTCTCACTCTGTTGCCCTGGCTAGAGTACAGTAGCATGATCTCAGCTCACTACAACCTCCACCTCCCAGGTTCAGACGATTCTCCTGCCTCAGCCTCCCAAGCAGCTGGGATTACAGCTGTGCGCCACCAAGCCCGACTAATTTTTGTGTTTGTTTGTTTGTTTTTTAATATTAGAGACGGGGTTTTACCATGTTGGCCAGGTTGGTCTCAAACTCCTGACCTCAAGTGGATCCACTGGCCTCAGCCTCCCAAAGTGCTGGGATTATAGGCATGAGCCACCATGCCCAGCCATTGTTGTTTTTTAGAGACAGAGTTGCTGTGTACCCAGGCTGGACTCAAACTCCTGGGATCAAGTGATCCTCTCCCTCAGCCTCCCAAGTATCTGGGACTACAGGCACACGCCACTGCGCCCAGCTTACCAAGTCACTTAACAGGAGTATTGCTGGCTAGAGACAGCACAGCCTAGCCTCCTCACCGAGGGCTGTGGGATCTGCGTGCAGAAGCATTTTCCTTCTCTGATACAAGTTGCTGTGAGAAGCAAAAATTAAACTCCGACTAACACCAGATGATGACCTTCAAAATGTTCTCTTGAATGACAGAAAGCTTGTGCGACATCCCATCCTTTTCTTCGATTTATTCCTGCTGTTGTTTTTCTGACTCCTTGTCTGATTTCTGAGTTGGCTCCCTCATTCAGCCTTACCTTATCTGAAATGGATCCATGAAGTAAAAACAATTTCTTGTGGTTTTTACCTTGTTTTACCTCTAACTAGAAGTAAAATCACTCATGTTTACCATCTGCCTACAACCTGCTGGGGGTTCTGAATTCAACACAGGAATCTGAATTTTCACAAAAGCTTTTCAAAGTTTCAGAAGCTCTTTTGACTCTTATTTCGAATGCATCCTGGAAGCTGTGTTAGTTCACCCACAGGACCTGAAATGGCTTTGCCCAGGAGATATGATTGGCCAACTCTGCTGCTTCCCCTCTCATTTCTCTTATTTACTCTCCTGTCTCTCTCTCTCTCTTTTTTTTTTCCTTTTTTTTTTTGAAGCAGGGTCTCATTTGGTCGCCCAGGCTGGAGTGCAGTGGTGAAGGTTCACTGCAGCCTCGATCTCCCTGACTCAAGAGATCCTCCCATCTCAATCCCGCAAGTGGCTGGGACTATGGGTATGCGCCACCATGCCTGGCTACTTTTTATATTTCTTGTAGAGAAGGGGTTTCACCATGTTGGCCAGGTTGGTCTCGAACTCCTGGCCTCAAGCAGTCCTTCCGCCTTGGCCTCCCAAAGTGCTGGGAAGGTATAGGCGTGAGCCACTGCTCATGGCCTTATGGGATGTTTTATGTTCTTTTGTGATCTTTCTCTCCTTTTAAAATCCTAACATTTTTGTACAATTATGTTCATAGCAACATTATTCACAATAGATAAAATGTGGAAGCAACCCAAGTGTCCATCCATGGATGAATGGCTAAGCAAAATGTGATATATCCATGCAATGAAATATTACTCAGCCTTGAAAAGGAAGGCAATTCTGTCACATGCTACTACATGAATGAAGTTTGAGGACATTATGCTAAGTGAAATAAGCCAGTCACAAAAAAACAAATGCCATATGATTCCATTTGTATGAGGGACTCTCATCATTCTCTCACTTCTGTAATCCCTGCAGGACACTGGTGGCTCTGGAGTGGACTCCTAGTGTATTTGCTGGCCAACATCCCTTCCTTCTTCTATTACAGCATTTCCTTACCAATTCTATTTGGTGGGTGGAGCAAGGGGAAGGGCTGTCACTCACAACACTCCATCTCCAGGCCATAGTGATTGGCCCAGGGATAGGCATGTGACCGAGCCAGGCAAACTGGGGTGTTCTCCAACTTGTGGAGACATTTGGAGGTCTCCAACGTTACATTTGGATGTTAGGAAGGGTAGAGAGACTCTCTTGTTCTTGGATCTTAAGCTCTAAGATTGCTAATCCTTAGTCATGTTCCTTGGAGGAGGCTTGGCTGCTGCAGCATAAAATGAAACGAGTCCACAGACAGAAGCAAAACTAAGCGATGAAGTTAATGTGTATTAATAAATTTCTGGTTAAAGTGGTTGGATTCAGGTTTCTGCCACTTGCAACTAAAAAAGTCCTGATTAAGATATAACCTCGGCTTATGCCTGTAATCCCAGCACTTTGGGAGTCCGAGTGGGCAGATCATGAGGTCAGGAGTTCGAAACCAGCCTGGCCAATATAGTGAAACCCCATCTCTACTAAAAATACGAATTAACCGGGTGTGGTGGCGCATGCCTGTAATCCCAGCTACTCTGGGAGGCTGAAGCAGGAGAATTATTTGAACCCGGGAGGCAGACGTTGTAGTGAGCCAAAATTGCGCCATTGCACTCCAGCCCGGGCAACAAGAGCAAAACTCCATATCAAAAAAAAAAAAAAAAAGGCCGGGCGCGGTGGCTCAAGCCTGTAATCCCAGCACTTTGGGAGGCCGAGACGGGTGGATCACGAGGTCAGGAGATCGAGACCAACCTGGTGAACATGGTGAAACCCCGTCTCTACTAAAAAATACAAAAAACTAGCCGGGCGAGGTGGTGGCGCCTGTAGTCCCAGCTACTCGGGAGGCTGAGGCAGGAGAATGGCGTGAACCCGGGAGGCGGAGCTTGCAGTGAGCTGAGATCCGGCCACTGCAACTCCAGCCCGGGAGACAGAGCGAGACTCCGTCTCAAAAAAAAAAAAAAAAAAGAGATATAACCTCAATTTTAGGAACATCTACTGCCTTCCATTCATATTTTAACGAGGTATACTACATTCACGTTATTTAAAAAATCTTTATTTAAAAATAATTATACATTCTTAGGAAGTTGTAAAGGTAGTATAGAGAAGTCTGTGTAGCCTTCACCCAATTTCCTTCAATAACTACATCTTTTGTAACTATAGTACACTATCAAAAACAGGAAATTAACATTGGGACAATGTGTGTGTGTGTGTGCGTGTGTGCGTGTGTGTGTGTAGTTCTCTGTCATTTTACCACATCAGATTCATGTAACTAGCATTGTAATCAAAACAGAACTTTTCCATTACTACAAAAATGTCACTTGTACTACTCATTATCATAGTCTACTAGTGTCAACATTTTACTAGTTTGAATGAAATGTACAAACCTCACCTCCCTTTACATTCTTTTAACCTCCCCATTATAGGATAATTGTCTTAACTATTTCCTCTGCATGCATTGAAACCACATCTGACATTGTTATAATTTTCGCTTCAACTATCAAACACAATTTAGAAAACTCCAGAAGAGAAGGAAAGTCTATTGCATTGACTCCTATTTTTACTTTTGTTGTTATTGTTTTCTTTTCTGATATTCCAGTCTTTTTTCTTTTATTACTTCTTTTCTCTTAAGAGAACTTTCTTTAGCCATTCTTTTAAAGCAGGTCTACTAGTGACAGATTTTCTTAGTTTTGTTTCATATGAGGATGTCTTGATTCCCCTTTTATTTCCGAAGACTGTATTAACTGGATGTAGAATTCTGGGTTGACAATTCTTTTCTTTCAGAACTTGGAAAATGCTGTGCCAATTCCTTCTGGCCTCATGGTTTCTGATAAGAAATCTGCTGCCACTGGAATTGTTTTTCCCTTATACGTAAGGAGAATTTCTCTCATGTTTCTTTAAAATATTTTCCTTTTTCTTTAGTTTTCAGAGTTTGACTGTGATGTGTCCTGGTATGGATTCTTTGGCTTTATCCTGTTTGAGATTCTCCAGGTTTCCTGAATCTTTAGGTTTATGCATCTTGCCTAATTTGGGGAAATTTCAGCCATTATTTCTTCAGATACTTTTCTAGTACTTTCTGCCCCCTTTTTCCTCTCCTAGGACTTTGATGACACAAATATTTTGATATTTTTTCCACAGCTCTCTGAGGATCTCTTCTTTTCTTTTTCCAGCCTATTTTCTCTGTTTTGCTATTGAACCCATCCACTGAGTTTTTCACTCGGTTATTGTATTTTCAGTTCAAAATTTTTGACTTGAGTTTTTTTTATTGCTTTATTTCTTTGGTCAGATTTATATTTTTTTCCATTTGGTTCAAGCATGTTCATAATTGATCATTAAAGCTTTTTTCTTTTTCACTAAGGGACTATGATTGCACCACTGCACTCCACTCTGTTGCATAAGTTGGAGTACAGTGGTGCAATCATAGCTCACTGCAGCTGTGGATTCCTAAGCACAAGTGATCCTCCCACTTCACCCTCCCAAGTAGCTAGGAGTGCAGGCACATGTCACCAACCAACTAAATTTTTTAGTTTTATTTTTTGTAGATGCATGGTCTTACCATGTTGCCCAGGCTGGTCTTGAACGCCTATCCTCAAGTGATCCTCCTGCCTCAGGCTCCAAAGCACTGGGACTACAGGCATGAGACACCATGCCTGGCCTCATTAAAGCATTTTTTTTTTTTTTAAGATGGAGTTTCGCTCTTCTTGCCCAGGCTGGAATGCAATGGCACAATCTGGGCTCATTGCAACCTCTTTCTTCCTGGTTCAAGCAATTCTCCCACCTCAGCCTCCCAAGTAGCTGGGATTACAGGCACCTATCACCATACCCAGCTAATTTTTGTATTTTTAGTAGAAACGGAGTTTCACCATGTTGGCCAGGCTGGTCTCAAACTCCTGACCTCAGGTGATCCGCCTGCCTCGGCCTCCTGAAGTGCTGAGATTACAGGCATGAGCCACTGCGCCTGGCCTAAAGCATTTTTATAATGGCTATTTTAAAATTCTTGTCAGATAATTCTAACATCTGTGCCATCTTGGTGTTGGTGTATCCTGGTTATGCTTTCTCATTCCAATTGATATTTTCCTGGTTCTTGATATGGTGAGTGATTTTCTATTGAAACATAGACATTTGGAGTATTATGTTAGACATTGTGTCTCTTATTCAAATCTTCTGTTGAACAGACCTCCTCTCACATTGCTTTACTCATTACTGCTAGGTATGTGTTGACCCGAGGTTACTCACTCTGCCTTCACTGATGCCTGGGATACCTCCTTGTTTTTGATAAGCAGGGGTGGAAGATCAGCCCCCCTACTAGGCCTCCACTGGTTATCCTAGATGGGGGGCACAGGGGTGCCTTGTTACTGCTCCGTACGTGGCACCTACTGAGGCCATGGGGGGGTCACTTCCTTACCCTGGGCAGGGCTGAAAGTCTTGACTTTCCACTAGGCTTCCTCTGACACAGCCCCAGTGGTGTCTGTCTCATCACTGCAAGCTTGGCAACGGCAGCATTCTGAACCCTCCAGTCAGCCTTTGCTGGTGGGAGTGAGTGTGGAGCCACAGCTTTATCTGTGATATTTGGCTGGAGTAGAGTGGTTGTTTGTCTAAAAGTTTTCCTTCTTGCCAGGCTACCCCTTTTCTCTTCCTTCGGCTAGAAAGAGCAGATTTTTCTTGAGTTTTGTTTTGTTTCTGATTTTTGTTCCTGTTGGTGTTTGTGTGTTACTAGCTTCTCTGGCATCCAGAATGGGGAATATGAGTCAGAAGGAAAACCCAGGAAACTCACTCATTGTTGTTCTTCAGGTTCTGAGGTCCCTGGTCAGGCTAACTTCTTCTCTTTACTTTTCAGAGTCTTTCTGTGTTTTATATGTGAGGTCCAGGGTTTTAGTTGTACTTGGTGAGATGAATAGGAAGAAGTCCATCTGCTCCATTTCTTTCTGGAAGTCAACATCCCACATTTGTTTTTGAAACTATATTAACTCCTTCTGGAATATGCAAGGATATGCATAAATAAATGGTGGCAGATATCTTTCAAGTCCCAACTCAAATCTCATCTTCTCTATGGAGTCTTCCCTTAGGGTCTTCTTCTGGTTGCTTACTGAACTCTATTTCTACTTCCATCGTTGTAGTAATGTTATTATGTTAGTGCCCATCTCTCTATGCTTTCATGGAACACAGACTGCACTCAGATTTGCTGGTGTATTTGTTATATGAGTGCATCCAAAGGAAGGATGCAGTAGTAAACTTTCGTAACAAGTAAGAAGCTAGAATTCAATCACAAGCTGTGCTGTCTTAGGGATTCTTGTTTGTATACAAACTTTTCCATGTATCTGTGCTAAATTTTCTTGCTATGACTTTTAGGCATCTTCAATCATATAATTCAAATTTATCCGTAGATCTGGCCAAACAGGTTATACATTAAGTCTTCTGTAAATATTAGTGTAATGTATACTGGTTGGGGGAAAATCTCTTTCCCGATGTCCAAACAAATCCCCAAAGCTCACATGATGGAAAGGTCCGGAGGCTATGCTCTTTAATCTTTGTACTACTAGCTTCTAGCACTCTATAGGATACATGAAAGGTAAAAGAATTTTCACTTGTTAATTTTAATTTTCTCTGTGAAGTAAGAGGCAAGGTCATTTACTGAAAGAGAAGGCAAATGCAATAGGCATCTTGAAAGACAGGTGATGAGCTGGGTGCAATGGCTCACGGCTGTAATTCCAACACTTTGGGAGGCTTTGGTGGGAGGATCACTTGAGGCCAGGATTTTGAGACCAGCCTGGGCAATATGGCGAGACATCATCTCTACGAAAACTTTAAAAATTAGCCAGGTATGGTGGCTCATGCCTACAGTCCCAGCTACTTGGCAAGATGAGGTGGAAGGATCCCTTGAGCCCAGGAGTTCCAGGTTACAGTGAGCTATGATCAGGCCACTGCACTCTAGTCTGGGTGACAGAGCAAACTTCTCTCCTAAACAAATAAAAAATAAAGAAAAAATAGGCCGGGCACTGTGGCTCACGTCTGTAATCCTAGCACTTTGGAAGGTCGAGGTAGGTGGATCACCTGAGGTTAGGAGTTTGAGACCAGCCTGGCCAACACGGTGAAACCATGTCTCTACTAAATACACAAAAATTAGCCAGGCGTGGTGGTGTGTGCCTATAATCCCAGCTACCTGGGAGGCTGAGGAAGGAGAATCGCTGGGACACAAGAGGCAGAGGCTGCAGTAAGCCGAGATCGTGCCACTACACTACAGCCTGGGCGGCAAAGCGAGACTTCATCTTCAAACCAAAAAAAAAGAAAAGAAAAATAAAGAAAGACAGGTGATGGCTTAGATTCTACCCAATGTAAAAAAAAAAAAAAGTAGATTAATTTGTGTAGAATTGGAGAAATGAGGGAGAAAGGGTTGTCTGGGACCATTTAAGCTTTGAAGGAGTTTATTCCTGAAAAAAGAAAAGTGAACAATACTCAAGAACAAAGAAGAAATATAAAAATAAATTTATTCTCGTTACTAAGCTGTATAATCTTACAATAGAAAATTTAGAATACTGGCCAGGTGCAGTGGCTCGTGTTTGTAATCCTAGCACTTTGGGAGGCTGAGGTAGGAGGATTGCTTGAACCCAAGAGTTCAGGGCCAGTCTAGGCAACACAGTGAGAACCTATCTCTACAAAAATTTAAAAATAAAAAAAATTAGCCAGGCATAGTCGTGCATGTTTGTAGTCCCAACTATTTGGGAGGCTGAGGTGGGAGGATTACCTGAGACCAGGAGATTAAGGTGGCAGTGAGCCATGGTCACCCCACTGTACTCTAGCCCGGGCAACAGAGCAAGACCCTGTCTCAAAAACAAACAACATGGCTCACACCTGTAATCCCAGCACTTTGGGAGGCTGAGACGAGCGGATCACGAGGTCAGGAAATCGAGACCATCCTGACTAACACGGTGAAATCCCGTCTCTACTAAATATACAAAAATTAGCCGGGCGCAGTGGCGGGCGCCTGTAGTCCCAGCTACACGGGAGGCTGAGGCAGGAGAATGGCGTGAACCCAGGAGGTGGAGCTTGCAGTGAGTGGAGATTGCGCCACTGCACTCCAGCCTGGGTGACAGAGCGAGACTCCGTCTCAAGAAACAAACAAACAAACAAAACAAAACAGGCTGGGTGCGGTCTCATGTCTGTAATCCCAGCACTTTGGGAGGCCAAGACAGGTGGATCACCTGAGGTCAGGAGTTCAAGACCAGCCTGGCCAACATGGTGAAACCCCATCTCTACTAAAAATACAAAAAAATTAGCCGGGTGTGGTGGCAGGCGCCTGTAATCCCAGCTAATCAGGAGGCTGAGACAAGAGAATTACTTGAACCTGGGAGACGGAGGTTGCAGTGAGCCAAGATTGTGCCATTGCACTCTGGCCTGGGCAAGAGACAAGAGTGAAATTCTGTCTCAAAAAAAAAAAAAAACCCCAAGAACAACAACAATAAAAATGTAGAGTACTATATACAGTTAAGCATGAAAGTTTAAGCTACCTTATATAATGTCTTCTCCCCCTGGATAATCGCTGTTAACATTTTGGTATACACAATATAATTATAGTCTTTTTAAAAGCAGAAATATACTTTTTAAATGGTATCATGGTTTTCATATCATTTTGTTGACTACTTTTTGTGTTTTTATAAATCATGAATAATTTTTCATGTCATAATTGTCTTTCCTACAACAGCATGTTTAATTGCAGCAGATAGTGCTCTATTATATACCTAAATTTTTTTTTTGAGATGGAGTTTTCTTGCTCTTGTTGCCCAAGCTAGAGTGCAATGGCGTGATCATGGCTCACTGCAATTTCTGCCTCCCGAGTTCAAGCAATTCTCCTACCTCAGCTTCCTGAGGAGCTGGGATTAGAGGCTCACACCACCATACCTATCTAAGTTTTTGTATTTTTAGTAGAAACAGAGTTTCACCGTGTTAGCTAGGCTGGTCTCAAACTCCTGACCTCAGCTGATCTGCCCAACTCGGCCTCCCAAAGTGCTGGGATTATAGGCGTGAGCCCGGCCATACCTACATATTTTATTTAAATAATTTCCCCTATTTATTGAGCATAATGGTTTTACAGCTTTTTAGTATTATAAACAGCACAAGTATGACCCTCTTTGTCACTATGACTTAGAGCACAATCATGATACATTCTAGAAGTAGAATTCCTAAATCGAAATTTAGGCAAAAGTCTAAGACCCTTGAAATGTATCGCAAAATGCTTGTTGAATATCTTGATATTACTGTGACTTTTATATTAGCCAACTTAAATGACCACTAGCAGTTTGTGAGAGTGAAGAAAGCATTTCTGTTAAGGGAGATGTGAGCATTTCTTCTATGCTGAATGGAAGATGACAGCATAAAAGAAGTTGCAATTATTTTTATTTTTATTTTTTTGAGACAGAGTCTCACTCTGTCCCCCAGGCTGGAGTGCGGTGGCATGATCTCAGCTCACTGCAAACTCTACCTCCTGGGTTCAAATGATTCTTCTGCCTCAGCCTCCCAAGTAGCTGGGATTACAGGTGCACACCACCATGCCCAGCCAATTTTTGGATTTTTAGTAGAGATGGGGTTTTGCCATGTTGACCAGGCTGGTCTCGAACTCCCGACTTCAGGTGATCCACCTACCTTGGCCTCCCACAGTGCTGGGATTACAGGCATGAGCCACCGTGCCTGGCCAAAAGTTGGAATTATAGGAGAGGGCCGGTCGCAGCCTTGAGGAGATGGGACGAGGTGAATGTGGAACATGAGAATATGGAGATGAAGGGACGCTTCTGAGATGGGAAGGAAAAGAAAATATGGGTTTGTAGTGAACCTGCAGGTATGGGTGGGGTGGGACATGGATGAAGTTCCCCTGACACACTCAAGTTTCTCTGTGAAGTAAAAGGCAGACTCAGTTGTTGAGCAAGAAGAAGGCAGGAATGAGATATGACCTTGAGTAGGGTGGAAAAGTTTTGGAACAGCCAATGAGCAACGCAGGTGAGGGAGCCTGACCAAATACCTAAGAGGATTGCCAGGATGTTCTATGCACACATCCCAGGGCGGCGATCATGAGTGTATAGTGTTACCCATCTAGAGAGCTGTTCTTCAACCTGGAACTGCCCTGTGGCTGGGATCTTCCCATCATTCAGACCTTTAGTAAATTGACATTCTCAGAGAGAGCCTCTCACATCATATTACTAAAGACACACCTGTTCTCTGCCTTTGGCACGCCATTCCATTATCAAAGTACTTGTCGCCATGGAAAGGATGTACTTTATTTATGTGTTTCCATTTACTCATTTGTTTTTATTTGTCCTTCACTACATTGTAAGCACCTGAGCAGACATCTGCTTATGTTATTCATCACTGTGTTCTCAATGTATAGAACAATGTCTAGCGCATTACAGACCTTTAAAATAAATATTGATTTTAAAGTTTTAAGGACTTTTAAAATAAATATTGATTTTTTTTTTTTTTTTTTTTTTGAGACAGTCTCACTCTGTCACCCAGGCTGGAGTGGTGCAGTGGTGCAATCTCGGCTCACTACAACCTCCGCCTCCCGGGTTCAAGCGATTCTCCTGCCTCAGCCTCCCGAGTAGTTGGGATTACAGGTGTGCGCTACCACGCCCAGCTAATGTTTTGTATCTTTAGTAGAGACAGGGTTTCACTACGTTGGCCAGGCTGGTCTCGAACCCCTGACCTTGTGATCCACCCACCTTGGCCTCCCAAAGTGCTGGGATTACAGGCATGAGCCACAGTGTCCAGCCTGATTTTTTTTTTTTTTTCCTGAGACAGAGTCTCACTCTGTCTCCCAGGCTGGAGTGCAGTGACGCAATCTCGGCTCACTGCAGCCTCAACCTCCCGGGTTCAAGAGATTCTTGTGCTTCAGCCTCCTGAGTAGCTGGGATTATAGTGTGTGCCACCAAGACCACCAGGCCAGGAGTTCGAGAGCAGCCTGGCCAACACAGCAAAGCGCCATCTTTACTAAAAATACAAAGAATTAGCCGGGTGTGGTGGCGCATGCCTCTAATCCCAGCTGCTTGGGAGGCCGAGGAATGAGAATCACTTTAACCCCAGAGGCGGAAGTTGCAGTGAGCTGATATTGCACCACTGTACTCCACCCTGGGTGACAGAGTGAGAATCTGCCTCAAAAAAAAAAAAAAAAGACAACAACAACAAAACGTGGCTGCGGTGGTGCCTGTAGTCCCGGCTACGTGAGAGGCTGAGGTGGGAGGATCTCTTCTGCCCTGGAGTTTGAGACCAGCATGGACAACATACTAATAGCAAGACTCCATCCCAAGAAAAAAAAAAAAAGAATGGTGTTTAAATATTTACCAGAGGAAGCCGGGCGCGGTGGCTCACGCCTGTAATCCCAGCACTTTGGGAGGCCGAGGCAGGCGGATCACGAGGTCAAGAGATCGAGATCACAGTGAAACCCCGTCTCTACTAAAAATACAAAAAATTAGCCGGGCGCGGTGGTGGGCGCCTGTAGTCCCAGCTACTCGGGAGACTGAGCCAGGAGAATGGCGTGAACCCGGGAGGTGGAGCTTGCAGTGAGCCAAGATCGCACCACTGCACTCCAGCCTGGGTGACAGAACTAGACTCCGTCTCAAAAAAAAAAAAAAAAAAAAAATTTACCAGAGGAAAATGAAAGGAGTGTATTCTTGATAAGACATGGACTCTACATGACATGAAACATTCCTCTGAGGGCTGAGCCTTGTATCATTTTTACGTGACCTGAATGTCTGACATCCCACCAAGTAGTTGGGACTACAGGCATGAGCCACCATGTCCAGCTAATTTTTTGTATTTTTAGAAGATATGGGGTTTCATCATGTTGGTCAGGCTGATCTTGAAATCTTGGCCTCAAGTGATCCACCTGCCTCAGCGTCCCAAAGTACTGGGATTACAGGCGTGAGCCACTATGCCTGGCTTATACTGTTGATTGAATAAAATGAGTTAATAGTTAGAAACGCGATGGAATTTATTTGTGATAAATAAACAAGGGAACAGCAAGGATGGTTGGTTGGGGAGAAAATGCAAAGCATCATGGACTAAGAGGATGGGAGGAGAGGGAAGAGCTGGGAACTTGTGTTTAAGGCAGCGTTGCAGGAATCTGGAGACTAGCATTTGACAGGTCTCAGGATTCCAGGCAGTGGAGGTTGGGAGCCCCAGTGCTGCAAGTGGCCTGGACACATTGGGCAACAGCTGCCTGGTACTTAGATGAGGAGTGACTGAGGAGGGGAATATTCACATATTGGGACAGATGATGGATGGAGTGAGTCCCTGTGATATGTCTCAAAAAATGCCACAAAAGGGCCTTCTCTTCCACATATCCTAGGCAGAAAGGTGTGCCCTATTGAAAGGTGATGAGGGGGAGGCTGTCCTAACAATTCCACTTGACACCATCAAGGAGATTCCATCTGAGAGCCAGGAATAAGTGCAATAGAACATTCTGAGCTGGCTGAGCTGGGCCACAGCTGGCTCTATGTCAGTCCATTTACGTGCACAAAAACTTTTGTTCTGTAACCAGGAGAGGAAGGAGGAGTTTTGAGTAAACTCATGGGAGGGTAGAGGGTAGAGGGGAAGAAAGAGTCAGGCATTGCAATCACTTCCTTTGTGGGCCCTTGGACTGGGCTCAGAGGGCTAGAAATAGATGCAATTGATTCTTGTGGGATTCAGGGCAAGGGGTGATGGCCAGAAGATGATGAAACAGGACCTGAAGACTTTGTAGGATGCTAGACAGAGCAGAGCTGTTTTGAAACTCAAAGAAAGAGGGATGGGCTAGGCACAGTGCCTCATGCCTGTAATCCCAGTACTTTGGGAGACCGAGGCAGGAGGATCACTTGAGGCCAGGAATTCAAGACCAACCTGTGCAGCGTAGCGAGATCCTGTCTCTACAAAAAATGAAAAAATTAGAGGGCATGGTGGCACACACCTGCAGGCCTAGCTACTCGGGAGGCTGAGGTGGAGGACGGCTTGAGCCCAGGAGTTGGAGGCTGTAGTGAGTCATGATCACACCACTGCACTCCAGTGTGGGCAACAGAGAGAGACCTTGTCTCAAAGAAAAGGGGGTTAACTGAAGATGCCCAAGTTCCCCAGGCTTGGTGATGGTGGGCAGGGAGTGGCCGACCTTCCCACCCAACTCACTGTGGTTCCTGTCTGCCTCTCTGCAGACAGTTCAACCTGCGTGGGCTCCCTCCCCGAGTGATTTGGAGACTGTGAGGGGCCCGCACATGCTGCACTCATTCCTTCTAGCTGTTGCTCCTCTTTGCTGCTCCTCTGTTGCTACTCCTTGCCAGCTGGTGACAGTAATGTGACCGTGCTCTCAAGCACTGGACGGGCCTGGCTCCAAAGTGTTGCTAACTCCAAGCTGTCCTGAGGACTCAACTTTACTGATATCTTGAGACTAAAAGGGATTACAATGCAGAAAATAAAAACTCAAAATTCAGTGTTGATATACCTGCTAGGAAGTCCCCAGCTTAGCCCCCGACCTCCCTGGCGTCGAGGGATCACTCTTTCCAGAGTGTAACCCCCTGTTACAGCCTGGGCACCCCCTCCATACCTGCAAGGCTGCCTCCTTTTCCACCATAGGTCAATCAAAGGTGGGAAATAATCCTTCCTTTCTACAGGTCATCATGTGGTTCTGCATAGCCCAGCTGAGGCGGTTGTAAGACCTGAGAGTATATTTCTCCTGGTCTGAGTTATTATTCTTAAGTGACATCATGTGTAGGATTTCAGCAGCTCTGGACTTATGATCTCCCAGAAGCAAATACCTGAGCAAATATCACACACACACATACACACACACACATGCACATACACACTATTCCCACCACTACCAATGACACCAATGACACACAGACCCCTTTCCCAAAAAATTCCAATAATTTTCAGGGACATTCCAATCAAAATACATGCTTTAGTCCAGGCGTGGTGGCTCACACCTGCAATCCCAGCACCTTGGGAGGCCGAGGCAGGCAGATCACTTGAGCTCAGGAGTTCGAGACCAGCCTGGCCAACATGATGAAACGCTGTCTCTACTAAAAATACAAAAAATTAGCTGGACATGGTGGCACACGCCTGTAGTCCCAACTACTTGGGAGGCTGAGGCAGGAGAATTGCTTAAACCTGGGTGGCGGAGGCTGCAGTGAGCCCAGATTGTGCCACTGCACTCCAGCCTGGGCGACCAAGCGAGACAAACAAACAAAAAACCAAAATACATACTTTAAAAAATATATCTGCAAAATTACAGAGCTGCTAAAAATATATCCAGCTTACATAATTGAAAAATAATTTTAGCATCTCAGTCTGAAGCATCTTGATTTGATTTCCTTCCCCGAGTCAAGCCTTCCACAATGGGACAAGAATGGTTCCTCAGTGAGAATGAAGGATGGTGTGCCCCAAGCCCAGAAAGAGCTTTTACCCTAGGATGCAAAACCCAGCTCTCACCTCCCATACAGCAGCTTGCCAGCCTCCACAAAGGCGAGATACACACTTTATCTCCAGCCATAGGAAGAAGCTCCTGACAGTCCTAAAATAACAGTTTGTGCCATTAAAAGTGTGGTCCAGGATAGAAGAGTTGAGAGGCGGGCATTTGCCTCACCTCTCCATGAAAGCCAAGTCAAATCTAATGCTCCCCAGGACTGGAAATTTGGCGAAACCCAAAAGCAGCATCCTGGAACGACTCATGGCCTTCTTGTGGGGGTAGGGGTCGTGGTGAGGCTTCTCCCAGAAATGGTGTGGGCAGCAGCTGTGGACGACTGGAACGACTGGAATGGCTCATGGCCTTCTTGGGAGGGCAGGGGTCGTGGTGAGGCTTCTCCCAGAAATGGTGTGGGCAGCAGCTGTGGACCTAAAGGAAGGGAAGGAGACAGCAAATGCTTTGTGGCGACTGCAGCTAAGAGGGTGTGGGCACGTGGGAAGCACTGTGGTCCCTAGAAATCCTGCAGTGGGGCTGGGAGAATCTGAGGCAAAATTGTTTCTTATAATCAAGCCAGTGGACAGTTGTGACATTGGACATTGAGCATCAAAATAGAGTGCAACCTCCCCTGCGGTCACAGGTGGTGGGATGTCAGATATTCAGGTCACGTAAAAGTGATACAAGGCTCAGTCCTCAGAGGAGTGTTTCATGTCATGTAGAGTCCATGTCTTATCAAGAATACACCCCTTTCATTTTCCTCTGGTAAATATTTAAACACCTTTCTTTTTTTTTTTTTTTTTTCTTGGGATGGAGTCTTGCTATTAGTATGTTGTCCATGCTGGTCTCAAACTCCAGGGCAGAAGAGATCCTCCCACCTCAGCCTCTCACATAGCCGGGACTACAGGCACCACCGCAGCCACGTTTTGTTGTTGTTGTCTTTTTTTTTTTGAGACAGATTCTGACTCTGTCACCCAGGGTGGAGTACAGTGGTGCAATATCAGCTCACTGCAACTTCCGCCTCTGGGATTAAAGTGATTCTCATTCCTCAGCCTCCCAAGCAGCTGGGATTAGAGGCATGCGCCACCACGCCCGGCTAATTCTTTGTATTTTTAGTAAAGATGGGGCTTTGCTATGTTGGCCAGCCTGCTCTCGAACTCCTGGCCTCAAGTGATCTGCCTGCCTCGGCCTTCAGAGTGCTGGGATTACAGGCATGAGCCACCGAACCTGGTGTTAAACACCATTTTTTTTTTTTGAAACGGAGTCTCACTGTCTCCCAGACTAGAGTGCAGTGGTGTTATCTCAGCTCACTGCAACCTCCGCCTCCCGGCTTCAAGCAACTCTCCCACCTCAGCCTCCAGTGTAGCCAGGACTACAGGCGCGTGCCACCACACCCGGGTAATTTTTGTATTTTTAGTAGAAATGGGGTTTTGCCATGTTGGCCAGGCTGATCTTGAACTCCTGACCTCAGGTGATCCACCCACCTCAGCCTCCCAAAGTGCTGGGATTACTGTCGTGAGCCACTGCGCCCGGTCTCCTTAAATCTACATGTTAAAACAAGCATCCTCTGCTGGAGAAAGTCGTTTGGCTTTTTCTTGTTTGTTTGTTTGTTTTTGAGACAGAGTCTTACCCTGTCGCCCAGGCTGGAGTGCAGCAGCGTGATCTTGGCTCACTGCAACCTCCCTCTCCCAGGTTTCAAGCGATTCTCGTGTCTCAGCCTCCCGAGTAGCTGGGATTACAGGTGTGTGCCACCACTCCTGGCTAATTTTTGTATTATTAGTAGAGACGGGGTTTCACTATGTTGGCCAGGCTGGTCTCAAACTTCTGACCTCAGGTGATCTGCCTGCCTTGACCACCCAAAGTGTTGGGATTACAGGTGTGAGCCATCGCACCTGACCAGATCATTTCTATTTGCCTTTTCAGACCCATTCTCCATCCTTCTTCATCCCACCCTGCACCCCAGGATTCAGACCCTTTCTCCATCCCTCTTCATCCCATCTTGAGCCCCAGGAGATGACGGTTATGGACTGCTTCAACTGTGCTTTCCTGTGCTCTGGAATCCAGCTGGGTCTAGTGCATGGTACACTCTGGCAGCACATGAGAGAGTGGGAGGAGAGGTAGTTGGGATATTGATTCCCCCTTGGCCATTTCCCTGCCAGGCTGCAGGTTAGCAGTGGCCAAGTCCTCTTCTACGCTGCTCCCTCCAGGTTCCTCTAGCCCTCCCTTTCCCCAACCCTTCAAGCCTAGAGATGCCCAGTGCCCAAGGTGCACCTAAGACCAAGCGAATCAGAATCTCTAGGCAGGGGCACCCAGCACTCATACTTTAAAGCTTCCCCCAGGAGGTTCTACCGTGCGGTCCAGGCTGAGAAAAAAAAAACAGCTCTAGAGCTTTTGTTTTTGTTTTTAGGTGGAGTTTCGATCTTGTTGCCCAGGCTGGAGTGCAATGGCGCTATCTCAGCTCACCGCAACCTTCGCCTCCGGGGTTCAAGCGATTCTCCTGCCTCAGCCTCCCAAGTAGCTGGGATTACAGGTATGCGCCATCACGCCTGGCTAATTTTGTATTTTTAGTAGAGACGAGCTTTCTCTGTGTTGGTCAGGCTGGTCTCGAATTCCTGACCTCAGGTGATCCGCCCACCTCAGCGTCCCAAAGTGCTGGGATTACAGGCATGAACCGCCGGGCCTGGCAGAACAGACGCCGAGTCAGCTGTCTCTGATGGAGTCTGAAATTCTGCATGTCTAACAAGATCTCTGGGTGATTCACATGCACATTAAACTTCGAGAAGCACTGTCCTCATTGATTCCTTCACTTAACAGATTTAAAAAGGGAAATCGAGAGACATAAAGCAACTGGCCTGAGAATACACAGGACCAGAACCAAGTCCTCCAAGTCTAATGGTTTTGGCATGGCCTACGGTGAAGTCACAGGCTGGAGACCTGAGATGACCCTGAGAGGCAGCAGCGAAGAGTCAGAAAAGAATACTTGCCTGAGGCTGGGATTCTACTAAGAGGACTTTCCTTAAACAGGGTATTCCACAGGCGCTACATTTGTTTGTTTGTTTTTCTTCCAAGACGGAGTCTCGCTGTGTCGCCTAGGCTGTAGGGCAGTGGTGCAATCTCAGCTCACTGCAGCCTCCACCTCCTGAGTCCAAGCTATTCTGCCTCAGCCTCCCGAGTAGCTGGAATTACAGGTGTGCGCCACCACCCCCAGCTAATTTTTGTATTTTTAGTAGAGATGGGGTTTCACCATGTTGGCCAGGCTGGTTGTGAACTCCTGGCCTCAAATGATCTGCACCCCTTGGCCTCCCAAAGTTCTGGGATTACAGGCACGAGCCACCATGCCTAGCCAACAGGCGGTATGTTTGTATATATGTAACCCGTAGATATTCGAGAGCTAAGGAAAGAGGAGAAACTTCCTGAGGCCTCACAGGAGCAGGTGCAAAGAGCAGCTGCTGGGAGAGGTCTCTGCTGGGAGCTTTTGTGGAGGGAGGGAGGACGGGCCAGATGGTGTCAGCTCTTCCAGAGCCCGAGTCTCAGGAGTCCCAGAGTAAGTTCTGCAACACTTGGATCATTAGAAATGTGCTAACAATGTCACATCACTGGAACCAATCTTTGGGCAGGAAAAGACAAGCCCCTGTCCTCTGGTTCACAAATTTCCCAAGACTTTCCTTTCCTATTAAACATTTAGACCCTCTTAGCAGATGGGGTAGGTTGTGTATAAGAATGGTCAACATGGCTCAGTGTGGTGGCTCACGCCTATAATCCTAGCAATTTAGGGGGCCAAGGTAAGAAGATCACCTGAGATCAGGAGTTTGATACCAGCCTGGCCAACATGGTGAAACCCCGTCTCTACCAAAAATACAAAAATTAGCCAGGCATGGTGGTGGGCACCTGTAATCCCAGCTACTCAGGAGGCCAAGGCAGGAGAATTGCATGAACCTGGGAGACAGAGTTTACAGTGAGTCGAGATGGTGCCACTGCACTCCAGCTTGGGTGACAGAGTGAGACTCCATCTCAAAAAAATAAATAAATAAAATAAAAGAATGACCAGCATAATTCCTCTCCCTCCGTACTTATGTTCTTTTTATTTTTTCTTTTTTAAAAATGATATAAGGTCTTGCTATGATACCCAGGCTGGTCTCAAACTCCTGGCCTTAAATGATCCTCCTGCCTTGGCCTCCCAAAGTGCTGGGATTACAGGTGTCAGCCACTGCACTGGCCCCATGTTTTTGAGTAGTCATCGCTCATACTGACTCCAGGTATGGCCACATGGCTTGTCTTGGTCAGTGGAACAAAAACAAACATGCCACAAGCAGAGATGCACACTTGGGCTTGCCTCTCTTTCTGTTCTTTGGAACCTTCGGAGCACCATGTGGAAAGGCTAGGGCCAGACTACTGGCAGATGAGAGCCCCCACGGAGCAGGGACAAGACACCCCAGCTGAGACCTTCCCGCCTCCAGGCCAACCAGCCTGCCAACCCTGAGACGTCACGTTCTGGCCAACTGCCAGCTGACCAAAAACACACACGGGCACCCAGCAGAGATCAGCAGAGCCAGCCTAGAGCTTAATGGTACCACCTGGCTGACCCTCAGCTAAGTCAAATGATCACTAGTTTAAGCCACTAACTTTTGATGTGGCTTATGATATAACCAGACCTAATAGATCCAAACACAACAGGTTAACCTGAAATATTATAAACTGCTTGTCGGCCAGGCATGTCTTGCAGCACTGTTTATTATTGGCAGAATAATAGAAATAGAGAACACGTGAGTTGTGCCCTGCCATGGGATAACACTCAGTCATTGGAAGGAGCCATTAGAAGGAACCACCCACTCATTTAAAGGGGTTTCAGAGAAGTAACAGTAAGTGAAAAAAACGCAAAATCACCAAGTAGTGAATATACAGTAAGACCTTTTTTTTTTTTTTCTCTCGCTAGGAGCAGTGGCTCACACCTGTAATCCCAGCACTTTGGGAGACCAAGGTAGGTGGATCACCTGAGGTCAGGTGTTCAAGGCCAGCTTGACCAACATAGTAAAATCCAGTCTCTTCTAAAAATACAAAATTAGCTGGGCATGGTGGTGCATGCCTGTAATCCCAGCTACTTGGGAGGCTGAGGCAGGAGAATCACTTGAACCCAGGAGGCAGAGGTTGCTGTAAGCTGAGATTGTGCCATTGCACTCCAGCCTGGGCAACAAGAGTGAAACTCCATCTCAAAAAATAAACCCCCCCCCAAAAAATATTTTTTTTGGCTGGGAGCAGTGGCTCACACCTGTAATCCCAACACTTTGGGAGGCCAAGGTGGAAGGATCAATTGAGTTTAGGAATTTGAGATCAGCCTGGGCAATATAGTGAGACCCCCATCTCAATTTTTTTTAAAAAAAGAACCTATTTTTGTCAAACAGTGACAGAGTCTCATACAGATATGTTTGCTTATGCAAGCTAGGAGAAAAATATGGAAGGACATACACCAGAGAGTGGTGGAGATGCTAGTAGGAGTGGGGGAGGATAAAAGCAGGGGATGGGGGAGAAAAAAGAAAGAAAAGACAGCATTTAAGTATCCTTTTTTTTTTTTTTTGAGACGGAGTCCCGCTCTGTCACCCAGGCTGGAGTGCAGTGGCCAGATCTCAGCTCACTGCAAGCTCCGCCTCCCGGGTTCACGCCCGTTCTCCTGCCTCAGCCTCCCGAGTAGCTGGGACTACAGGCGCCCGCCACCTCGCCCGGCTAGTTTTTTGTATTTTTTAGTAGAGACGGGGTTTCACCGTGTTAGCCAGGATGGTCTCGATCTCCTGACCTCGTGATCCGCCTGTCTCGGCCTCCCAAAGTGCTGGGATTACAGGCTTGAGCCACCGCGCCCGGCCTTAAGTATCCTTATTTGGTAGGCAGCACTTTGGGAGGCAGAAGCAGGAAGATCACTTGAGGCCAGGAGCTCAAGACCAGCCTGGACAACATATCAAAACCCTGTCTCTACAACAAACAACCAACCAAACTAACAAACAAACAGAAAGTCCCGCAAAATGTATGATCCTGCTTATGCAAATGTATTCATGTGTATTCATGCCTAAACATTTCCTGAAATGACAGTATCTAAACTGTTAATAAGATAACCAAACATCTCAGGTGATAGGATTTCAGTGACTCTTTTATTTTTTTCTTTTCTTTTTTTTTTTTTTTTTTTTTGACAGGGCCTTGCTCTGTCACCCAGACTGGAGTACACTGGCATGATCTTAGCTCACTGCAGCCTCGAAACCTTGGGAGGTTTTGAGCGCACAAGCAATCCTGCTGCCTCAGCCTCCTGAATAGATATGACTACACTTGTGAGTCACTGTGCCCTGTTTTCTTTACACTATTAAGAATTGTAGTCCTGGCGTTGTGGCTCAAGCCTGTAATCCCAGCACTTTGGGAGGCTGAGGTGGGTGGATCATCTGAGATCGAGAGTTTGAGACCAACTTGACCAACAGGAGAAACCCTATCTCTACTAAAAATACAAAATTATCTGGGTGTGGTGGTGGGTGGGTGCCTGTAGTCCCAGCTACTCAAGGAGGCTGAGGCAGGAGAATCGCTTGAACCCGGGAAGAGGAGGTTGCGGTGAGCTGGGATCATGCCATTGCACTCCAGCCTGGGCAACAAGAGCGAAACTCTGTTTTGAAAAAAAAAAGAAAAAAAAAAAAAACAAAAACAAGAATTGTTCAAATGTTATATTGAGTATATGGTATTTAATAAATTTACTAATTTATAAAGCTATTTTCCTGCTGAAAAAAAAGTGCTCCACACCTAGAGGGTGCTACATCGGGGTCAATGTGCAATAGAATCACCAGTGTTTTTTCTTAAAAATCTGAATTCCTGTGTTTCACTCTGGGTGTCCTGAATGATAAGTTCTGGGCATGGGGACCTGGAGTCTGCATTACAATGAGCACCTGGGGCAATTCTAACTGGCACTGAAAGTATGAGAGGCACTGCCAGAGCTTCTCCAGAATGAATAATCCGCAGTGCTTATTGAAAAGCTGCCCACACTCTGGGCAGCTAATCTGAAAAGCCGTGAACAGCTAAAGCAGCTGACGGACATTTAATCTGTAAGCATGTTCAAGGTCTTGTGCACTCAACAGAATCTTGCACCGCTCCTTCCTGACCTCTGGTTTCCTCCGCTTCCTCCCACATCCAGGTGTCCAAGCCTCCTCTTTTCATTCCTGGCTCCCCCATGATCTGGGACCATCTCCGCCTGGGCTCCTCTCCCAGGGCCACCTTCAGGGACCCTTTTCTACCCACCTTCTCATAAACCATTTGCAGTGGGTGCAAGCTCTACCGTTTTTGCTTCTTTTTTCTTTTTTCGAGATTTCGGGGGTACAAGCACAGATTTCTGCCATGCGCATATTGTGTAGTGGTGAAGGCTGGGCTTTCAGTGAACCCATCACCCAAACAGTGAACACTGTACCCAACAGGTAATTTTTCAGCGCTTACCCCCTCCCACCCTCCTACCTTTTGGAGTCTCCAGTGCCCATTATTCCATTCTGTATGTCCATTGGGTGCCCATGGTTTAGCTCTCACTTCTAAGTGAGAACATGTGGTATTTGACTTTGTGTTTCTGAAGCGCTACTTTTTTTTTGAGATGGAGTTTTGCTCTTGTTGCCCTGGCTAGAGTGTAATGGCGTAATCTTGGCTCACTGCAACCTCCACCTCCCGGGTTCTAATCTCCTGCCTCAGCCTCCTGAGTAGCTGGGACTGTAGGTACATACCACTATGCCTGGCTAATTTTTGTGTTTTTAGTAGAGACGGGGTTTCTCCGTGTTGGTCAGGCTGGTCTTGAACTCCCGACCTCAGGTGATCAGCCCGCCTCAGCCTCCCAAAGTGCTGGGATTACAGGCGTGAGCCACCGCATCTGGCCAAAGCGCTACCTTTTAAGGGTCCTCTAGTTACCTGCATATTCATGTGAAGTCCTAGGGACACTCCTAAATGCGCTGGGTCCCCAGCGAGAGGATATATCTGGAGGCAGGGTGTCAGGGAAGCTGACTGAGGTATGGGGGTCAGGCAGGTGGCTGTCTATGTTACTGGGTACAAGACAGAGAGCCCAGATGTGAACTTGTGGCTTGTTTTCAGAATTCGTGGCTAGGTATAAGTCGTGCCATTTTTTCTGACTTAGCACAAAAAAGGATTTGAAGACCTGTAAGCTTTTATATTGTCTGATTTACTTTTAAGTGGTATACTTCAGCAAAGGTTGTGTGTGTGTGTGTGCGCATGTATGTGTGCGCATGTGTGTTAGGTTTGATTTTCACAATTCTCAATTGGAAATACACAATTTGGGGATATTTGTTAGCATCTGAAGGGCTAATCAGGAGCCCCTATTACAGAGAGGAAACCCTAAGCCCTTTGGTTAGCTTTGTTAATTGGCGTAGTGGATTTACAAGCAACTTTATATTGGTGGGATGGCTGGGTTTAAGCTCCTTGGACTGGCTTCGGATATTGTTCTGCGGTGATCCTCCTGCCACTGCATTTCCAGTAGCCTTTATACTTTGCATGGTGCCCAAGATTTTGGGCACAGCCCTGTGTCCTGGTCTTTCAGAGGCCTCCCTCATCCAGTCCTGATAAGTCTGTACAGTCCAGCTCCTGGGATATCGTTTGAATCTGCCTTAGGTAAACATTTCCTGCAATGTCCTGAAAGAACAGAGAGCTGCCATTCCACGGAACTTACAGAACAGGCTCTGCAGCTGTTACTTGCCAGCTTGCTGGTCAATATTTGTAGGTGGGACAAGAGCTATAGTCTCTGAGACTTGCTTTCATTTTAACAAACTGCCTCATGGAGCCACAGTTTCCTTGTAACAAACTGCAAATCGCCATCACCTACTTCTAACTTTTTGTGGTGAGCCATATCAATTAATTTTTTTTTTGAGGCAGAGTCTCGCTTTGTTGCCCAGGTTGGAGTGCAGTGGTGCGATCTCAGCTCACTGCAGCCTCTGCCTCCCGAGTTCAAGCAATTCTCCTGCCTCAGCCACCAAAGTATCTGGGACTACGGGCATGCACCACCACCCCTGGCTAATTTTTGTACTTTTTTAGTAGAGATGGGATTTCACCATGTTGGCCAGGCTGGTTTCGAACTCCTGACCTCAGGTGATCCTCCTGCCTTGGCCTCCCAAAGTGCTGGGATTACAGGCATAAGCCACCACGCCCGGCCTCTATTAATTCTTAAAGGGCTTAATAAGGCCGGGTGTGGTGGCTCACACCTGTAATCCTAGCACTTTGGGAGGCTGAGGCAGGTGGATCACATGAGGTCAGGAGTTCGAGACCAGCCTGGCCAACATGGTGAAACCCCATCTCTACTAATAAAACAAAAATTAGCAGGGCTTGGTGGCGCACGCCTGTAATCCCAGTTACTCCAGAGGCTGAGGCAGGATAACTGCTTGAACCCGGGAGGTGGAGGTTGCAGTGAGCCAAGATCTCACCACTGCACTACAGCCTAGGTGACAGAGTGAGACTCTGTCTCTAAAAGAATAAAAAATAAAAAAGGGGGCTTAATAAATGTGAATGGCCAAATTGGCTTAAGTGAGTCGTGACATAGATGATCTCAATAGACGATCTCAAAAAAAGTGTCTTCTTAGACCTGCCCATCCTCCCACAGAACCGGATCTGCTCTGAGGGAGCTTCCTGGGAAAAAGCAGCTTCCTTCAGGGGCATCAGCCCATCCCCTCCCCACCCCTGAGAACGTAGCCCCATAATCACTTGGCCCTGAGCTTGTTCGGGGAGAATTCGAGGCTGCCTGTGCCTACAGAGAAGAAAAAAAAAAAGGGCAGAAACTGGAACAAAACTTCCAAACAGTCCCACATTATACTTCTGTGGCATAGGAGGAGGTCAAGGGACCTCAACTGAACTCAAAAGCGATTCCTGAGCTGAGCTGGTGCAGTGGGGCCAGGGGCTTGGGTGGGTGGAGGGACAGTAAAATGAACATGGTCTCATGAAAGGTAACAAAAATGTGGGTCAAACCTACCTTATTAAATAATATAATTACTGAGATATTTTGTGTGTTTACTGTGTGCCAGGAACTGTGCCAAGCACTTTAAATCAATGATTTAATAAATCTTCTCAATAAATGATGAGGTACGTGTTATTATCCCTTTAATGGAGGAGGAAACTGAGCAGATAAGTCACTTGCCCAAGGCACAGAGACAGTAAGTGGAGGAGTAAGAGACTCAGACTGGCTAGTCAGGGGGGCTCTCACCTGTAATCCCAGCAGTGTGGGAGGCTGAGGCAGGAGGATGGCTTGAGGCCAGGAGTTCAAGACAACATGGGTAACATGGGCAACATGAGACTCTGTCTCTACTAAAAATACAAAAAATTAGCTGGACATGGTACTACACACCTGCAGTCCCAGCTACTCAGGAGGTTGAGCCAGGAGAATCACTTGAGCCCAGGAGGCTGGGGCTATAATGAGCCATGATTGCACCATCGCACTCCAGCCTGGGATACAGAGTGAGATCTTGTTGTCTCAAAGAAAAAGACTCAGACCTAGGATGTTGGAGCTCAAACTCTCAATTACTGTTCTTAGAAGGACTAAAACTTCATATGCATGGAGGGCTGAAAGAAGCTGAAGTCCTTGGAGAGTCCCATTAGCAAAACCAGCATAGATACTGCTCTATGGCCTGTGTCTAGTGTGTTTGCTGAAGCATGCGAGTCATGGTGATGAGGGCATGGCTGGGTCCACGCTGTTGATGAAACTGACTGGTGTGTGCTTCCTCTTCTCTTTTGATGTGTGTTTCTTGGGTCTGGGGTGGTAGGAGGAGGACAGCCTCTTCCCTTGATAAATGGGGGTCTGGAAAGTGTTCGCTTTTCCTGTCCAGGTGAGAGTAGGAGTGATGTCTGGAAGCCACTTCCCAAGGCAGAAACAGAGGGAGAGGAAGATCAGAGGGAGAGAAACTGGAGTTCTAGAACAACTGCGTGGGCCGCGCATGGTGGCTTATGCCTGTAATCCCAGCACTTTGGGAGGCCGAGGCGGGCAGATCACCTGAGGTCGGGAGTTTGAACCCAGCCGGTGAAACCCCATCTCTACTAGAAATACAAAAATTAGCCAGGCATGGTGGTACGCGCCTGTAATCCCAGTTACTCGGGAGGCTGAGGCAGGAGAGTTGCTTGAACCCAGCAGGTGGAGGTTTCAGTGAGCCAAGATTGCGCCACTGCACTCCAGCCTGGGTGATAGTGTGAGACCGTCTCAAAAAAAAAAAAAAGGAACAACCACGCAAAGGATGTGAAGGAAGGCAGGGCTTTGCCTGAGATCGTGCAGGGACCCTCTGACTTGCCACATCCCACCCCCCACAACATGGAAATAAGGGAACATCTTGGGTTTCTTCAGGGGAAGTTCCAAGCACTAGCCAGCCCTCAGAAGTAAGTGAGCAACTTGATAAGCAAGAAAGTAATTGCAGCTTAAAACAATAGGCAAGGAAGTTAGACTCATAGGATGTTTGGTTCCCTATAAACTAAAGATAATGCCTTAACATATGGCCCTGAGTTGTTTTTAAGAATCCCAGACCTCCACCAGATGAATCCGCTGGCACACAGACCTCAGATGAGGGAAAACAGGACTGAACTCTGTCCGCTGTTCTTTGTTCTAAATTTCTTCCTGAGGGTCCTGGAGGAAGTTATGCCCACAGGCCAGAGGTGACATTCTTTTATGCTGATCCCAAGACTTTAGACAAAACTTCCCTTCCTTAGCTAACAGCAAATCAGAAAACCTTTGAATCTGCTTGTAGTCTGTAAGATATCCGGCCTTTTTAGGTCAAACCAATATGTAGTCTCCATATACTGATTTATGACTTTGCCTGCAGCCTCTGCCTCCCCACCTTTTAAACCCCATTACATGGGCTGGGCATGTTGGCTCTCATCTGTAATATCAACTCTTTGAGAGATTGAGGCAGGAGGGTCACTTGAAACCAGGAGTTCAAGACCAGCCTGTGCAACATAGTGAGATCTCATCTCCACAAAAAATAATTTTTAAAAAAATTAGCTGGGCATGGCCAGGTGCGGTGGCTTACACCTGTAATTCCAGCACTTTGGGAGGCTGAGGTGGGTGGGTCACCTGAGGTCGGGAGTTCGAGACCAGCCTGACCAACATGGAGAAACCTCGCCTCTACTAAAAATACAAAATTAGCCAAGCGTGGTGGTGCATGCCTGTAATCCCAGCTACTCGGGAGGCTGAGGCAGGAGAATCTCTTGAACCCGAGAGGCGGAGGATGAGGTGAGCTGAGATCACACCATTGCATTCCAGCCAGGGCAACAAGAGCAAAACTCTGTCTCAAAAAAAAAAAAAAAAAAAAAATTAGCTGGGCATAGTGGTACGCACCTACAGTCCCAGCTACTCAGGAGGCTGACAGAAGCGTTGCTTGAGCCAGGACTTTGTGGCTGCAGTGAGCTGTACTCCAGCCTGGGCGACAAAGTGAGACCCTGACTCTAAAACAGCAACAACAAAACCGTGACATGTAAGCCACAGGGGAGTCTGGGTCTTAAGCATTGGCTACTCAATTTTCCTTGCTTGGAGCCCTGCAAGAAATGCCTCACTTTCTCTCGCTGCAAATCCTAATGTCAGTGTTTGGCTTTTCTGCTTTGGGTCGGTGGACCCAAGTTTGGTCCCATAATATGCCCAGCATGGCAAGCTCCCCTCCTGTTGGGCTTTAATTGTCCTGAGTTAATATTTGGTCCTCCCCATACTAATGTTTGGAGCACGTCATTCTAATTTCTTTGCTTATTCAGTTGCAATCTTGCTAAACCCAGCCATGAAATATGACAGCCCTGTGCTACTCTTCACATGGTCTCCAAAGATCAGATCCAATATCCCTCAACCTCCTGCTGGTTCTTGTTTGCACTTGAGCAGTAGCACTGTAGCATTTGTTTAAACCTGTGACCTGGATGGTTTTGTTGGTGTCTTAAATGTCATCTCTCATTATAAAATGAAATGTTGTACGAAGGGCCAGGCATGCCTCATGCTTGTAATCCCAGCACTTTGGAGGCCAAGGAGGAAGGATCATTTGAGGCTGTTATGCCCAGACTGTTTGTTCCCCAAAGAAGACCACCAGAGTCCAGAGTCAAAGCCAAGCGGCAAGGATCTTTACTACAAGTTCGAACTTGGTCCCTCCTTTACACAGTATACAAGAGGGCCCTGAACAATGCGAGCGTTTGCTTTTTATAGCCCGAAAGTTGTAGGGGAACAAAGAAATTCTTTTGGCTCCTGCGCTTTCAATAACCTTGAACGGCTGTCCCCTTATCGGAGACTTTCCAGGTGGTGTTTATACTGGGCTCAGGGAGTTTGAGAGATATATGGTGGTGGGATGGGAGGATGGGATGTGTTTGTGCTAGGCTCAGGGAGTTTTGAGCCCGGGGCTGAGGAATGTGCCCAGCTCCTTTCAAGGCCAGGAGTTCAAGACCATCTTGGGCAATACAGTGAAACCCCTGTCTCTACAAAAAAATAAATAAATAAAAATTTGCCTGGAGTGGTGGTGCACACCTGTCGTCTCAGCTACTTGGGAGGCTGAGGTGGGAGGATCACTGGAGCCTGGGAGACAGAGATTGCAGTGAGCTAAGATAGAGCCACTGCTCTGGGTGACAGAGCAAGACCCTGTCTCAAAAAAAAAAAAAAAAAAAAAGACAACTACCCTAAGTTTTTATTGTGAATGGAATGGATGGAAGAGAAATGCTAGGGGAGAGCAGACAGGGATTCCTTTCCAGGTTAGCGATAGTCCAAGCCACGCAGCAGAGGGAAGCCCGCTGGTCTAAGCAGGGGTGTATTCAGCAGTCATATTACTGTGACTGGTGAGTGTCCAGGAACCAGCGGGGAAAGCTGCAGGCAAACGCAGAGTCGAAGAGCATCTTCTCCTTTGAGGCCCCATCTCGAACCTCAGCACAGTCCTAAGCCCCAGGGCCTCTCCCATGAGGTAAGCACGCTGAACAGTTGCCTAGCCACACCTCCCACCCCAGGGAAAAGGCCTCCTCTCTGGGTCCAGGACTAATAAGGGGAATGAAAGTGATTTGTACTTAACAATAGAGCTGCTAACTGACAATCTGAAAAGAACAAGAGTCAGGCAGGAATAGGGAACCTTAACATGCACATGGTATTAGAAGCTTCAGATCATGGCTGGGCGTGGTGGCTCATGCCTGTAATCCCAGCACTTGGAGGCTGAGGCGGACGGATCACGAGGTCAGGAGATCCAGATCATCCTGGCTAACATGGTGAAATCCCGTCTCTAAAAATACAAAAAATTAGCCAGGGGTGTGGTGGCGGGCACCTGTAGTCCCAGCTTTTCAGGAGGCTGAGGGAGAGGAATGGCGTGAACCCTGGAGGTGGAGCTTGCAGTGAGCCAAGATTGCGCAACTACACTCCAGCCTGAGTGACAGAGCGAGACTACATCTCAAAAAAAGAGTAGTTTCAGATCATAACAGAGAAGAAATGGAAAACAGAACACAAGAAACAGTCCCATTGACAAGTGGTTTTAGGTCCTAGTTTTGTTTGTTACGCTTATTAGAGTAGAGTAGAACTGCCTCAAGGGCAAATGGGCATTTTGTTACACAGAAATTTCTGGAGTTTCTTAATTTTTTTAATTTAATTTTTTGTTTTACAGACAAGGTCTCACTGTGTCACCCAGGCTGAAACAGTGGTGCAATCACAGCTCACTGCAGTCTCAAACTCCTGGGCTCAAGTAAACCTCCCACCTCAGTCTTTCAAGTAGCTAGGACTACAGGCATGCACCACCACGCCTGGCTATTCTTAAAAGTTTTTATGGAGACGGGGTCTCACTGTGCTGGCCAGTCTGGTCTTGAACTTCTGACCCCAGGGTATCTTCCCACCTTGACTTCCTACAAGCACTGAATTATAAGCATGAGCCACTGTGCCCAGCCTTGGTTTTAAATATACATATGTATACACACACACACACACACACATATACATACACATATATATAACACATATTTATGTACATAAATATATATATATAACTATAGAAAGTCAGCAACAAAAGTGGTATACCGTTCTTCCTCTTCCCTTTCTTTTTCTTAAAAGAAAATCTTTTGAGTGTTACAGCTCTTTTAGAATTTGCCTAGCAGGCTTTCCAGTTTTGCCGGAAAGCCCCAAAATAAATAAATAAATAAATAAATAAATAAATAAATAAATAAAAATCTTTTACATCAAAAGACATTATCAAGAATGTGAAAAGACAACCTACAGAATGGGAGAAAATATTAACAAATCATATATCTGGTAAGGGTTTAATATTCAGAATATATAAAGAACTCTTATAACTCAACAACAAAAACATAACATAGGGCCCCATCGCGGTGGCCACGCCTGTAATCCAGCACTTAGGGAGGCCACTGTGGGTGGATCACTTGAGGCCAGGAGTTCAAGACTAGCCTGGCCAACATGGTGAAACCCCGTCTCAACTAAAAACATAAAAAGTAGCTGGGCATGGCGGGCGCCTGTAGTCTCAGCTACTCAGGAGGCTGCGGCGGGAGAATCGCCAGAACCCAGGAGGCGGAGGTGGCAGTGAGCCGAGACAGCAGAGCGAGACTCCGACTCAAAAAAAAAAAAGAAAAGAAAAAAAAAGATAACTCAGTTAAACAATGGGCAAAGGACTTGAATAGACATTTCTCCAGAGAAGATATACGAATGGCCCAAAAGCACATGAAAAGATGTTCGATGTCATTGGTCATTAGGGAAAGTAAATCACAACCACAATGAGATACCACTTCACACTAGGATGGCTCAAATAAAAAAAAGAGTTGGTGAGAGTATAGAGAAACTGGAACCCTTCAGCATTGCTGGTGCAAATGTACAATGGGTGTAGCCACTGTGAAAAACAGTCTGGCAGTTTCTCAGCAAGTTACACAGAGTTTCCATATGACCGAGCAGTTCCACTCCTAAGTATACACCCAAGAGAAATGAAAACATATGTCCACACAGAAATTTGTACACTAGTGTTTATAGCAGCGTTATTTATTTGCTTAAATTTTTAATTTTTTTGAGACAGGGTTTCACTCCCGTCACCCACGCTGTAGTGCAGTGATGCTGTCTTGGTTCACTGCAATCTCCACCACAGGGGCTCAAGCAATTTTCCTGCCTCAGCCTCCAGAGTAGCTGGGATTACAAAAGTGCACCACCATACCTGGTGAATTTTTTGTATTTTTAGTAGAGACAGGGTTTTGCGATGTTGAGCCTGAGATCAAGTGATCTGCCTGCCTCAGCCTTGCAAAGTGCTGGGATTATAGGCATGATCCATCATGCCCGGCTAACAGCACTATTTGTGATACCAAAGGGTGGAAACAACCTAAATGCCCATCCATTGATGAATGGATAAACAAAATGTGGTATACTTTTTTATTTTTGAGACAGAGTTTTTTGCTCTGTCACCAAAGCTGGAGTGCAGTGGCGCGATCTCGGTTCACTGCAACTTCCGCCGCCCGGGTTCAAGCGATTCTCCTGTCTCAGCCTCCTGAGTAGCTGGGATTACAGGCGCCCACCACTAAACCGGGCTAAATTTTGTATTTTCAGTAGAGACGGGGTTTTGTGGTGTTGACCAGGCTGATCTTGAACTCCTGACCTCAAGTGATCCACCCACCTCGACCTCCCATGGCGCCCAGCCAACTCTTTTTTTTTTTTTTGAGACAGAGTCTCGCTCTGTAGCCCAGGCTGGAATGCAACGGTGTAATCTTGGCTCACTGAAACCTCCGCCCCCTGGGTTCAAGCGATTTTCCTGCCTCAGCCTCCTGTGTAGCTGGGACTACATGTGCACATCACCATGCCTAGCTAATTTTTGTCTTTTTGGTAGAGATGGGGTTTCACCATGTTGGTCAGGCTGGTCTCAAACTCCTGACCTCGTGATCCACCCACCTTGGCCTCCCAAAGTGCTGGGATTACAGATGTAAGCCACCGTGCCCAGCCAGCTCTTAACGGAGTAGTATTCAGCCATAAAAAGGAACAAAGTACTGACACATGCTACAATATGAATGAACCTTGAAAACATTAAGCTACCTGAAAGAAGCCTGTTACAAAAGGCCACATATTGTATCATTCCATTTATATGAAACATCCAGGTCAGGCAAATCCATCAAGACACAAAGTGGATTAGAGGTTACCAAGAGGTGGGTTGACAGAGAAATGGGGAGTGATTACTTAGTGAGTATAATGCTTTCTTTTACGGGTAAAAGAAAAAATCTTGAAACTTGAGAGAGCTGGTGGTTGCGCAATATTTTGAGTGTACTAAATGCGGCTGAATTGGTCATTCAAAATAAACAGAAGTGGTTAATATTATGCAAATTTCTTTTGTTTTTTTGAGACAGAGTCTTGCTCTGTCACCCAGGCTGGAGTGCAGTGCTGCAATCCTGGCTCACTGCAACCTTTGTCTCCCGGGTTCGAACAATTCTCCTGCCTCAGCCTCCCAAGTAGCTGGGATTACAAGTGCGCACAATCACGCCCGGCTAATTTTTGTATTTTTAGTAGCGAAGGGGTTTCACCATGTTGGCTAGACTGGTCTTGAACTCCTGATCTGAAGTTATCTGCCCACCTCAGCCTCCCAAAGTGCTGGGATTATAGGTGTGAGCCACTGCGCCTGGCTGTAAATTTCACTTTGAAAAAGCAGTTAAGGAAAAAAAAAGATAGTTGGGCCTAGGTCATGAGGAGGCTGAAAACCAAGCAGCAGAATTTGTGCTTTATTCTGTAGGTAATAGGGAGCCATTGAAGGTTTTATCGAGTGACAGCAGTTGAGTCTCACTGGGTAGAACAGAGGGGAAGGGAGAAACTGGAGCTGGTTGGGCCAAGTGGGAAGTCACTGTCATAGTCCAGCTGCAGGCCAGAACTGACATGGTTCTGCCAGCAACAGAGAGGGAAGGAAAATATGAGAGAACGACGATTTCAGTACCAGTAGGGTCTCGGCAACTGATTGGATACGGGCAGCAAGGAAAGCCAGGAGTGGACTGATTTTGAGGTATTGAACCTGGTGCCTGCATGAAGGTGAATTCATAGGAGAAGGAGCTGCTCTTTGAAGGTGTTAAAAAATGGAAGAGGGGCCAGGTGCACTGCCTCACACCTGTAATCCCAGCACTTTGGGAGACCAAGGGGGGTGGATCACTTGAGGTCAGGGGTTCAAGACCAGCCTGGCTAACATGTTGAAACCCTGTCTCTAAAAATACAATTAGCTGGCCATGGTGACACGCACCTGTAGTCCCAGCTACTCAGGAGACCGAAGCACAAGAATCAGGAGGCAGAGGTTGTAGCGAGCTGAGATCGCACCACTGCATTCCAGCCAGGGTGATAGAGCGAGACTCCATCTCAAAAAATAATAATAAAAAAATTTAGTAGAAGAAGGCGATGCACTCGGATCAATTTTAAGCCCTGGCTAGGGATCTAATGAAAAGCTCTCTGGCCGGGCACAGTGGCTCACGCCTGTAATCCCAGCACTCTGGGAGGCTGAGGCGGGTGGATTACAAGGTCAGGAGATCAAGACCATCCTGGCCAACAAGGTGAAGCCCCGTCTCTACTAAAAATACAAAAATTAGCTGGGCGCAGTGGCGCACACCTGTAATCCCAGCTACTCGGGAGGCTGAGGCAGGAAAATCGCTTGAACCAGTGAGTCGCTTGAACCAGCTGAGATCGCACCACTGCACTCCAGCCTGGTGACACAGCAAGACTCCATCTCAAAAAAAAGAAAAGGAAAAAAACCACTCTCCAAGCAGGAACCATGGCCTGGTTCTGGGGAGCTGGGGAGCAACTCAGATTCGGATGAAGGTAACTCGGGAGGTTCAAGTCCCACACACTCCCTGCTACTGTCCCCAGAGTAGGAGTCCCCAAGTCAGGCTTCATGGTATCCTCAAAGAAGAGGGTAAAGCCAAGACCAGGCTTCTGTAATTAGCTGTGGCTACTCAATGCTTCACCCGGCATGGCATGGGAAAGTGGCTGAAATGTGGGTTCCAGTTCCACCATAGTGAGCCCTGCCTGCCCCTGCTCCTCCCACAGGGTTTTTAGGAACACCACAAGCACAGAGGTGTATGGTTCCTGCAGGAAAACACAGATGCATGACTGAAGTTACAAACAGAGGTTGGCCCTAGAGGCTCAGAATTGGGAATTGCCTTGAGGCCGGGCGCAGTGGCTCAAGCCTCTAATCTCAGCACTTTGGAAGGCTGAGGCGGGCAGATTGCCTGAGGTCAGGAGTTTGAGACCAGCCTGGTCAACAAGGTAAAACCCTGTCTCTACTAAAAATACAAAAAAATTAGCCGGTCATGGTGGCACGTGCCTGTAATCCCAGCTACTCAGGAGGCGAGGCCGGAGAATTGCTTGAACCCAGGAGGCGGAGGTTGTAGTGACCCGAAATCTCGCCACTGCACTCCAACCTGTGTGGCAGAGTGAGACTCCGTCTCAAAAAAAAAAAAAAAAGAAAGAAAAAGAAAGACGATGGTTGAAGTTAGAATGGATGAGACTGCGGAGGACACTGTTCAGAAGACAATGGCAAGAAGGGCCACCCACAGACTCGGGGGAACACCCTTGGAGGGAGACAGGAAGGGAACTAGGGAAGGACTTATTACAGAATTTGGAGGCCAGGCGCAGTGGCTCATGCCTGTAATCCTAGCGCTTTGGGAGTCTGAGGCAGGAGGATCGCTTGAGCCCAGGAGTTCAAAACCAGTCTGGTCAACTTAGCAAGACCCCATTTCTACATAAACATTTTAAAAAATTAGCCAGAAGCTGGGGGCAGTGGCTTATGCCTCTAATCCCAACACTTTGGAAGGCCAAGGTGGGAGGATCACCTGAGCCCAGGAGATAGAGACCAGCCCAGGCAACACATAGTGAGACCTCATGTCTACAAAAAGAGAAAAAGAAAAAAGAAATAAAAAAAAATACTGGACAAAAAAATTAGCTGGTGTGGTGGCATGCACCTGTAGTCCCAGCTACTTGGAAGGCAGAGGTGAGAAGATAGCTGAAGCCCAGGAATTCAAGGCTGCAATGAGCTATGATCATGTCCCTGCACTCCAGCCTGGGTGACAGAGCAAGACCCTATCTCTAAAATAAAGAAGGAGGCCACCTTTAAGAGAACAGGGCGTGGTGGCACATGCCTGTGATCACAGCTACTCGAGATGCTGAGGCAGGAGAATCACTTGAATCCAGGAGGCGGAGGTTGTATTGAGTCGAGATTGCACCATTACACTCCAGCCTGGGCAACAACAGCAAAACTCTGTCTCAAAAAAAACAAAAAAAGAAAAGAAAAAAAAAGGAGGAAGTTTATTTTAGTTTGCATTTCCACCAAAACAGACCCTGAGATGAGAATTTGGGTGCAATTATTGTCTTTGTGTTACAAGAAAGGGGTCCCGATCCATACCCCAAGAGACGGTTCTTGGATGTTGCACAAGAAAGAACTCAGGGTGAGTACTAAAGTGAAAGCAAGTTTATTAAGAAAGTAAAGGAATAAAAGAATGGCTACTCCATAGACAGAGCACCCCCAAGGGCTGCAGATTGCCGATTTTTATGGTTATTTTTGACTAAATGCTACACAAGGGGTGGATTATTCATGCCTCCCCTTTTTAGACCATATGGGGTAACTTCCTTGCGTGGCCATGGCGTTTGCAAACTGTCATGGCGCTGGTGGGAATGTAGCAGTGAGAACGACCGTAGGTCACTCTCATCGCCATCTTGGTTTTCGTGGGTTTTAGCCAACTCCTTACTGCAACCTGTTTTATTGGCAAGGTCTTTGTGACCTGTATCTTGTTCAGACCTCCTCTCTCATCCTGTAACTTAGAATGCCTTAACCACCTGGGGTGCAGCCCAGTAGGTCTCAGCCTCATTTTACCCAGCCCCTACTCCAGATGGAGTTGCTCTGGTTCACACGCCTCTGACATTTGGGCTTGTGACTGAGCAAATTACTGCTGTGGGCAATAAGGGTTCTGTCCTGCTGGGAACATTTCTGAGTCTGTGGAAAAAGCCCCAGAATTGTCCCCGAAAGGGGTGAGTAAGGTGGCATATTTATTCATCAACCCCCTCATCCCTGCTTCATGCACTGAGGGTGGCTGTTAACTCTGGGTGTTAACTCTGAGGAACGGCCCTCAGAGAAGCTCTGTTGTAACAGAGCTTTCTGTAAGTGACAGCCCGTGTTGGTGTGTGTGTGTAGATGTGGGTGGGTGGGCAGCATGAGTGGAGCTCTGTCGGGGTTGGCTACAGGCTAGAGAGGCTCTTTGAAGGAAAAGGGAATCTAAGGGCCTGGTGTTGGGGCACATTTCAGGGGGAGGAGGGAGCACACCGGCTTGGCCCAGATCTGGTGTCATGGAAACTTGCTGGGTCGATATGTAGAGACAGTTTCTTCACGCATGGGGGAAAAAATATGAAGATGCACCAAGGGCATAGCAGTAAAAAGGAGGCCTAGTATGACTGTGGCAGGCCAGTCCTCCCTGGCAATCACACAGACAGGCCTGCATGACAGTCACGCAGACAGACCTGCGTAGCACTCCAGTTACACAGACAGATTTCCACCGCCACCTTAACATGGAGCAAATAGTTAAACCTAGGGAAATCAGTGCCCAGACATCAAAGCCCGAAATGAAACATATGGTCAGTTGGAGCCTTGAATGGGTTTCTCCCTAACCTGGAGCAAACCAAAATAATAGAGACAGTCTTACATTCCTAGTGCCAAAACCCTTCTCAGGTCGACCAAATCTGAGACGAGTCAAAGTAACAGAGGCAGCTGTTTGAATAGATTCATTGGAGAGTGTAAGGCAGCTCTCCGGACCAAGCTGTAAAGGAGATAAGATAAAATAATCACTCCGGTACCACAGCAGACAGGCCTTGAAGGTCCTGGGGCCCTGTTAATCAGACTGAGCAAGTATTTTTTTTGCCTCTGACCTTCTAGTTGAAACAAAATTAATTATCAATAGCCTTAGGCAAATGTTAGACTGCATGTAGGCATATAACCCCAACCAATATAAGCACTAGGGAAATTGTAAGGCCAGGCGTGGTCTAAAATAAATTTTTTTATAAAGGAAATTGTAACACTTTGAGTTGGTCTGGAGGAATTATCTCTGGCCTTCTCCCTGTATCCGGTTATAGCAATAAATTCCCTTCTTTCCTAGTTTGTCTGTTTCTCGTTATTGGGTCTTGAGAAAACACAGCCGGAACTTGCTTGGTTCCGGGAACATGACAGCTCCATTTGGCTCCTAACCACTCCCAGCCCCATGGTATCTGTTAACTGTTTTTGCTTATATCTGCACAAAGGATCCTAGGCCAAGCTAACTATGGGAGGAATTTAGTTTATAGTTTGTTTTGTTTTGTTTTGTTTTTTTGAGACAGGGTCTCGCTCTGTTGCCCAGGCTGGAGTGCAGTGTCGTGATCTCTGCTCGCTGCAATCTCTGCCTCCCAGGCTCAAGCGAGCCAACTGCTTCAGCCTGCAGAGTAGCTGGGACTACAGGTGTGCGCTACCATGCCCAGCTAATTTTTGTATTATTAGCAGAGACAGAGTTTCGCCATGTTGCCCAGGCTGGTCTTGAACTCCTGACCTCGAGTGATCCACCCGCCTTGACCTCTCAAAGTGCTGGGATTATAGGTGTGAGCCACTGAGTCTGGCCTAATTTAACTTTAAAATGAGGATGATAACAGTCCCTTCCTGAAATGAATTCCCAAGGAAATAAGAAGGGAGTACACACAAATCACAATGTTATGTTAAAGATTTATAGGCTGGGCATGGTGGCTCACGCCTGTAATCCCAGCACTTTGTGAGGCCGAGGCAGGCGGATCACCTGAGGTCAGGAGTTCAAGATCAGCCTGGCCAACATGGCCAAATCCTGTCTTTACTAAAAATTCTAGAATTAGCCAGGCGTGGTGGTGCACACCTGTAACCCCAGCTACTGGGGAGGTTGAGGCAGGAGAATCGCTTGAACCCAGGAGGTGGAAGTTGCAGTGATTGTGCCGCTGCACCCTAGCCTGGGCAGAGTGAGACTCCGTCTCAAAAGGAAAAAAAAAAAAAAAAGATGTATAGGAACATTGTCTCATGACCAAGACAGAGAAGGTTCCCAACCTCTTCGGGTCCTTGCTAGTGCCCAGATATCTGTGGTCATCAGTCAGCTCTTGGTCTCATCCCCCTTCCTCTTCCCCTTTCCTAACATAACAGGGGCCCAAAGTTAGTATTAACTCATGATGAGTTACAGTGTTAGGACAGCAGTCCGCCATCTTCTTGATTTGCGGCTCTCTAAATAAAGTCGCCTCCCTTCCCCAACACCTTGTCTGCTGATTTACTGGCTGTCGTGCAGTAGAGTCTAGGTTTGGATTTGGTTACAGGGTGTGAGGAGAGGGCAGAGGAATGGGAAAGCAGGCAGGTTACTAAACACAGTCAGATTTTATTTCTCGCTCCATTGAAGTCACATGGTTTGGGGAAAAAAATGGGGAATTGAGGGGAGACTTTTTTTTTGTTTTTATTTTCTTGAGATGGAGTCTCACTGTTGCCCAGGCTGGAGTGCAGTGGTGCTATTCCGGCTCACTGCAGCCTCTACCTCCTGGGTTCAAGCTATTCTCCTGCCTCAGCCTTCCGAGTAGCTGGGATTACAGGTGTGCACTGCCACAGCCAGCTAATTTTTGTATTTCTAGTAGAGACAGGGTTTCTACTAGAAACCAAGTTGACCAGGCTGGTCTCTAACTCCTGACCTCAAGTGATCCACTCACCTTGACCTCCCAAAGTGCTGGGATTACAGGCGTGAGTCACCATGCCCAACCAAGGGAGACTTTTTATTTTGAAATGACAAGAGGAAAACCCTGGAAAAAGGATCCACGATTATATAATTTCTGGAAAAAAGAAACCTAAAAGTGTATTTCTTGATTGTTTTCTTTTTATCCATGAGACTTGGAAAACAGAACAAATGTAATGGCCTAGTTCTAAACAGCAGGTTAAGTTCAGCATTATGTGGCTCTCTCTCAGTGTTGAAGTGGCGCTCCCCTCTGATCATGAGTGAGACCATCAGAGTGTGGGGCGACTCGTGGCAGCCTGTTGGGCTTCTGCAAGAGGAGGATCCCAGCTGCTGCTCTGCGTGAGTGGGGAGACGCCCGCCGGAAACTTCATCTCTGCAGACACAGCAACTGCCCAACAGCCCCACAGGACTGGGGACGAGACGTGAAAGAAATTGCTTCTCCCACCACACCTCTGAGGCTGTGGACAGGGTGTTTACGGGACCCAGCTCAGAACTGAGCTGTCCTCATCCTTGCTACTTACTAATGCAACACTGGGCTGAATGGCCATCTGGTTCTGTTGGGATTCTGAATACAATCTCTGTGTAGGATTGGGTGGAAGTACCTGGCTGAAATCCAGATAAGGAAAGAATCGGGCCGGGCCTGGTGGCTCGTGCCTGTAATCCCAACACTGTGAGGTGTCGAAGTGAGAATATCACTTGAACCCAGGAGTTCAAGACCAGCCTGGGCAACATAATGAGACCCTAACTCTACCAAAAAAGTAGCCAGGTGTGGTGGCACGTGCCTGTAGTCCCAGCTTCTCAGGTGGGTGAGGAGGGAGAATCGCTTGAGCCTGGGAGGTCGAGGCTGCAGTAAGCCATGATGGTACCACTGCCCTCCTTCCTGGGTGACAGAGTGAGATCATATCTCAAAAAAAAGAAGAGGCCAGGCGCGGTGGCTGATGCCTGTAATCCCAGGACTTTGGGAATCTAAGGCGGGTTGATCACGAGGTCAAGAGATCGAGACAATATGGTGAAACCCTGTCTCTACTAAAAATACAAAAAAAAAAATTAGCTGGGCTTGGTGGCAATGCCTGTAATCCCAGCTACTTGGGAGGCTGAGGCAGGAGAATCACTTGAACCGGAGGGGTGGAGGTTGCAGTGAGCTGAGATGGCACCACTGCTCTCCAACCTGGCAACAGAGTGAGACTCCAACTCAAAAAAAAAAAAAAAAGGCTGGGCGCGGTGGCTCAAGCCTGTAATCCCAGCACTTTGGGAGGCCGAGACGGGCGGATCACGAGGCCAGGAGATCGAGAGACGATCCCGGCTAACACGGTGAAACCCCGTCTCTACTAAAAAATACAAAAAAACTAGCCGGGCGAGGTGGCGGGCGCCTGTAGTCCCAGCTACTCGGGAGGCTGAGGCAGGAGAACGGCGTAAACCCGGGAGGCGGAGCTTGCAGTGAGCTGAGATCCGGCCACTGCACTCCAGCCTGGGTGACAGAGCAAGACTCCGTCTCAAAAAAAAAAAAAAAGAAGAATATGAGAACTGCATTTGTTTCTCATTAGACTCACCATGTACAGAAATACAATGTCCAGCACATTATTCCATGCAGTAAATGTATAATCTTGTCAGAACAACTCTGGTGAATTTAACATGATTTATTATCCAAGAAGGAACGTGCTGCCTTGTTCATTTCCTGATGCTCCATGAAGGTGACTATAGTCTCCATGAAGGTGACTATACTCAAAACAATAATGAGACTACAATCTCATTTTTTTTTCAGTTACTGATGTTAAATTAATTGACTTTAATTCCTGGGTTTTTCCGCCATCTTCTCTCCTTCATTTGGCCTTCTCAAATACTATTTATTTATTTATTTATTTATTTATTGAGACGAAGTCTCGCTCTGTCGCCCAGGTTGGAATGCAGTGGCACGATCTCGGCTCACTGCAACCTCTACCTCCCAGGTTCAAGCGATTCTCCTGCCTCAGCCTCCCAAGTAGCTGGGATTACAGGCATGTGCCACTACACCTGGCTAATTTTTGTATTTTTAGTAGAGATGGGATTTCACTATGTTGGCCAGGATGGTCTTAATTTCTTGACCTCGTGATCCACCTGCCTCGGCCTCCCAAAGTGCTGGGATTACAGGTGTGAGCCACCACACCTAGCCACCACTAATAAAATAATAGCCACCACCACTAATAAAATAATACATAATTATTATTATTTATTGGCTGGCTAATTAATAAAATAATAGCCAGCCACCGCTAATAAAAAAAATAGCACCCAGCCCTATTTTTATTTTTATTTTTATTTTTTTAAAGATGGGAGTCTCTCTCTGTCACCCAGGCTGGAGTGCAGCGGCACAATCTCGGCTCACTGCAATCTCTGCCTCCTGGGTTCTAGAGATTCTCCTGCCTCAGACTCCCAAGTAGCTGGGATTACAGGCGCCCACCACAACGCCTGGCTGATTTATGTATTTTTAGTAGAGATGGGGTTTCACCATGCTGGCCCAGGTGGTCTCGAACTCCTGACCTCAAGTGATCTGCCTACCTCGGCCTCCCAAAGTGCTGGGATTACAGGAGTGAGCCACCAAACCTGGCCCCTTCTCCTTAAAGAAAAAAAGAATTATGCTCCAAAATTTTAGTCAAGTGAATTTATGATCCTGGCTCCCAAGCTACCATTTGCCGGGTCCATTACAATATCCTCCCTAAGCATTTCAAATCCATCAGTAAATAATAAAGACATTGTAGAACCCTGTTATGACACCAGGTTGGTGGGCCTAGGTCAGCTGTTCCATGAGAGGCCCCAGCATGCTGTGGGCCCTGTGCCGTGTGCAGTGGGAGGTAGTGCATGAGGTTGCAGGACAAGAGGCAGGTGTCACCCGTAAGTTGTGGGACCTTGGATAGGTGAGGTGGCCTCGGGTTTCAATCTGTATCTGAAGGCGGGTGCAGTGGCTCATGCCTGTAATCCCAACACTTTGGGAGGCCAAGGCGGGCAAATCACCTGAGGTCAGGAGTTCCAGATCAGTATGGCCAACATGGAGAAACCCTGCCTCTACTAAAAATACAAAAATTAGCTGGATGTGGTGGCGTGTGCTTGTAATTCCAGCTCCCTGGGGGGCTAAGGCAGGAGAACTGCTTGAATCCAGGAGTCAAAGGTTGCAGTGAGCCAAGATTGCACCACTGCACTCCAGCCTGGGTGACAGAGCTGTCAAAAACTAAATAAATAACTTCAATTAGAGACTATAAAAAAAGAAAAACAAAAATTTTAAAAAAAATAGCTGGGATGGTGGTGCACTCCTGTAGTCCTAGCTACAGGACGCTGAGGGGGGAGGATCACCTGAGCCCAGGAGATGAGGCTGCAGTGAGCTAGAATTGCACATCTGCACTCCAACCTGGCAACAGACCAAGACCCCAGGTCTAAGATAAAAATAAAAGTTTGTACCTGGAAATGAGAAAACTGGATTAGATCATCTCGAATATCTAAACAAAAGTGGCTAAACATAGTATTGGGTGGCAGAGGGTAATGCAATTTCTGTTTCTGATTTGGACAAAGAAGTCTACAGTAAGAATGAATTTAGAGGGGAAATTTTCCCCCCAAAAAAAAACTCTTTGGAAAAGTAAATGCAGTTCTCTTTGAGAAAAGGCACCTAGTTTGAGCATCCACTGGAAATGTGAGTGGGTCAAGGAATGAGTGACTTTCAGCTAAAGAGAGTTATCAAGAAGCCAGGCGTGGTGGTTCACGCCTGTAGTCCCAGCACTTTGGGAGGCTAAAGCAGACGGATCACTTGAGATCAGGAATTTGAGACCAGCCTGGCCAACATGAAACCTCATCTTCACTAAAAATACAAAAAAAAATCAGTTGGGCGTGGTGGCGGGTGCCTGTAGTCTCAGCTACTCAGGAGGCTGAGGCACAAGAATCACTTGAACTTTGGAGGTGGAGGTTGCAGGGAGCCAAGATCTCACAGACTCCACTTCAAAAAAAAGAAAAAGAAAAAAAAGTTATCAAGAGAAAAACTCCACAACTGTCTTGCTCAGGCTCAGGGAACAGAGAAGAGGGGACCGGGGTCCAAAGCTTCTGACCGGTGAAGTGCACTTATCTGCCTCTGAGATCATCCATTAAGCAGGTTGGGTTCTTTGTAGGGAAGGCCTGAGCCTGATTGCCTGTCCTGCAGGGCATTAACAAGGGTCACGCTTACCTAATGCTTATCATTTTCAAATGCCTTTCATTTATATTTCCTCTAGGATGAGGATGATACTTGACTTGTGCGTAAATATATTTCCTTCTTTTAATTTTGTTTGGAATGTCATATCAGTTAATGAATTTAAATTAGTGATGAATTGGTATTTATGTTGATAGTTGATGGACAGTCAATTTTATAGGAGAACCTAATTGACCAACCTGGGTCATAGTTGTACATTTTCAGCTCCTGACTTCCTGGTGCCACCAGTTGGGAGGTACTAGTGCCCTCCTGGGAGGAAAGAGTTAACAAGCAGATCTGGTAACCTACTCTTGCATGTGTCAGGGTACCATGATTGACCATTGGCCAACCTCTGGGAATGTGGCCCCTGGAATGTTCTTTGTGATGGTTAGTGATTGGTGATTTTCTCATACACACCAGGAGCAATGGACTGTGCCAGATCAACTGGTCAGATTTCTTCACACAAACATCAGAATTGAGTGGCCGGGCACGGTGATTCACACCTGTAATCCCAGCACTTTGGGAGGCTGAGGCTGAGGCTGGAGGATCACTTGAGGTCAGGGATAGAGACCAGCCTGGCCAACATGGTGAAACCCCGTCTCTACTAAGAAAAATACAAAAATTAGCCAGGTGTGGTGACATGTGCCTATAATCCCAGCTACTTGGGAGGCTGAGGCAGGAGAATCACTTGAACCCAGGAAGCAGAGTTTGCAGTGAGCTGAGATCACGCCACTGCACTTTAGCCTGGGTGATGGAGTGAGACTCTGTCTCAAAGAAAAAAAAAAAAAATCAAGATTGAGGATGGGCACCTGGATTCTGTATTGGGTTCTCAATTTTGGTTGCCATGGCTGGTTGCTAAGAGAATATGCATATGTGACCATCCTCTCCCCATAAACCTTGCACCCTGATACTCTGGTGGGTTTCCCTGGACAGAGACATTCCACACACATTCCTGTAGTTTGCTGCCAGAAAAAGAGAGTGCTCCTGTGGTCTCAGACAAGGAAGGACATCTGAAGCCTGTGTGAGACCTCTCTGGACTCCTCCATTGCACGTCTATTTCCTGCTGGCTTTTATTCTGTATCATTGGCCGTAATAAATCTGAGCCATGAGTATAACTTCCTATTGAGTCTTGGAGCTCTCTAGCAACTTACTAAATTTAGGGAAGTGGTGTGCCTCAACATACCCCCTAAATCTCTGTCTCAGCTGTTGAGAGAACGATAATGCTTTTCCTGGTTTCTCCTACAGCCCTAACTTGACAAAAATTAAGTCCCTATTCCAGTTCTGAGACCACTAATTTCTATAAACCTGTTCTTCAAAAAAAATTTTAAGGCAACATTTTTAGCTCTGAGATTTAATGATGAGTAAAGGAACACCAGGTTCTTCATCTCAAGTCAAATTAGAGAAAAGGGCAGGGACAGACGTGGAGTAGTTTTAATGAGCAGAGAGTTTAGTAGGCAAGAAGGAAGGGAGAAGACAGAAGGAAGACACTGGCCCATACAGAGACAGAGGGAGCAGGGGCTCCAAAGCCAAAAGAGGAAACCCCACCTGCCACGGATACCAGCCAGGTATGTAATAGAGGCTGGACGAGGCGGTGTCTGATTTGCATAGGGCTCAGGGGATTGGTTTGGCCAGGCATGTCATTCAGTTAGCCCCTGAAAAAGCTGGCTCTCCCACCCTCGTCTTTTAATATGCAAATACAGGGTGCCATGATGTTCTACACATGTGGGGATATGTGGGGGCAGCCATGTTGCCAGGAACATGTGGGGCAAGGGCAAGAAGGCTGCAGGAATGGCCATGTTTGGGTGAACCCAGTTTCTAATGGCCATCATTTGCATATCAAAGGTTGCCAGCCTGGCTCTAAGAGCTGGCTGGGGCTTTACAAGAAACTTTTCCAGAGATGCTTTAAAAAACAAAAACTTCCAAAGGACCCCTTTTTGTCTCTATCTGCCTAAAATAATTTCTTTCTTTCTTTCTTTTTTTTTTTTTTTTTTTTTTTGAGATGGAGTCTGGCTCCATCCCTCCAAGGCTGGAGTGCAGTGGCATGATCTCAGCTCACTGCAACCCCCACCTCCTGGGTTCAATCAATTCTCCTGCCTCAGCCTCCAGAGTAGCTGGAACTAAAGGCGCCTGCCACCAAGCCCGGCTAATTTTGTATTTTTCAGTAGAGACGGGGTTTCACCTTCTTGGTCAGGCTGGTCTGGAACTCCTGATGTCCGGTGATCCACCGACCCTGGCCTCCCAAAGAGCAGGGATTACAGGCTGTGAGCCACTGTGCCCAGCCAATAATTCTGAGTAATTCCTACAACACTGCCAGATAAAAAGAACCAAATAAATGAAAATAAGAAATGATAAAATAGGCCAGGCATGGTGGTTAATGCCTGTAATCTCAGCACTTTGGGAGGCCGAGGTGGGTGGATCACTGGAAGTCAGGAGTTGTAGACCAGCCTGGCCAACATGGTGAAACCCAGTCTCTACTTACAAAAATTAGCTGGGCATGGGGGTGGGTGCCTGTAATCCCAGCTACTCTGTAGACAGAGGGAGGAGAATCACTTGAACCCAGGCTGTGGAGGTTGCAGTGAGCCAAGATTGTGCCACTGCACTCCAGCCTGAGTGACAGAGCAAGATTGTCTCAAAAAAAAAAAAAAAAAAGGAAGTGACAAAACAGACAAGGAAGGAAGAAAAGACACAGCAAGGCCTCTTTGGAGGTCAAAGTTTCATCTGATAAGTCTCCATATTCCCATGCTGTTCACTTTTTGGACATTGGCTGTCTTTATCCAGAAAGCAGAAACAACTCTACCAGGAAAAGAGTATGCTTGAATGGTGTAAGTAAATGAACCAAAAAAAAAAAAAAAAAAAAAAAAAAGGCACCCAACACTACTAGCCTTTGACAAGGTTCTGAAAGTAAGTCAGAAAAGGAGGTGTGAGAGTAATTGAGTTGCCTGAATAGGCTGTTGTGTTTGAAATAACTGCAAGAGTATTGATTACCTCCTTCAGTCAACATTCTTGTGAAAGTTCTCACTCAGAATCCCTGCTGGGCAAGAGGCCATTTCTGCCAAGGTAGCTGGGGCATCCGTAATTGATGAAGTGGACTTTAAGTGACTAGTCAGGAAAGTCTTCAGGGTTCCTTTCCCAGCCACCTGGACACAGGCTTGTGTACAGAGCAGGAGGCAGACCCAAAGTCCTTCTCAGCGTTTCTTCCTCTTGCCCTCAGAGGAGTGGGGATATTTAGTTTCTTCTGTAGAGTGAATGTTTAAGTCCCCTCAAAATTTACATGTTGAGGCTGGGTGCAGTGGCTCACACCTGTAATCCCAGCACTTTGGGAGGCCAAGGCAGGCGGATTATCTGAGGTCAGGAGTTTGAAACCAGCCTGGCCAACATGGCAAAACCCTGGCTCTACTGAAAATACAAAATTAGCCCAGCATGGTGGTGCATGCCTGTAATCCCAGCTACTCAGGAGGCTGAGGCAGGAGAATCACTTGATTCTGGGAGGTGGAGGTTGCAGTGAGTGGAGATAGCGCCACTGCACTCTAGCCTGGACAACAGAGCCAGACTCTGTCTCAAAAAAAAAAAAAAAAAAAAAAATTCACATGTTGACACCTAATCCCTAATGTGATTGTATTTGTAGGTGTGGAGGCAATACATTTCTATTCATCTTGCACCTTCCAAAGGTGATTAGGTCATAAAGGTGGAGTCCTCATGAACAGGATGAGTGCTCTTACAGAAGAGGCTTCGTGGACCACAGAGAATGCAAACACTATATGATGTGGTCTCTGTCCTCAAAAAGCTTCTCATACAGCTATCAGCATTATGGTCACTGTTCTCACTGCTTTCTACGGAGTTCTTACATCCGAGGCAATGTGGAGATCCACTGATTCATGTAACTCACATGATCATGGAAGAAGGTGCCTGATATGTGAGTCCTAGAACTCCTCATTCTGTATTGCTCTCTCTCTTTTAATGAAGCTTCCATTTCTAGACTATTCCTCTCTGGCTTTTTTTCTATTCTATGTCCATGAAATGTTAACAGAAACATCTCTTTTGCTTCTCATCATCAGCTTGTAAGAAGGCATGAGAGAAGTGACACATTTATAACAAAGAAGATGGGAGAAGACTCAAAGATGTAAAGAAATAAAGTACCTATCGCAATGCTTGGCACAGAATAGTTTCTAGAAAAATGTTAGGTTCCCTTTTTTTTCCTTTTCACTGTGTCTGCACTAATAATTAGTGCCACTAGATGGCAACTTTTGGTCTAAAAACTACCCAGACGACCACATTGAAATCTTAAAAACACTTTTGCGTTCTCTCTGTGTTCCACGGTGACTTTTAATGTAATAAAGTAAGAAAAATCTATTTGGGTTCCAAATAATGGCAAATGTAAATAAGTGAGCAGCAAAGTGCTCTTTGGGCAGAAAAACTGTCTAATGCTATGTCCTGGCCAGAATTTGGCATATAATTCTGCTTAAGAGTATTAATTATTGTGACTACTACTTAAGCACATTGAGTGTTAAGTTTCTATTTATCTTGCAGTATTCTCAGCATTCCCTGGTGACAATGCTTGTTTCATATTTGGGAACTCCCAATATTTGCAGCAATCTATTCTTATAAATAATTCTGTTGGATAAATCGCTGGCCACAGATCACTCAGATACTGTTCCCCAAGAATTCAAAGGACAGAATCCTCAGCAAGAATTTTTTAAATTATTTATTTTTATTGCTATAAAAGAGTTGTACATATTTGCTTAGTAAACTCTTGCAGGAGAATTGAGAGTAACATTTCAGCCATTTCTCTCAAGTTTGTGATTTTAAAAATGGCTGAAAACATTTATTGAGCACTTATTGTACTGCCAATTATTATGTTGCATATTATATAATAATCTTATGATAAGCTGGTGGTATTATTTTTCCCAACCAATTTATGTTTATTCCAAAATTACGAAGTTGGTTCAATATTTGAAAAACAATGTAACTTCTGTACTAAGAGAATAAAGGAGGAAAATTGTATAATTTACTCATTAGATGCAGGAAAGTCTTCACCAAAATTCAATATTCATTCAAAGTAAAAACTCACTGCAAATTGTGAAGAGAAGAAAACTTCTGGCTGGGGGCAGCGGCTCACGCCTGTAATCCCAGCACTTTGGGACACCAAGGCGGCTGGATCACCTGAGGTTAGGAGTTCGAGACCAGCCTGGCCAACACGGCAAAACTCCATCTCTACCAAAAATACAAAAAATTAGCTGGTGTGGTGGTGCGAACCTATAATCCCAGCTACTCGGGAGTCTGAGGTGGGAGAATGGCTTGAACCAAGGAGGTGGAGGTTGCAGTGAGCCAAGATTGCACAACTGCACTCCAGCCTGGGTGATAAGAGTGGGACTCCATCTCAAAATAATAATAATAATAATAATAACCTTTAATTAAAAAAAAAACTTAATTTGGTAATGGGTATCTGCAAAAAACCCTACATTAAATCTTACTGATTTTTTGGTAATTAAAGGCAATTTTAATAGAAAACCTGCTATTCTATTATTTTTTTCCAATACAGTAATTTTTTTAAAGTATGGTAAAATATAATGAACATAAACTTACCATTTTAGCCATTTTAAGCAGCATTAAGGTACATTCACATTGTTGTACAACCATCATTGCCATCCATCACCAGACATTTTCATCTTCCCAAACACTACTAGTTTCCCTGTACCCATTAAACAACAGTTTGATTCCCTCAGTTTCCCAGGCTCTGGAAATCACTATTCTGCTTTCTGTCTCTACGAGTTTGTCTACTCCAGGGACCTCATATATGTGGAATCATACAGTATTTTGTGATTAGCTTATTTCACTTAATCCTGTAGCTTATTCCATACGGATAATGTCCTCAAATTTCATCCATGTTGTAGTACGTGTGAGAATGTACTTCCTTTTTAAGGCTGAATAATATTCTACGGTAGGTATATATCACAATTTGTTTATCTACTCATTCATCAATCGACATTTGGGTTGCTTCTACCTTTTGGTTATTGTGAATGCTGCTATGAATATAGGTATACAAATCTCTCTCCAAGGCCCTACTTTCAATTATTTTGGGTGTATACTCAGAAAGAGAACTGCTGGATAATGTGGTAGTTCTATTTTTAATTTTTTGAGGAGCCGTCATGCGATTTTCCATAGTGGCCGCACCACTTTACATTCTTACCAGCAGTGTAGGAGGGCCCCACATTCACCATTTCTTGCCAACACTTGTTATTTTTTGCTTTTGGTGTTTGTGATTTTTGTTTGTTTGTTTTTGATAGCGGCCATTCTAATATGTATGATGTGGTATCTCATGAGATGGTTTTGCTTTGGATTTCCCTAATGAGTGGTAATATTGAGCATCTTTTCATGGGCTTATTGGCCATTTGTATATCTTCTTTGAAGTTCTTTGCCCATTTTTAAATTGGGTTGTTTTGTTGTTGTTGAGTTGTGAGAGTTCTCTATATATTCTAGCTATTAACTCCTTATTAGATATATGATTTGCAAATATTTTATCCCATTCCACGAGTTTTTGCCTTTTCACTCTGTTGATAGTGTCCTTTGACTCAAAGAAGTTTTTAATTTTGATGTAATCCAATTCATGTATTTTTTATTTTTGTCTATGTATTGGTGTTATATCCAAAAAGTCACTGCCAGATCTTACGTCTTGAAGATTTTCTTGTATGTTTTCTTCTAAGAGTTTTATAGTTTCAGGTCTTATATTTATGTTTTTGATCTATTTTGAGTTAATTTTACATATGATATAGGAGTCTACTTCCTTTTTTTTGCATGTGGACATCCGGTTTTCCCAACACTAATTTTTGAAAAGACTGTCCTTTCTCCATTGAATGGTCTTATCACCCTCGTTGAAAATTATTTGACTATATATGTAACAGATGTAATGGTTTATTTTGGGGCTGTCTACCCCATTCCATTGGTCTATGTGTCTTTTTTTTTATGCCAGTACCACACTGTTTTATTGTAGCTTTGTTGAAATCAGGAGGGGGTGAGTCCTCCAGCTGTGTTCTTTTTTAAGATTGTTTTCAGCTGGGCACAGTGGCTCACACCTGTAATTCCAGCACTTTGGGAGGCCAAGACAGGCAGATCACGAGGTCAGGAGTTTGAGACCAGCCTGACAAACCTGGTGAAACTCCGTCTTTACTAAAAATACAAAAATTAGCCAGGCATGGTGGTGCATGCCTGTAATCTCAGCTACTCAGGAGGCCGAGGCAGAAGAATCATTTGAAACTGGGAGGCGGAGGTTGCAGTGAGCCGAGATTGTGCCACTGCACTCCAGCCTGGCTGACAGGGTGAGACTTCATCTCAAAAAAAAAAAAGAAAGAAAGAAAAATTGTTTTGGCTATTTGACGTCCCTTGAGAGTTCATATTAATTATAATTTTAGTATGGATTTTTCTCTTTCTGCAAAAAATATCATTGGGATTTGGATAGGATTTGAACCTGTGGATTGCTTTGCATAGTATAAACATCTTAACAACAGTAAGTCATACAATCTATGGACATGAGATCTTTTTCTATTTATTTACACCCTAATTTTATTCACCAATGTTTTATAGTTTTTATTGTATAAGTCTTTGATCTCCTTGGTTAAGCTTATTCTAAGTATTTTATTCTCTTCGATACTATTATAAATAAAATAGTTTTGGCCGGGCGCAGTGGCTCATGCCTGTAATCCCAGCACTTTCGGAGGCCGAGGTGAGTGGATCAGGAGGTCAGGAGATCAAGGCCATTCTGGCCAACATGGTGAAACCCCATCTCTACTAAAAATACAAAAATTAGCTGGGCATAGTGGTGCGTGCCTGTAGTACCAGCTACTTGGGAGGCTGAGGCAGGAGAATCACTTGAATCCAGGAGGCAGAGGTTGCGGTGAGCCGAGATCACACTACTGCATTCCAGCCTGGCAACAGAGTGAGACTCTATCTAAAAAAAATAAATAAATAAATAAAATTAAAATAAATAAAAAAAAATAGTTTAAAAATTTTTCTTATCAGATTGTTCATTCTTGGCATATAGAAATGTAACTGACTTTGCATGTTGATTTTTTTATCCTGCAACTTTGCTACATTCATGTATCAGTTCTAACAATTTTCAGAAACATTTAGGGTTTTCTTTTTTTTTTTTTTTTGAGACGGAGTTTCGCTCTTGTTGCCCAGGGTGGAGTGCAATGGCGCGATCTTGGCTCACCGCAACCTCCACCTCCCAGTTTTAAGTGATTCTCCCACCCACCTCAGCCTCCCGAGTAGCTGGGATTACTGGCATGTGCCACCATGCCCGGCTAATTTTGTATTTTTAGTAGAGATGGAGTTTCTCCATGTTGGTCAGGCTGGTCTCGAACTCCCGACCTCACCTCAGGTGATCCACCCGCCTCGGCCTCCCAAAGTGCCAGGATTATAGGCGTAAGCCACGGTGCCCAGCCTTTACCTAGGGTTGTTTTCTTTCTTTCTTTCTCTTTTTTTTTTTCCTTTGAGATGGAGTCTCGCTCTGTCGCCCAGGCTGGGTTGCAGTGGGGTGATCTCGGCTCACTGCAAGCTCTGCCTCCCGAGTAGCTGGGACTACAGGCACCCATCACCACGCCCGGCTAATTTTTTGTGTTTTTAGTAAAGATGGGGTTTCACCGTGTTAGCCAGGATGGTCTTGATCTCCTGACCTGGTGATCCTCCCGCCTCGGCCTCCCAAAGTGCTGGGATTACAGGCATGAGTCTCTGCACCCAGCCTATTTAGGGTTTTCTAAACATAAAGTCTTATTATCTGTAAACAGAGATAGTTTTTTTCTTCCTTTCAAATATGGATGCCATTTACTTGTTTTTCTTGACTAATTGCTTTGCCTAGAACCTCCAGGACTGTGTTGAGTAGAAATTGTTGGCCAGGCACAGTGGCTCACCCCTGTAATCCCAGCACTTTGGGAGGCCGAGGCAGGAGGATCACCTGAGGTCAGGAGTTCGAGACCAGCTTGGCCAACATGGTGAAATCCCGTCTCTACAAAAATACAAAAATTAGTGGGGCATGGTGTCAGGTGCCTGTAATCCTAGCTACTGGGGAGGCTGAAGCAGGAGAATTGCTCAAACCTGGGAGGCAGAGGTTGCAGTGAGCCAAGATCAAGCCATTGCACTCCAGCCTGGGCGACAGAGCAAGACTCTGTCTCAAAAACAAAAACAAAAACAAAAAAACAGAATTGTCTTGTTCCTGATCTTAGGGAAAAAGCTTTTAGTCTTTCGCCATTGACTATGTTGTTAGCTGTGGGCTTTTCATATATGACCTTATGTTGAGGTAGTTTCCTTCTACTTGCTCAGTGTTTTGTATCATAAAAGGGTGTTGAATTTTGTCAAGTGTTTTTTCTGCATCAGTACAGATTATCATGCGTTTTTCCCTTTTCAGTCTGTTTTTATGGTGTATTATTATTATTACTATTTTGAGACAGAGTCTTGCTCTGTCGCCCAGGCTGGAGTGCATTGGCAAGTGATCTTGGCTCACTGCAACCTCTGCCTACCAGTTTCAAGCGATTCTCCTGCCTCAGCCTCCCAAATAGCTGGGATTACAGGCATGTGGCACCACACCTGGCTAATTTTTGTATTTTTAGTAGAGACGAGGTTTCACCATGTTGGTCAGGTTGGTCTCAAATTCCTGACCTCAAGTGATCTGCCCGCCTTAGCCTCCCAGAGTATTGGGATTACGGGCGTGAGCCACTGCCCCTGGCCTATGGTGTATTATTAGTACATTGATTGATTTTTGTGCTTTGAGTCATCCTTCCATCCAAGGATAAATTCCACTTGGTCATAATGTATAATTCTTTAAACGGGCTGTTGAATTCTATTTGCTAGTATTTTCTGGCAGATTTTTGCATCCCAGTGATTTCTTTTCTTGGAGTGTCTTTGTCTGACTTTGGTATCATGGTAATGCTGGCCTCGCAGGATGAGTTAAAAATTATTCTCTCTTTTTTAATTTTTCTGAAAGAGTTTGAGAAAGATTAGTGTTAATTTTTCCTTAAATGTTTGGAAGATTTTTTTCAGTGAATTCTTTGTTGGGAGGTTTTTTTACTGCTGATTTACTTTTCTTTATAGTTCTAGGTCTGTTCAGATTTTCTGTTTCTTCATAATTCAGTCTTGGTAGGGTATATGTTTTTAGGAATTTGTCCATTTTATCTGGATTATCCAATTTGCTGGTGTATAACTGTGCATAGTACTCCCTTATAATAATAGTTTTTATTTCTGTAAAATTAGTAATAATGTCCCCTCTTTCACTTCTGATTTTTGTTATTTGAGTCTTCCTTCTTTTTTACTTCCTTAGTTTAGCTACAAGTTTGTCCATTTTTAAAATCTTTTCAAAAAACCAACTCCTGATTTTGTTGACTCTCTCTATTATTTTTCTATTCCTGTTTTGTTTAACTCCGCTCTAATCTTTATTATTTCCTTTCTTCTACTGGCTTTGGGCTTAGTTTGTTTTTATTTTTTTTCTACTTCCTTATGGTATAAAGTTAGGTTGTTGATTTGAGATCTTTCTTCCCTATTAATTTGTTTGTAGCTATACATTTCCCTCTTAGCACTGTTTTCACTGCATTTCATAAATTTTGGACTGAGTCTTACTCTGTCATCCAGGCTGGAGTGCAATCTCAGCTCACTGCAACCTCCACCTCCCGGGATCAAGCAATTCTCCTGCTTCAGCCTCCTGAGTAGCTGGATTACAGGCATGCACCATCACAACTGCTAATTTTTGTATTTTTAATAAAGACGGGGTTTCACCGTGTTGCCCAGGCTGGTCTCGAACTCCTGACTGTCAGAGTTAAAGAAAGAGGAAAGAAAGACGAAACGCCGCTGGCAGTTAAAGACAGGTTTTCTTAGTTAAAACCTGAAGGCGCTCCTGGCAGACCACGGTCAGGAGCGCTTTCTCTTACAGACTAAGAGTACATATCGGTTTTAGGGTGAGGGGGCTTATCACAGCTTGGAGTGTTGATGTGTGTGGAGAAGTTGATGGCGGGGTTGGAGTCTCTCTGGGGGGAGGGGAGGTTATGTTGGGGCAGACATCTTTCTGGCTGGAGGGGGTTATCTGGGCTAGTATCTTCCCGTCTGGAGGGGGCTTATTTCGGGGCTAGCATGTTTCTGGTTGGGGAGGAGTTTGGAATGTTTCTGGTTGGAGATGTTATCTGTGGTTTATGGTCATGTTGACCTTAGATTAGGCGGATGCCCCTTGGATTTAGGTGATTTTTTATTAAAGTGAACTTTAGAATGAGAGGCTTGTCCAAGATGGCAATGCTCCTGCTGTCACTGACCTCGAGTGATCCACCCGTCTCGGCCTCCCAAAGTGCTAGGATTACAGGCATGAGCCACCGCCCCCTGCTTTGTCTCATGTATTTTCTAATTTCCTCTGTGATTTGTTCTTTGATCCATTGGTTGTTCAAGAGTGTGTTGTTTGATTTCCACATATTTGTGGATTTTCCACTTTTCCTTCTGCTATTGATTTCTAATTTTTCATTTTGATGAAAAAAGATATTTTGAGGCCGGACATGGTGGTTCACACCTGTAATCTCAGCAATTTGGGAAGCCGAGGCAGGCAGATCACTTGAGGTCAGGAGTTCGAGACCAGCCTGGCCAACATGGTGAACCCCGTCTCTACTAAAAATACAGAAATTAGCCAGACATGATTGCAGGTGCCTGTAATCCCAGCTACTCAGGAGGCTGAGGCAGGAGAATTGTTTGGACCCGAGAGGCGGAGGGTGCAGTTAGCTGAGATCACACTGCTACACTTCAGACTGGGCAACAGAGGGAGATTCCATATCAAAAAAAAAAAAAAAAAAAAAAGATACTTTGTGTGATTTCAATCCTTTTAAATGTATTAAAACTTGTGGCCTAACGTATGGTCTATCCTGGAGAATGATCCATCTGCAGTTGAAAAAAAAATGTGTATTCTGCTATTGTTGATTGGAGTGTTTTGTGTATGTCTGCTAGGTCCATTGGCCTACAGTGTTATTCAGCTCCTCTATTTCATTATTGATCTTCTGCCTGGTTGCCCTACCAAGATGATGGTATTATTCTTTTCATTTTACAGACAAAGAATGGAGGAATGCAAAGAGATATAAAGTATTTTGCTCAAGTTCATAGCTGTAAGTGGTAGAATTAGGTCTCAATTAAAGGTCTAGATTCTCCAAGGGACATGCTCCAAACCACCAAGCAGGCTGGGCGTGGTGTCTCACTCCTGTAATCCCAGCACTTTGGGAGGCTGAGGTGGGTGGATCACTTGAGGTCAGGAGTTCGAGACTAGCCTGGCCAACATGGCCAAACCCCATCTCTAATAAAAACACAAAAAATAGCTGGGCATGGTGGCGGGCACCTGTAATCCCAGCTACTCAGGAGACTGAGGCAGGAGAATCGCTTGGACCCAGGAGGCAGAGGTTGCAGTGAGCCGAGATGGCACCACTACGCTCCAGCCTGGGTGACAGACTGAGACTCTGTCTCAAAAATACAAACAAACAAACAAACAAAAATCCACCAGGCAAGAGATAGCTTTTCATACTATCCATACTGTGATCTTTCCACTATTTAACCCCAAGCACTTACTTGTTAAACTTTAATAATTGACCAATACCACACACACATGCACATCCTCACTCACTGCCTCTAGGAGAGTCAGGATTTTGACTGAAGGAGGCAGTGGGAGCTGTGACCGCCTCTGCAAACTCCAAAAAGGGACTTGGAGCCCCTTTCAGTACCTAACTCAACACTTAATGGGTTTCATTTTGGGCATAGCAATTATCCACCAGCGGAGGCAAAATATACCTGCTCTCAAAATATAAAGCTCTTTAAATATACAAGCCCTCTAAATATTTTAGAGACTTGTATCTATATATAAGTCCTGCTGGGCACAGTGCCTCATGCCTGTTATTCCAGCACTTCAGGAGGCTGAGGAAGGAGGATTGCTTGAGGCCAGGAATTCAAGACCAGCCCAGGGAACATAGTGAGACCCTGTCTCTACTAATGAACTAACTAACTAACTAACTAAATAAATAAATAAATAAAATATAGAAGTCTCTAAAACCTGAAAAGTCACAAAATATGTTACTCAAAAATTGAGCTAATTCAATGATATCAAGTTACAGGGTGTTAGGAGAGATGGTTAACACTTCAAACTGCATTGATGGCATTTGGTGAAAGATTTCCTTTAGCTGAGGACCTTGTACTTTTTGCATGGGGCACTTATTATTGACCATTAGCCACGGAAAAATTGAAAGATTAATTAGCCCTGCTGGAGAAGAAGTACAATAAGAAAAAAAGGAACAGAGCCAGGGCCCAGGGAGATAGCCCCACCCAGCAGGGACCATTTCCTCATTCCCTGGGCAAACAATCACCCAGGTACCCCTGAGTGCCTGGGGGATGGAACTGCTTATTTCTATTTGCCAAAAAGTGGAAACATCTCTTTTGAAAGCTTATGTTATGGGGTTTCAACATTTATAGCTATTTCACTGGTGTCTAAATCAAGACATTTAAAAAATTTGACCGACGTGGCCGTTTAATTTAAATTCTGCTTTTAGTGAAAGTATGAGTCACATGGTACTATGCTCAGGCTGGTTTTTCAGGTGCTTATTAATAATAACTCACATTCGCCTTCACATACTGTCATCTCCTTTCACTCACACCACTGCCATATTGGGAGGTGGCACATGGGCCACCTCTCTCTCTCTCTTTTTAACAGAACACTCTTTCTTTTAAGTTGTCATACTGTGTCTTATTGCTGCAAGAACATGAGTTCCTGTGAGCTTTTCACTTTATTTTTGATTTCTACCCTTTGCACCCCATCCTGTGGCCTGTGAGGCAAGACTAAGGACAAAATATGCCTTGTGGGAACTTGTGTAGGTAAGTTCCTCATAGCTCACTGGGTTTTGCTCACTGGGTTAGAAATTGTTGCATATTTGATAGAATTTCATAGGTAGAAGAGGGTCTAAGGACAGAGAAGAGGGGAGGATGAGAGACACATTTTTCCCAGCAAGGAAGGAAGGAGGAAAACTGGGATGTCACTTCAGGAAAGGCCTAAACTTACATATGAAATGAACCCCTGTAGAGGTAATGGCATTTTACAATATGTAAATTCACAAGTAGAGAACAGCTTTGTTCTTGGTGTGCAGTTGGATGTGATAATCTTTTATACTGATGTTCTCATCTTTAACATGAAGGTGAAAGTTTCATGTTTGGAAGGTTGAGCTTGAAGTCAACCAATTGGGAAAACCTTAGGTTTTATTATTTTTAAAAATTCCAATTATAATTAGTAACAACACCCTTGAATAATTTTGGAGTTATTGCCACATAATATTAATCTCTCCAATTTTGCAACTTCACATCTCTAAAGGATACTGCCGCAACTCCATTCCACCAACAGACGTTGTACAGACACACTTGAATCTTTACTCTGCAAGCCTGTAAAGATGGTTCCATTGTTTCTATTATTATTAATTTTTTTTGATTTTTTTTTGATTTTTTTTTTTTCTGTTGCCCAGGCTGCAGTGCAGTGGCATCATCTCGGGTCACTGCAACCTCTGCCTCCCAGGTTCAAGCTATTGTCCTGCCTCAGCCTCCTGTGTAGCTGGAATTACAGGTGCCTGCCACCACACCCGGCTAATTTTTGTATTTTTCTTAGAGACGGGGTTTCAGCATGTTGGCCAAGCTGGTCTAGAACTCCTGACCTCAAGTGATCCACCCACCTCGGCCTCCCAAAGTGCTTGGGATTGCAGGTGTGAGCCACCGTGCCTGGCCTGGTTACATCATTTTCTTTTCTTTTGTTTTCTTTTTTTTTTTTTTTTTCTCTTGGCTCACTGCAACCACCATCTCCCAGGTTCAAACGATTCTCCTGTCTCAGCCTCCTGAATAGCTGGGATTACAAGCACCTGCCGTCATGCCCAGCTAATTTTTGTATTGTAGTAGAGACAGGGTTTCACCATGTTGGCCAGGCTGGTGTTGAACTACTGACCTCAGGTGATCCACCTGCCTCGGCCTTCCAAAGTGCCAGGATTGTAGGTGTGAGCCACCATGCCCAGCCTCCATTATTATTTTCTATCAAAACAAACCTACATTTTTAAAAATTTCATTTATTTATTTTGTGTGTGTGACAGTGTCTCACTCTATTGCCCAGGCTGGAGTGCAGTGGCACAATCTCGGCTTACTGCAGCCTCTGCCTCTAGGGTTCAAGCAATTCTCCTGCCTCAGCCACCCAAGTAGCTGGGATTACAGGCGTGCACCACCATGCCCCACTAATTTTTGTATTTTTAGTAGAGACAGGCTTTTACCATGTTTCCCAGGCTGGTCTCGAACTCCTGAGCTCGAACGATTCACCCATCTCAGCCTCCCAAAGTGCTAGGATTACAAGTGTGAGCGACCATGCCCAGCCCAAACCTACATTTTAAACTTTAGTTAGACTGTAACTTCATAAGGACAGGGAGATGCGATATAAATAATAGCACAGTGGCTCTCATCTTGGGCTCTAGAGCCAGAACATTTGGGTTCAGGTTATCTACATCCTGTCAATCAACTGTGACTTTGGGTAACTTACTTAATCCCTTTTGAATCTCAATTTTTTAAATATGTAAAGTAGAGATAATAATATCTACCTTTTAAGATTCTAGTGAAAGTAATTCATTGATTTAACAACTTTTTTTGCATTTGGTAATTTTATGTTTTTAATTGACAAATTATAATTGTACATATTTATGGAGTATGTAGTGATGTTTTCATACATAGAATTTATAGTGATCAGATCAGGATAACTAGCATATCCATCATCTCAAACATTTATCAGTTATTTTCAGTTATTTGTGTTGGTAACTTTCTTTCTTTTTTTTTTTTTTTTTTTTGAGATGGAGTCCCACTCTGTTGCCCAGGTTGGAGTGCAGTGGCGTGATCTCAGTTCACTGCAACCTCTGCCTCCCAGGTTCGAATGATTCTCCTGCCTCAGCCTCCCGAGTAGCTGGGACTACAGGTGCATGCCACCACGCCCAGCTAATTTTTTGTATTTTTAGTAGAGACAGGGCTTCACTGTGTTAGCCAAGATGGTCTCGATCTCCTGACCTCATGATCCACCTGCCTCAGCCTCCCAAAGTGCTGGGATTACAGGTGTGAGCCACACCTGGCCTAATATCCTCCTTCTAGCTACTTGAAACTATATAACACATTATTAACTATAGTCATCTGCAATGATATAGAATACTGGAACTATTTATTCTTCCTACCTAGCTGTAATTTTGTATCCTTTAATGAATCTCTTCCCATCTCTCCCTCCTACTCTTTCTAGACTGATTTAACATTTATTGAACATCTACTATTTATCAGTCACTGAGGATGCAGTAAACAAACTTTCCTGCATTATTTTTCCTTGTAACACTTATTATCCTCAACATATATTTATTTGTTGATTTGATTAGTGTCTGTCTTCCACCTTGTTAAAGAAAAAAACAGGCAGCCCAAAGCGGAGGCAGTAGTGCTGAAGTTCCACATCGCCAAATTGAAACATAAGTTGTTTATTTGTAAGATCTGGCCTTTCAAGAAATCAGGAGAGAGACGACAATAGCTAAATCCCATTAAGCCAACAAGATTTTGCTTACATCCCTAGAAGGAAAGTAACCTTGAAATGACCAATGCACTCTTTTTTTCTTTTTTTTTGAGGTGGAGTCTCACTCTGTCACCCAGACTGGAGTACAGTGGTGCGATCTTGGCTCACTGCAACCTCCACCTCCTGGGTTCAAGTGATTCTCCTGCCTCAGCCTCCCAAGTAACTGGGATAACAGGCACCTGTCACCTCACCCAGCTAATTTTTATATTTTTAGTAGAGATGGGGTTTCACCATGTTGGCCAGGCTGGTCTCAAACTCTCTGACCTCAGGTGATCCGCCTACCTTGGCCTCCCAAAGTGCTGGGATTACAGGTGTAAGCCATGGTGCCTGGCCTCCAATGCACTCTTTGTTTCCTGTTCCCACTTCTTTCTACTTTTTTCTGCCTATAAAACTCGCCCATTCTGTTTAGCTCATTAGAGCTCCTTCCTATTTGTCTGTATGCTGCCCAGTTGATGAAGCACTAATAAAAGTCAATTCAATCTTTGAAACTCAATTTGAAATTTTGCTCTTTGACACCATTCATTATGCCCCAGAAGCTTCCTGGAGACAGAGGCATTGTCTGTGGTGTCCCTCACACCTGGACTAGGGCCTAGTATACAGGAGGAGTGCCATATATGTTAATGACAGAGTGGATGAATGGATTGGCGAGAGGCTTCCTTCCTGAAAGCCCAATGCTTGGAGTGCCCTACATCCAAGAGGCAGGTTCGATGCCACTTCTCTTTTCTCTGGTACTCTTCTTCACTGTCTCTCTGAACTTCCTTGGCAGGTGAGATCAGAAGGGCTGAGGATGCAGTTCCACACTGCAACTGCCATTGCCTGAGAGAGGCTTGCATGGCAAAAGCATGATTATTCTTGTTTTTCCCTTTCCTTCTGCTCTTTCGGTCAACATTTTCTCATCTTCAGAGTGGGAAGATCAAAGATAAGGCAAAGGAGAGAGGAGGCCCTTTAACTAGGCTCTAGACTTGACCTAATCTAGGCACAAAGCATTCTTTACATGGTCTATTATTTTTCACTATGTTTGGATTGAGGTCGAATCTCAATAATGATGAATGTTAATATACCATTGTTGTCCTCTGGGCACCTTATTGGACTTTATGGGGAAAGGTGGATTGTCAAGAACATGATTAAGACGCTCAGGGCCAGGTGTGTGGCTCATGCCTGTAATCCCAGTACTTTGGGAAGCCAAGGCAGGTGGACCACTTGAGATCAGGAGTTTGAGACCAGCTGGGCCAACATGGTGAAAGCCCTGTCTCTACTAAAAATACAAAAAATTAACTGGGCATGGTGGTATGTGCCTGTAATCCCAGCTACTCGGGAGGCTGAGGCAGAAGAATTGCTTGAACCCGGGAGGTGGAGGTTGCAGTGAGCTGAGATGGTGCCACTGCACTCCAGCTTGGGTGACAGAGTGAGACTCAATCTCAAAAACAAAACAAAACAAAACAAAAAGATGCTCAGAGTCCTGAGTCCCCAGATGAATACCACCATAATATCATCCCATTTCCACACTATTATGCTAAGCCAGTGTTTCTCAAGCTCAGGTTCTGTCTTGCAATATGCTCCACGAAAGAAGCATTCCATACTCAAAAAATTTAGGAAATTTTAGAAAGACTGCATTCTGTATTGGAATGTATCTAACAACACAGCTTATTAACAACTCTGAAAAGTCCTGCAGTAAGGACATTTGTTTAAAATTATTTAACCCAGTCCATCAAAAAAACATTTTGACCTTGGAAATCTGCTTTTGTCTTGGAAATCTGTTTTGACCTTGGACATCTGTTTTTGCATGCAGCTAATGGCCTGAAGAGTGCACTGGGGAAACTCCGTGCTTGCAAATGAAAAGCATAAGACCTGGTCACTGGCCTCCAACTCTGAACATGCTGGTTACAGTCTTTTCAGTTGTGAGGGTTTGATACCTTATAGGAAGGGAGGAATTGCTGCCTTTTGCACCGTTTTGGTGAATGCATACACACTCACACATCTCCCCAAAATACTTTGAAATATGTGTTCTTAACAATTCACATCATTTTGAACTGTTCCATAAAGTTCTTAACTTTATGTTCCAGACCACTGGAGCTGGACTCTGCTGGAAACCGTAGTCAGCTCCATACACAAATTGGATTGCAAGTGAGCAGTTTAGCACCCATTAGCCTGCAGGAACAATTAAACTATGGATTTTATTCCAAGTTTTATGAAAGGAATTCCATTAAATGGGACTTGGAAATATATATTTCTTCTTCTTCTTATCTTGGTGTTTTTCAGGCCTGGCTTACTCAGGAATCAGCTCTGGGTGTGTTATTTCTTCTGTTATAAATTGCCTTCCTGTTATGTTACATTAAACTAGTCATATTTGATGGAATTTGTGATAAAAAGCTAGTCTTTTGCTCAATTATATTTTTTCTAGCTTTCCTAAGGCAGAGGCCACATTTTATTTTTTTCTCCCCAAATAAGGACTTGTTGACTTGAAATATAATGAAAATGTTAAAATGTCACATTTTATTTTCATATTTGAAACTCTTTAAATTTTATTTAAACTCTCTTTAAGTATTCTCTCTCTACTGTCAGAGTACCAGTAAAGAAGTTGTGGTACATTCATGCAATGCATTGTTATGCAAGCAACTATTAAACATTATGTTATAAAAGAATAATTTAATGACATGGAAAAGTAGTCAATATATATTTAGAGAGGGTAAAAGCATATAATCAGTATAGCATAGGATAAGTCTGTAAAGACTATACATCAATGGCCAGGCACGGTGGCTCACGCCTGTAATCCCAGCACTTTGGGAGGCTGAAGTGGGTGGATAACGAGGTCAGGAGATTGAGACCACCCTGGCTAACATGGTGAAACCCCGTTTCTACTAAAAATAATACAAAAAATTAGCCAGGCGTGGTGGCGGGTGCCTGTAGTCCCAGCTACTTGGGAGGCTGAGGCAGGAGAATGGCGTGAACCCGGGAGGTGGAGCTTGCAGTGAGCAGAGATTGCACCACTGCACTCCAGCTCAAAAAAAAAAAAAAAAAAAAAAATTAAGCAAGATTCTCTGATTTTTGGAAGAGGAGAGAGTTTTTTTTGTTTTTATTATTATTATTATTATTATTATTATTATACTTTAAGTTCTAGGGTACATGTGCACAAGAGGACAGGGTTTAAACATTATACCAGCCTGTCTCATTGCACATCTAGGGATACCCCAGGGACCATAACAATGCAAGGTGAGTGTCCTTTGCCATCCTCTGGCTTTTGGCCTCATCCTACCCCAGATGTTTCTTGTCCTCATTGTGACTGCAAGTTGCAGTGAGCCCTTCATGGAGACCCAGATTTCCACGTTTGAATCCATTTTTCTTCCTTCCCTTGTAACCAAACTATAAAATACTCTAGTGTCCTAATTCAAACTTTAATGATTGACAATGGCTTATACCCTACTATGGAGTGAATGTCTGTGTCTCCCCCAAATTCAGATGTTGAAATCCCAACCCCACAATGTGGTGGTATTAGAAGGTGGAGTCTTTGGGAAGTAATTAGGTCATGAGGGTGGAGTCCTCACAAATGGGATTGGTGCCCTTATAAAAGGGACCCTAGAGAGCTCTTTCACCCTCTTCCCGCCATGTGAGGTTACAAGAAGTCAGCGGTCTGCAATCTGGAAAAGGACCCTCACTATATCCTGGTCTGCTGGCACCTTGGTCTAGGACCTCCAGCCTCCTGAAGAAAAATATTTTCGGGTGTTTATAAGCCACTCAATTTAGTGATAGTAACCCAAACAGACCAAGACATCACCCTTGAGATTATTTGCATTTTAATAGAACACAACACCTTACCTTAAAAAAGTTCATTGTAAACCCTGGACCCAAGGAGATAGGATTGTGCAGAGGATGTCTTCCGGGCTGGAAAAAGTACATTCCCAGAGCAGTAATCAGGACCTGGACCGTCTCTAGCTACAGTTCAACCATGTTCGAAAATCTAAAGCAACAGTTCTCAGTTTACCAGCGCTTCAGAATGCCCTGGGATGATGTAAGGAGGTGGGGAGAAATTAATGAGGTGGTGGGGAGAGGTGGGAGGACCCAGGGGTAGCACACTGTGCTATTGGTTATGGGTAACCTGAAACATTTACATTCTTTAGGCTGAAGCTAAGGTGCTTTTGGCACCCTTGAAAGCATTGTGGGTGCCCTGACGGCATGGAAATTTCCCCAGCCTCCTTTGTGGCAGCCCAGTAGCCCCACCTGGTGGGTTATGGAGGTAGAGGCAAGAGGTCGGTTTTTTTTAGTAGGAGGCCTGTTTGCCTGAATGGAGACTGAAATCCTACTGAGCTTGGGCAAAAACGGGTCATATTTTAATCTGTACTTAAGTCTGTAGGCAGTTTACAATGGGTTTTTATTTTATTTTATTTTATTTTATTTTTTATTTATTTATTTTATTTTTTTTTTTTGAGACGGAGTCTTGCTCTGTCGCCCAGGCTGGAGTGCAGTGGCCGGATCTCGGCTCACTGCAAGCTCCGCCTCCCGGGTTCACGCCATTCTCCTGCCTCAGCCTCCCGAGTAGCTGGGACTACAGGCGCCCGCCACCTCGCCCGGCTAGTTTTTTGTATTTTTTAGTAGAGACGGGGTTTCACCGTGTTAGCCAGGATGGTCTTGATCTCTTGACCTCGTGATCCGCCCGTCTCGGCCTCCCAAAGTGCTGGGATTACAGGCTTGAGCCACCGCGCCCGGCCCTATTTTATTTTTTAAGAAACAAGATCTCACCCTGTCGCCCAGGCTGGAGTGGAGCGGCACAATCGTAGTTCACTTCAGCCTCAAACTCCTGGCCTCAAGCAGTCCTTCTCAAAGTCTGGTCCCCAGTCAGCAGCATCAGCATCACCTGGGAAGCAGGAGAAATGTAGGTTCTCGGTCCGCCTCAGACCTACTGAGTCGGACACACTGTGGGTGCGGTCCAGCAATCTAGGTTTTAACAAGCCCTCCAGGGCATTCTGAAGCGCTGGTAAATTGAGAACTGTTGCTTTAGATTTTGGAACATGGTTGAACTGTAACTAGAGACGGTCCAGGTTCTGGTTAGTGTTCTGGGAATGTGCTTTTTCCAGCCCAGAAGACATCTTCTGCACAATCCTATCTCCCTGGGTCCAGGGCAAGCCCAGCTTTGCTTTTCGAGAGCAGTAAGTCTCCGGGGAAATGCCAGATGAGTTGGTGGGATTCCACCAGCATAAACGGTGGAAATGGAGCCTAGAATGACCACTGCCCCAAACCTGCCGGCGCCCTCATGTGGAGGAACAACTGCAAAGATGCGCTGAGCCACTCCCACGCGCGGCTCCTGTCCACCAAGATCCAGTCTGCTTAGAACACAAGGCCCTGCCCATAGACAACAGACAGCCCCACTTCCTTCCCTCCCTTTCTTCCCTTTCCTACCGCGCTGTGAGGGGTGGGTTGATGCCCTTTGATTTCCCAGACAGACCGATTGCCAGAGCTGAACCTTACTTTAAGATGTAACTTCGGCTGGGCGTCATGGCGCTACGGGTAGTTCCAGCTACGTGGGAGGAGGCTGAGGCGGGAGGATCGCTAGAGCCCAGGAGTTGCAGTCCAGCCAATCACTGAGGATTTTGTTAAAATGCAGATTCTGACTCTGTAGGTCTCAGGGGGAGTCCCAGAGCCTGCATTTCTAGTAGACCCCGCAAACGCACTCGTGCTGCTAATGTGAGAACAACACTTTGAGCGGATATGATTAGGTTGCCCTCTAGCGATAATCCTGTGGAAATCCAGGGTGTTTCTAGCTTCACAGGGAACCGAGTCAGCTGGGACTTTTCAGAAAATTAAGACTATTAAAGGCCAGCATGGTGGCTCACGCCTGTAATCCCAGAACTTTGGGAGTCTGAGGCAGTAATCGCTTGAGGCCAGAATCGCTTGAGGCCAGAAGACCAGCCTGGGCAACATGGCGAGACCTTGTCTCTACAAAAATTAAAAAGTAAAAAATTGGCCAGTTGGGGGTGGTGTGTGCCTGTGGTCCCAGCTACTTGGCAGGCTGAGGTGGGAGGATTGTTTGAGCCCAGGAGTCGGAGGCCACAGTGAGCTACGATTGCACCCTGCACTCCACCCTGGGTAACAGAGCAAATTAATTAGAAATTTTTAAACCAGCTTTACAGAATAAGAATCAATATCAGGCTTTTTCCTACACTTAGAGTCAAGCTGTCCTCTACCATGTAAAAACGAAGAATCTTTCACTCCTAATCTTCTGCCAGCTTTCAAGACTGGGGTACTGGAGGCATCGTTATCCCACATTACCTTTTCTCTCCAAATAATCACAACTACTTCCTATGATACTGGTTTCATCACGTTGCTTTTTTTTTTTTTTTTTGAGACAGAGTCTCACTCTTTTGACCAGGCTGGAGTGTAATGGTGTGACCTCAGCTCACTGCAACCTCCTTCTCTTGGGTTCAAGCCATTCTCCTGCCTCAGCCTCCCGAGTAGCTGGGATTACAGGCACCTGCCACCATGCCCGGCTAACTTTTCTGTATTTTTAGTAGAGATGGAGTTTCGCCATGTTGGCCAGGCTGGTCTCAAGCTCCTGATCTCAAGTGATCCGCCTGCCTCGGCCTCCCAAAGTGCTGGGATTACAGGCATAAGCCACTGCACCCGGCCCATCATGTTGCTTCTTGTCTTGAAAAACATTCTGCAGCTTTTTGTGCCAGTGTCAAGTTTAAACTCCACAACCTGGCACCCGGAGCTTCCACAACATGGCTCTAGTCCTTTCCAGCCTCATTGGAATTGAATACTTATATATACATAACAATTTAACAATACTATATATATAAGCACCCCAAAACGCTAATACTGAGATATGTATTTGGAAACAGGGTCTTACACTGTCATTCAGGTGAGTGTAGTACAGTGGCATGATCATGGCTCACTGCAGCTTCAAACTTCTGGGCTCAAGTGATCTTCCCGTCTCAGTTTCCCAAGTAGCTGGGACTTACAGGCACATGCCACCATGCCCAGCTAATTTTTAAATTTTTTTGTAGAGACAGGGTCTCACTATGTTGCCCAGGTTGATCTCGAATTCCTGGCCTCAAGTGATCCTCCCGCCTTACCTTCCCAAAAGTGCTGGGATTGCAGGCGTGAGCTACCATGCCTAGGCTACAACATTATATTAGTGTAAATACGCTGTACAAATTTAGTCTGTTTTCATATTTTTAATGCGCAACATACCTGCCACATGCTGGGTGCTACAGGGGTTGCTATACACAATCCTGCCATCAAGCTGTTTAGATGTTTTTTATTTGGCCCTTTTTTCCATACTATTAGTTTATAGAAATATTTCAAGGATTGACATAGCCTATTGTGTGACTATGTATGGTGTTTGGAATTTTTTAATTTTTATTTATTTAGTTTTTGAGTCACTATCTCCCTCTGTCACCCAGGCTGGAGTGCAATGGCATGATCTTGGCTCACTGCAACCTCCACCCTGTCCTGTGCTCCAGTCATCCTCCCACCTCAGCCTCCTGAGTAGCTAGGACTACAAGTGTGTGCCACCATGCCCAGCTAATTTTTGTGTATTTTGTAATATAGAAAATAGGTTTCACCATGTTGCCCAGGCTGGTCTTGAACTCCTGAGTTCAAGCAATACTCCTACCTCAGTCTCCCTAAAGTGCTGGGATTAAAGGCATGAACCACCATGCAGATATAATTTTTTTTTTTTTTTTAAATACAGAATCTCACCCTCTTGCCCAGGCTGGAGTGAACTGGTGCACTCTCGGCTCACTGCAACCTCTGCCTCCCAGGTTCAAGCTATTCTCCTGCCTCACCTCCCACGTAGCTGGGACTACAAGCATGCACCACCATGCCTGACTAAGTTTTGTGTTTTTAGTAGAGATGGGGTTTTACCATGCTGGCCAGGCTGGTCTCGAACTACTCATCTCAGGTGATGTGCCCACCTCAGCCTCCCAAAATGCAGGGATTACAGGTGTGAGCTACTGGACCCAGCCTAATCGAATTTTTTGATGTTATTAATGTGCTGCTATGTATACATATCTGGTTTTGGAGGAGGAGGGGGGAGAATCTATCTTCTCGAGCTAATGTACCCTAAAGTAGAATCATTGAATTAAAATTACAGGGAGTTTTATAGCTCCTTATGTATTGACAGATTTCTTTCCAGAGACTGAAAATATTTCCAGGTTACCCATAATAGATTTACATTAGTTTTCATGAAATACCTACTTCATTGGGTTTTACAATTTTAAAATATATTTATTACTTTGGCAGAGGTATTTAGGGCTACCACTAGCCTCTAAGTGCCTTTGTGTAAATTAGAAGAAAGTAACCACACAAGCACATTGTGTGCAGGACATCTTTTTTTTTTTTTTTTTTTTCTGAGCAAGACAGGGTCTTGCTCTGTTGCCCAGGCTGGAGTGCAGTGGTGCAATCTTGGCTTACTACAGCCTCCATCTCCCGGGTTCAAGTGATTCTCCCACCTCAGCCTCCCAAGTAGCTGGAACTACAAATGTGCACCACCACACCAAGCTATATTTTCTCTTTTTTGTTTTTGGTAGAGATGCAGTTTCACTATGTTTGCCCAGGCTGGTCTCAAACTCCTGGGCTCAAACAATCCACAAGCCTCAGCCTCCCAAAGTGCTGGTTACAGATGTGAGCCGCCGTGCCCAGCCTGTGTGCAGGGCATCTTTGCAGGAGCAAAAAAGTGCTATTCTTCTGGATGGATGCAGCCCCGCAACAGGACAGTGGCTTTGTGGGTGGAGCATGGACTGTGCATTAGTCCATTCTCACACTGCTGATGACGACTTACCCAAGACTGGGCAATTTACGAAAGAAAGAGGTTTAACCGACTCACAGTTCCACGTGGCTGGGGAGGCCTCGCAATCATGTCAGAAGATGAAAGCCATGTCTCACGGGGCGGCAGACCAGAGAAGACAGTTTGTGCAGGAAAACTCCCCTTTTTAAAACCAGCAGATCTCATGAGACTTATTCACTGTCACAAGAACAGCATGGGAAAGACCTGCCCCCATGATTTGATTACCTCCCACTGGGTCCCTCCCACAACATGTGGGAATTCAAGATGTGATTTGGGTGGGGACAGAGTCAAACCATATCAGGCTGGATCCACAAAAATATCATCAGCCCCCTGTGCACACTCTGGGCTTTCATCTGTGTGACTCTGTATTTATTTAATAAATACTGGAACCTCTGCTAAAATAGGTAAAATCATACTTTAATGCAAACATATAATGAACATAAGTCAAATATTTAAGTCAACTCATTAATTAATGAGGAAGCCAGAAGGATGTTAATACTGGCTCAAGGAGCATTTGTGGAACTGAGCACTTACAAGTCCTTAAAATTGTTTATTTTTATTTTTTTTGAGATGGAGTCTCGCTCTGTCGCCCAGGTTGGAGCGCAGTGGTACGATCTCAGCTCACTGCAAGCTCCTCCTTCCAGGTTCACGCCATTCTCCTGCCTCAGCCTCCTGAGTAGTTGGGCCTACAGGCGCCTGCCACCTCACCTGGCTACTTTTTTTTTGTATTTTTAGTAGAGATGGGGTTTCACTATGTTAGCCAGGATGGTCTCGATCTACTGACCTTGCGATCTGCCCGTCTTGGCCTCCCAAAGTGCTGGGATTACAGGCATGAGCCACCACACCTGGCCTATTTTTATTTTTTCAGAAACAGGGTCTTGCTCCTTTGCCCAGGCTGTACTTGAACTCCTGGCCTCAAGGGATCCTCCCTCCCCAGCCTTCCAAGTAACTGGTACTACAGGTGTGCACCACCACGCCAGGCTGTTTTTTTATTTTTTAATTTATTTTCTATTTTTTTTAGATGGAGTCTTGCTCTGTCAGCTGGAGTGCAGTGGCATGATCTCGGCTCACTGTAATCTCCACCTCCTGGGTTCAAGTAATTCTAGTGTCTCAGCCTCCCAAGTAGCTGAGATTACAAGTGTGTGTCACAACACTGGCTAATATTTGTATTTTTAGTAGAGATGTTAGCCAGGCTGGCCTTGAACTCCTGGCCTTAAGTGATTTGCCTGCCTCAGCCTCCCAAAGTGCTGGGATTACAGGCATGAGCCACCATGCCTGGCCCAATTTTTATTTTTTGTAGAAATGGGGTCTTGCTACATTGCCCAGGCTGGTCTCGAATTCCTGGGCTCAAGCAATCCTACTGCCTCAACCTCCCAGAGAGCTGAGATTACAGGCGTGAACCACCATACCTGGCCTTAAAATATTTTGGTAGGATAAGATTGATGAGTTAGATTTTAAAAGCTCTTTAATATCCCACAAGGCAATAAATTTTAACTTCTGGGCTTATCTTTTCCACTAGACAGAAACTATTTGCATCTCTACCAGACCTGTTTAGGTTAAGCTTTAAGGAATTGTAAAACAGCCCAATTGATAGAAATTAAATTGCACTTTGGGAGGCTGAGACGGGTGGATCACGAGGTCAGGAGATCGAGACCATCCTGGCTAACACGGTGAAACCCCGTCTCTACTAAAAAATACAAAAACTAGCCGGGCGAGGTGGCGGGCGCCTGTAGTCCCAGCTACTCGGGAGGCTGAGGCAGGAGAATGGCGTGAACCTGGGAGGCGGAGCTTACAGTGAGCTGAGATCCGGCCACTGCCCTCCAGCCTGGGCGACAGAGTGAGACTCCGTCTCAAAAAAAAAAAAAAAAAAAAAAAGAAATTAAATCAAAGAACAAACCTAGCACCACACTGAAAGAACACTCAGAAATCTCTTTTGCCTATTTTCAATTTTGCATAATTATTCTAACCATCTCCCTCATCTGCAATCAGAAATAATCTCCAAAGATGAGTCCCAGTCACAAAAGGGCTGGTCTAGATAGTTGGCTTGATTGTTTACAGAGATGTAGCAGGAATATTAATTAACTATTAGGCCAACTTGAGTTTGCTCTACAAACCTAGAGCCATCGAATACTGAGCAACTACCAAGCCCAAGACACCCTACCAGGTCTCACCTGCAGTATCTGTTAAGACCTGACTGAAATACAGTAATTCTCAATTACAACATATCAGGTATGGTCTTGATTGCACAGTTGACTTTTCCATTATATTTTCGGTAAAAAGGAGAACAGATTATTCTTGAACCTATGCAAATATTGAAGTTTTCTTTTTATCAGTGGTGACGGGTTCATCCTTGCAAATGAAATATCACTTTCTAATTATTTTTCTAGCTGCGTTACAACGATATGAAGAACCTAGTAGGTTTTCTGGTTTCTCATGCAGAGACCCTGTTTCAGGCATGAACTTAAAATATGACTCCAGGCCCTGTGGTCACCAGACTTCTCCTCCCACTTTCAGGCAGTGGAGTCACCCTGCACTTAGAATTCTCAAGGTCTGAATTCTCACTCTGCCACTTCTTAGCTATCTGACTTTAGACTCATTTATAAAACTCTCTGTGCAAATATAATATTGTTAAGAAGATTGAGGTAATATGTGCACAGTTTTTAGATCACACCTGGTTGATAGTAAGTACTCAATAAATGGACTTTTTGTTTTGTTTTGTTTATTTTTGAGACAGGGTCTTGCTCTGTTTTCCAGGCTGGAGTGCAGTGGTGTGATCACAGCTCACTGTAACCTCAAACTCCTGGGCTCAAGTGATTCTTTCACCTCAGCCTCCCGAGTAGCTGAGACTATAGGCACACACCACCACATCTGACTAATTTTTAAAATTAATTAATTTATTTTTGAGATGGAGTTTTGCTCTTGTCACCCATGCTGGAGTGCAATGGCACGATCTCGGCTCACTGCAATCTCTGCCTTCTGGGTTCAAGCGATTCTCCTGCCTCAGCCTGCCAAGTAGCTGGGATTACAAGTGCCCACCACTATGCCCGGCTAATTTTTGTATTTTTTTTTTTTTTTTTTTTGAGACGGAGTCTCGCTGTGTCTCCCAGGCTGGAGTGCAGTGGCGTGATCTCGGCTCACTGCAAGCTCCGCCTCCCGGGTTCACGCCATTCTCCCGCCTCAGCCTCCCAAGTAGCTGAGACTACAGGCGCCCGCCACCACGCCTGGCTAATTTTTTGTATTTTTAGTAGAGACGGGGTTTCACCATGTTAGCCAGGATAGTCTCGATCTCCTGACCTCGTGATCCACCCGCCTCGGCCTCCCAAAGTGCTGGGATTACAGGCTTGAGCCACCACGCCCAGCCTAATTTTTGTATTTTTAATAGAGACAGGGTTTCACCATGTTGGCCAGGCTGGTCCTGAACTCCTGACCTCAGGTGATCCACCCGCCTCAGCCTCCCAAAGTGCTGGGATTACAGACGTGAGCCACTGCACCCAGTCATTTCTTTATTTTTTATATTAACTAGGTCTTGCTATGTTGCTCAGGCTGGTCTCGAACTCTTGGCCTCAAGTAATCCTCTTGCCTCAGCCTCCCAAAGTGCTAGGATTATAAGTGTGAACCAGTGTGCCTGACCAATAAATGTTATTATTAAGGATTAACAGTTAAATTAAGTACGAGCAAAGAAGTAAGAAGTTCTGCAGAGGATGGGAGAGTTGTGTGTCTTTGCTGACTGCCCCTGAAGTGCCCAGGTTTGTCTTGAGTATTTGGTGTGGTGAATCTGCATAGACTTGCAAGACACCAAGTTGTCAAAACCACCTTCTGACAGAGAAAACTTTATCCATGATCCTTTTTGTGCACCTTATTGCTATTTCCATCACCAGTGAATTTTTACTTTACAGTGCTCATTTAGTAAACATTCCTTATTTTGTTTTGTGCATTTCACTTAAGAAAAGAAGAATTGGCCACATGTTCCAAGAAAGAAAAAAAAACAAAACACCAAAAACCTGTTTTGTACTCCATATGCAAAGCTGCTGTCATAGTCACTGGTTTTGCCATTGTTTATTGTTTTGCTTCAATTGACATAATTTCATGCTGCATTAGCCAGATAAGGAGGATTTATGGTGAATGATATCAAACAGTTTCAATCAGCAAAGATGCCAGGTGTGTGGTGGTGGAAAATTGTAATGGGAAGATTCTAACCTTGTTCATAGAGCACCCTAGTTACCCAAAACATTATTTTAACATCTGTTCAAGTCACACTCATTAGCAGGCATTTGCAGTATTGTGAATGAAATACTGATTTCCAAAGACAAGGCATTCAACAGTTGCCTGATTTGGAAACCAAATGGTTCCTGTCAATTTGCATGATAGTGTCAGTATGGCTGAAAAAGATGCTGTTCTGGTTTGACTGAAAGAGAGTGGAACCTACTGCAGGATATCTAGAAATCTGGTAGGTTTGGGGGCCTGCCCCTCCTCTCCACATCCCATTCATCCCCAAGTCCAGCAAACTCTTCTACCTGGCCATCCGTCCTCTCTTGCATCTTCTCTGTGGGTCCCGCCTGGGTTTAGGTCTGCATGGCTCCCACACCATTGTCCCTGCCTCTAACCTTTTCTACTCCAATGGTCTCTTCACATTGCTCCTGCTTGAGTAATTTTTTTTCCAACACACAAATCTGATTACAGGTTGAGGATCCCTAATCGAAAATCTGAAATCTGAAATCCTCTAAAATCAAAATCTTTCTGAGCGTCGACATGACACCACAAGTAGAAAATTCCACACATAAGTACTTAACACAAACTTGGTTTCATGCACAAAATTATTTACAATATGGTATAAATTACCTTCAGACTGTGCATATAAGGTGTCAGGCCTCTGAGCCCAAGCCAAGCCATCGCATCCCCTGTGACTTGCACTTATATGCCCAGATGGCCGAAGTAACTGAAGAATCACAAAAGAAGTAAAAATGCATTGCCCCTGCCTTAACTGATGACATTCCACCACAAAAGGAGTGAAAATGGCCGGTTCTTGCCTTTAGTGATGACATTACCTTGTGAAATTCCTTTTCCTGGCTCATCCTGGCTCAAAAAGCTCCCCCACTGAGCACCTTGTGACCCCCACTCCTGCCCACCAGGGAACAATCTCCCTTTGACTGTAATTTTCCTTTACCTACCCAAATCCTACAAAACGGCCCCACCCTTATCTCCCTTCGCTGATTCTCTTTTTGGACTCAGCCCGCCTGCACCCAGGTGATTAAAAAGCTTTATTGCTCACACAAAGCCTGTTTGGTGGTCTCTTCACATGGATATGCATGACATAAGGTGTATGTAAAACATTAATTAATAATGTTAATGTATAAATCATATGGATGTATGAATTGTATAAAATGTATGAACAATGTATAAAATTACCTTCAGACTCTGTTTCATTAAAACATTAATGAGTTTCATGTTTAGCCATGGTTCCTAACCCCAAGATATCTCATTAAGTACATGTAAATATTTCAAAATCTGAAAAAATCCAAAATCTGAAACACTGCTCATCCCAAGCATTTTGAACAAGAGACACTCAATCTGTATTTTACTTTCCACAACAAAGTTACTCAGTGATTCCCTGCTAACCACATGATACAATCTAAACTTCTGGGGTTGGCATACAAAGGCCTTCAGGGTTGCCCTCGTCTTCCTGTGAAGCCTCATGGGCCTGTGTTCCCTTCCACAAGCCTCACCCTCCATATTAGAGAACTCTCTGGTTTCCTTTACTCACCCTTCACATTTCTGTTCAATTGCTTTCCTTGGTAACTTAAACAAATCAACAAGCAAGAGACAAACAGCCCCATTAAAAAGTGGGCAAAGGACATGAACAGACATTTTTCAAAAGAAGACACAGCCAAAAAGCATTTGAAAAAATGCTTAACATCACTGATCATTAGAGAAATGCAGATCAAAACCACAGTGAGATACCATCTCACACCAATCAGAATGGCTATTATTTAAAAGTCAAAAAATAACAGATGCTGGTGAGGTTGTGGAGTAAAATGAAAGGCTTATGCACTACTGGTGGGAATGTAAATTAGTTCAGCCATTGTGGAAAGCAGTTTGGCAATTTCTCAAAAAACTTAAAAACAGAACTACCATTTGACTCAGTAATCCCATTATTGGGCATACACCCAGAGGAATATAAATCATTCTACCATAAAGACACATGTACGCGTGTTGCAGGAAGTCAGGGACCCCGAACAGAGGGACCAGCTGGAGCCAAGGCAGAAGAACATAAATTGTGAAGATTTCATGGACATCTATCAGTTCCCAAAATTAATACTTTATAATTTCTTATGTCTGTCTTGTCTTTAATCTCTTAATCATGTTATCTTCTTAAGCTGAGAATGTACATCACCTCAGGATCACTATTGTACAAACTGATTGTAAAACATGTGTGTTTGAACAATATGAAATCAGTGCACCTGAAAAAGAACAGAATAACAGTGATTTTCAGGGAACAAGGGAAGATAACCATAAGGTCTGACTGCCTGCAGGGTCGGGCAGACTAGAGCCATATTTTTCTTCTTGCAGAGAGCCTATAAACGGACATGTGAGTAGGAGAGATATTGCTGAATTCTTTTCCCAGCAAGGAATATTAATAATTGATACTCTGTGGAAGGAATGCATTCCTTGGGGGAGGTCGTCATCACAGTCCTACCAATATGTGATGTCACCCCCAGAGGCCCTGCTGTGAAATTCTTCTCTTTGTACTCTTTATATCTCAGACTGGTCGACACTTAGGGAAAATAGAAAGAACCTATGTTAAAATATTGGGGGCTGGTTCCGCCGATACACGTGTATGTTCATTAAAGCACTATTCTCAGTAGCAAAGACATGAAATCAACCTAAATGCCAACCAGCGGTAGACTGGATAAAGAAAATGTGGTACATATACACCATGGAACACTACACAGCCATAAAAAAGAATGAGATAATGTCATTTGCAGCAACATAAATGGAGCTGCAGGCCATAATCCTGTCAGTATGGCTGCATACTGTTCCTGTGAACTAACACAGGAACAGAAAACCAAATACCACATGTTCTCACTTATAAGTGGGAGCTAAAGATTGAAAACACATGGACACAAAGAAGGGAACAATAGAAACTGAGGCCTTCTAGAGGGTGGAGGGAGGGAGAAGAGTGAGGATGGAAAAACTATGTATCGGGTACTATGCTCATTACCTGGGTAGTGGAATAATCTGTACACCAAACCCCCGTGACATGAAATTTACCTATATAATAAACCTGCACATGTACCCCTGAACCTAAAATAAAAGTTAAAAAAAATAATAATTCCCAGCTGGGCATGGTGGCTCACGCCTGTAATACCAGCACTTTGAGAGGCCAAGGCAGGTGGATCACTCGAGGCCAGGAGTTGGAGACCAACCTGGGCAACATGGTGAAACCCTGTCTCTATAAAAATTAGCTGGGTGTGGTGACACATACCTGTTATCCCAGCTACTCAGGAGGCTAAGTCAGGAGAATTGCTTGAATCTGGGAGGCAGAGGTTGCAGTGAACCAAGATTGTGCCACTGCACTCCAGGCTGGGTGACAGAGAGAGACTCTGTCTCAAAAAAAAAAAAAAAAGAAATTCCCTGACCCTGTTTGGTAAACTTAGAGGCTATTCCCCTCTGTTTCTACTGCACTTTGTACATAGCTCCAATAATAATACATAAAACATTATATTGTGGCTGGGCACGGTGGCTCACACCTGCAATCCCAACACTTTGGGAGGCTGAGGTGGGTGGATCACTTAAGGTTAGGAGCTCGAGATCAGCCTGGTCAACATGGCAAAAACCCGTCTCAACTAAAAATATAAAAATTAGTCGGGCATAGTGGTACGTGCCTATACTCAGGAGGCTGAAGCACAAGAATTGCTTGAACCAGGGAGGTGGAGATGGTAGTGAGCTGAGATTGCACCACTGCACTCCAGCCTGGGTGACAGAGGGAGACTCTGTCTCAAAAAACAAAAACAAAACCATTTTATTGTTACTGGTTATTTAGTATCTCTCTCACCACTAAAATGATAGCTCTTTGAAAGCAGGGTCTATTTCATTCATTTTCATCTCTGAATTCCCAGGGCCTGGCATGTTGTGGACAGGCAATATCCAATTGTTAAATAAATTATAAATGGTAAATTAAATCATGTTAATGTAGAATTTCACAATAATTTAACTAAAAAGTAACTAAAAGTGTCTAAAAAATAGTAGCTATCTTTCATTATGTATTTACTATTTTCCAGGCTTAAAAGTATTAAACAAATACTTTATATTTGTTATGTCAGTGTTTTCCAAATTTCAGTCTATACTATTTTCCTTAATTTACTCATTTTTACTAATAAAAAATATATTTTAGAAGAAATGTTTATATTATTACCACATGTGAAAAACTGGTATCACTTGCCATAAATGGAAATAAAGTAAATTCATAGATGGAAATAAAGTAAATCATTAAGTAAATAAAGTAAATGTAAATAGTAGTATATTTACTAAACGGTTCTCCAATGAGAAAAAAATTATTTAAGATTGGTCAGGCTGGGTGCGGTGGCTCATGCCTGTAATCCCAGGACTTTAGGAGACCATGGCGGGCAGATCACTTGAGGTCAGGAGTTCAAGATCAGCCTGGTCAACAGGGCGAAACACCATCTCTACAAATAAAAAAATTAGCTGGGCGTTGTGGTGTGTGCCTGTAATGCCAGTTACTAGGGAGGCTGAGGTAGGAGAATCATTTGAACCTGGGAGGCAGAGGCTGCAGTGAGCCAAGATTGTGCCACAGCACTCCAGCCTGGGTGACAGAGTGAGACTCCATCTCAAAAAAAAGAAAAAAAGAAAAAGAAAGAAAGAAAGATTGGTCAAAAATAAAAGTATTCAGCTCAATTTCACGTAGCTGAAGAAAATTTTGAAGATCGACATTAATGAAAATGTTTTAGTTTTGATGTTAACTTGCATCAAGAATTCTAATTCACGTGCATTCATAATTTGAGAGGTGATTACATATAATTTACTCTTTTGAGAGTTTCTAACCAAAGTGATGTTAGTAACTTTTGTTCAACAAATTTAAAAGAAGCCATCTGAAGAGACTGCCAGAAAATGCACTTGTGTCGAGTTATTTGATAATGATGCCCAAAACGATGGGGAAAACATTCTTTATTCACTTGAGGCTGCCAATGGGATTGGGAAAACATTTATTAAAATCTTTTTAAAGTTAAGTTATTCAAGTCTTTTTTTAGTTCGTCATTTTCTCAGCCAGACTTTGTGCCTGAGTTTAAAATCAATTTGTTCTCCTAACAAAAGGGACCATGTGCACCGCAATTAAGGAGTGCCCCTGTGGTGATCCAGTTTCATGACCATTATGTACTTTTGCCTCTCCTGTGGAATAGGCAGGTCATCAAATAACATCGTTTCATTCAACATTATTTTATTATGTGGATGAGAAAAAGAAATTGATCCTGGGCCAGAGCCGCTGTTTGTGTGGTTTGCCCGTTCTCCCTCTGTCTGCATGCGTTCCTTCTGGGTACTCCCATTTCCTCCCACATTCCAAAGCCATGCTGTATTAGTCTGTTCTCACACTGCTAATAAAGACATATCTGAGACTGGATAATTTATGAAGGAAAGAGGTTTAATGGACTCACAGTTCCACATGGCTGGGGAGGCCTCACAATCATGGCAGAAGGCAAATGAGCCACGAAGGCATGTCTTACATGGCAGCAGGTAAGAGAGCCTGGGCAGGGGAACTCCCCTTTATAAAACCATCAACTCTCACGAGATTTATTCACTATCACAAGAACAGCATGGGAAAGACCTGCCACTATGATTCAGTTACCTGCCACTGGGTCCCTCCCATGACAAGTGGGAATTATGGGAGCTGCAATTCAAGGTGAGATTTGGGCATGGGACACAGTCAAACCATATCACATGTACATTAGGTGAACTGTTGTGTCCAAATGGTCCCACTAGGAGTGAGAGTGGGGGCGTGTGACTGTGCCCTGTGATGGAATGGCGTCCTGTCTGAGGCTGGATCCCATCTTGTGCCCTGAGCTGCTGGGATAGAGTCCGACCACCCTTGACCCTGAATTGGAAATAAGCAGGTAAGTAATTAATTATCTTACTTGTTTTTATTGATCTTTCTTAAATATATGTAGAGCTCACATTTATTTCAGTGTTTAGTATTAGAAGTGCTTTGCCTCAGCTAACATCATACTGAATGGGAAAAAATTGAAGGCCTTTCCTCCAAGGATGGGAACAAAACAAAGATGCCCAGTTTTGCCACTGTTATTTAACATAACACTGAAAGTCCTGGCCAGAGCAATAAGGCAAGAGAAAGAAATAAAGGGCGTCCAGTTTGGAAAGGAAGAAATCAAATTAGCCTTGTTCACAGATGACATGATCTCTTGCCTAAAAAATCCTAAAGATGCTACCAAAAAACTGTTAGAATTGATCAATGAATTCAGCAAAGTTGCAGAATATAAAATTAACACACAAAAATCAGTAGCAAGGCTAGGCATGGTGGTTCACACCTGTAGTCCCAGCTACTCAGGAAGCTAAGGCAGGAGGATCATTTGAGGCATGACTTAGAGAACATCCTGGCAACCTAGCAAGACCCTGTCTCTACAAAAAAATTTTAAAAATTAGCCGGTGGCACAAATCTGTAGTCCCAGCTACTCCTGAGGCTGAGGCAGGAGAATTGCTTGAGCCCAGGAGTTGGAGGTTATAGTGAGCTATGATAACATCACTGCACTCCGGCAAGGGCAAAAGAGCAGCAGATCCTGTCTCTTGAAAAAAAAAATAAGTTGCATTTACATGTACCAACAGCAAACAATCTGAAAAAAAAAAAATCAATATTAAAGTGTTTTGGTCTTTACTTAGAAGTGTGGTGATTTTTTTGTGAGCAGAAATACGCCATAAGAACTTAACTCTTTTTTTGTTGTTGTTGTTCGGTTTTTTTTTTTTTTTTTTTTGAGACAGAGTCTTGCTCTGTTGCCCAGGCTGGAGTGCAGTGGCTCAATCTCGGCTCACTGCAAGCTCCACCCCTCCACCTCTCGGGTTCACGCCATTCTCCTGCCTCAGCCTCCCGAGCAGCTGGGACTACAGGTACCCACCACGCCCGGCTAATTTTTTTGTATTTTTAGTAGAGACAGGATTTCACCGTGTTAGCCAGGATGGTCTCGATCTCCTGACCTTGTGATCCGCCCGCCTTGGCCTCCCAAAGTGCTGTGATTATAGGCATGAGCCACTGCGCCTGGCCTTCTCTGTGTTTCTAACAGTGCATAGATTTTACTTCTTGGAGGATAGCTTGAACAGACCTATCAAGTCCTCCTGGCTTTAGCCCTATGTACACTGAACATGTGACCATCGACATAACAATCCACACTAGTGAACTGTACCCACTGCATGATGCTCTTATGTGTGTGAAGAATTATGGCAGAAAATTCAGTTACCAAAAGTTTAAATGTATCATTCATGGTAGGCAGAATCATGACCCCATGAAGACATCCATGTGCGAATCCCCAGAACCTCAGAATCTTACATGGACAAAGGGACTTTGTGATGTGATTAAGGTTAAGGATCTTGAGATGGGAGATTATCCTGGATTATCTCAGCAAACCCAATCTAATCCCATGTGCCCTTAAAAGTTGAGAGCCAGCCAAGCAGAGTGGCTCACACCTGTAATTCCAACAATTTGGGAGGCCAAGGCAGGAGGATTGAAGGATCACTTGAGGCCAGGAAGTAGAGGCTGCAGTGAGCTATTACTGTGCCACTGCACTCTAGCCTGGGTGGCAGAGCAAGATCCTATTTCAAAAAAAAAAAAAAAAGGAGGAGGAAAAGAAAAATGAAAAATAAGTTGAGAACCTTTCCCACCTGTGGTCCGAGAGAAATGTGACAAGGAAAGAAGGGTCAGAGACATGTAGCTATGAGATTTGATCAAAAGAGTGTTTTGATTTCTAACTGGTTATTACCAAATTATTACCAAGTAAGATAAAGGGATTAAGGCAATAGTAACAACCATCCCCAATTCCTCTGAAGTAGTTTAAGAGGAAACAAGCCAATTAAAGCTAATGTAACAGCTTTAGAGGGAATAAACTGAAGTTGGGGGTGGGGACTTTTTTTTTTTGAGACGGAGTCTCGCTCTGTCGCCCAGGCTGGAGTGCAGTGGCACCATCTCGGCTCACTGCAAGCTCCGCCTTCAGGGTTCCCGCCATTCTCCTGCCTCAGCCTCCCGTGTAGCTGGGACTACAGATGCCCGCCACCACGCCCGGCTAATTTTTTGTATTTTTAGTAGAGACAGGGTTTCACCGTGTTAGCCAGGATGGTCTCAATCTCCTGACCTCGTCATATGCCCGTCTCAGCCTCCCAAAGTGCTGGGATCACAGGCGTGAGCCACCGCGCCCGGCCTTTTTTTTTGAGATGGAGTTTTGCTCATGTCATTCAAGCAGGAGTGCAATGGTGTGCTCTTGGCTCACTGCAACCTCCACTTCCCAGGTTCAAGCGATTCTCCTGCCTCAGCCTCCTGAGTAGCTGGGATTACAGGCAAGCGTTACCAGTTCCAGCTAATTTTTTTTTTTTTTTTTTTAGTAGAGATGGGGTTTCACCATATTGCTCAGGCTGGTCTTGAACTCCTGACCTCAGGTGATCCACCCGCCCCGGCTTCCCAAATTGCTGGGATTACAGGCGTAAGCCAGGGCACCCGGCCAGTGGAGGCATTTTTAAAGAAATGTTGCACTCACCCTGGAGTGCTCTCCTCTCCGCCCCATATTGTAGCGTCAAGGCTTTCGACTTAGTAAAAAGCTGCTTAGCATGGGACATTCCTTGGAAGCCAAAGAGAAGAGCTTTCTCTCTCTGATAAACTAACAGTTGAATAAACATTTATTTCCCTCCTACATCCCTTAAATCAATGTGCCAGGAGCATCAGAACGGTCAAGACATGGACCGGAAGAAGCCATTAAAATCCTCAGCTGGCCGGGCGCGGTGGCTCACGCCTGTAATCCCAGCACTTTGGGAGACCGAGGTGGGCAGATCACGAGGTCAGGAGATCCAGACCATCCTGGCTAACACGGTGAAACCCCGGCTCTACTAAAAATACAAAAAAAAATTAGCCGGGCGTGGTGGCGGGGGCCTGTAGTCCCAGCGACTCGGGAGGCTGAGGCAGGAGAATGGCGGGAACCCGGGAGGCGGAGCTTGCAGTGAGCCGAGATCGCGCCACTGCACTCCAGCCTGGGCGGCAGAGCGAGACTCCGTTTTCAAAAAAAAAAAAAAAAAAAAAAATCCTTAGCTGTCACCAGCCACGCCCGCCCTGGGGTGAAGAATGCCCAGATCCTGACCGAGTTGGGCTTTCGGAATAGGGGAGAACAGGGGCCGCCAGTTCTTTGTTATAATTCTCAACAAATTGGCCTTTTTCCTTTCCTAAGGGCTTAGTGCTGACCTTGATACATGTGATACATGTAACTACATTAGGGAAAATTAAAGCAGGCTGTGTTTAATTCTGGCTAATTTAAAAGTTGTTCTGAACTTAAAATGTATCTTTTGATACTCAGAAATAGTAATAAAAAATGTTTTTTGGCTGGGCGCAGTGGCTCATGCCTGTAATCCCAGCACTTTGGGAGGCCAGTCAGGAGTTTGAGACCAGCCTGGTCAACATAGTGAAACTCCGTCTCTATTAAAAATACAAAAATTAGCTGGGCGTGGTGGCGTGTGCCTGTAAGCCCTGCTACTCCAGAGGCTGAGGCAGGAGAATGACTTGAACCCAGGAGTGAGAGGTTGAAGTGAGCCGAGATTGGGCCACTGCACTCCAGCCTGGGCGACAGAGCACTCCCTCTCAAAAAAAAAAAAAAAAAAAAAATTGTTATTTGAGATAGGGTCTCATTCTGGAGTCACCCAACATGGAGTGCAGTGGCATGATCATGGCTTACTGCAGCCTCAACCTCCTGGGCTCAAGCAGTCCTCCCACCTCAGCCTCCCATGTAGCTGGGACTGCAGGCACTTGGCACCACGCCCAACTAATTTTTTAAATTTTTGTAGAGGCATGGTCTCACTATGTTTCCCAGGTTGGTCTGGAACTCTTGGCCTCAAGCAAGAGGACTTCCGCCTCTGCCTCCCAAAGCCCTGGGATTACAGGCCTGAGCTACCACACCTGGCCAAGAGGACAAAGTTCTAGCTGGAAGGACAGATGCGGAGGTTGAGCGCGGTGGCTCACATCTGTAATCCCAGCACTTTGAGAGGCCAAGGCAGGAGGATTGCTTGAGGCCAGGAGTTCAAGACCAGCCTGGTCAACAGAGAGAGACTTGTGAAGGGTCACATAGGTAGAGGTGAGGGAGCTGAGTAGAGTCATAAAGTAGGAATACTGAGTTGTGCTGGGGATATAGCCGCGACTGGAAACCACAGATGTAAGATGTGGGTACATCATCAGTCAAGGCAAGAAGCTGCTCTACCCAAACAGCCTCAGACCTCCAAGGAGTGCAGCAACTGTGGATATTTTACAGACATCACGAGATGCTGAGGTACCGCAGTCATGATAGCTTTGAAATTGTTGCTGACGTATTTAATGCCGTTTTGAGTCTTTTTGATACCTCTTTGTTGTGTGTCACCAACATTTTACAAGTCAAAACTGGGCTGCAATGACAAAAATGACTGAAAAATTAAGGGACTAACTTGTTACAAGGGGCATTTCCATGAAATCCCCTAGGTAATGTCTAGAGTTGGAGTGGAAAGGTCCAGGAGTCTATGAATGAGGGAGGTAAGTTGGTGTATGTATTAGCCAAGGTTCTCTAAAGGGACAGAACTAATAGAATAGATGTATATATGAAAGGGAGCATATTCAGGAGAACTGACTCACGTGTTCACAAGGTAAAGTCCCACGATAGGCCGTGTGCACGTTGAGGAGCAAGGAGCCAGTGGTGGATCAGTGCGCATCCCAAAACCTCACAAGTAGGGAAGCCAATAGTGCAGCTTTCAGTCTGTGGTCAAAGGCCCAAGAGCCCCTGGCAAACCACTGGTGTAAGTCCAAGAGTCCAAAAGCTGAGGAACTTGGAGTCTGATGGGCAGGAACTCAGAGTCCGATGGGCAGGAAGCATCCAGCATGGGAGAAAGATAAAGGCTGGAAGACTCAGTAAGTCTGCTTTTCCATCTTCTTCTTCTTCTTCCCGCTTTTATTCTAACCACGTTGGCAACTGATTAGATGGTGCCCACCCAGATTGAGGTTTGTCTGCCTCTCTCAGTCTACTAACTCAAACGTTAATGTCTTTTGGCAACACTCTCAACTCACAGACACACCGAGGAACAACACTTTGCATCCTTCAATCCAATCAAGTGGACAACTAATATTAACCATCACAGTGCAGTATTGTCAGACGGTGTAATGATAGTGTAATAAGAAGTGGAGAGGGCCGGGCGCGGTGGCTCAAGCCTGGCCGGGCGCGGTGGCTCAAGCCTGTAATCCCAGCACTTTGGGAGGCCGAGGCGGGCGGATCACAAGGTCAGGAGATCGAGACCACAGTGAAACCCCGTCTCTACTAAAAATACAAAAAATTAGCCGGGCGCGGTGGCGGGCGCCTGTAGTCCCAGCTACTCAGGAGGCTGAGGCAGGAGAATGGCGGGAACCCGGGAGGCGGAGCTTGCAGTGAGCCCAGATCGTGCCACTGCACTCCAGCCTGGGCAACAGCGTGAGACTCCGTCTCAAAAAAAAAAAAAAAAAAAAAAGAAGTGGAGAGAAGGTAAACACTGCGTGCCAGTCCCTTGATTTAACCCATTTTCTGTTAAGGGAAAAAAAAAACTCAGCTCACTGCCAGTGCTCATTTCTCAGGGCAAATGTGAAATAGATTAAGAAATGGAACAAGAGATGTTAGTGAATCAGAGAAAAAAAAGTTTTTCTCTTTGGCTTCTAAGGAGTACCTGCATACTAAGTAGCCCCCCACTTTTTTTTTTTTTAGACGGAGTCTCGCTCTGTTGCCCAAGCTGGAGTGCAGTGGTGCAATCTCAGCTCACTGCAGCATCTGCCTCCCGGGTTCAAGCGATTCTTCTGCCTCAGCCTCCTGAATAGCTAGAACTACAGGCGCCTGGATAATTTTTGAATTTTTTGGTAGATACAGGGTTTCACCATGTTTCCCAGGCTGGTCTCAAGCTCCTGAGCTCAGGCAATCTGCCTGCCTCAGCCTCCCAAAGTGCTGGGATTACAGGCATGAGCCACCATGCCCAGCCCACTAAGCAGCTTTTTATTAAATCAAAAGCATTGATAGTACAGTATAGGACAGAGAGAAGAGAGTAATCCTGGAAGGTGAGATGCTGGTGAGATTGATTGTTCAGTGGGTCTGGGCGACCATAAAATACATGTTCTCCAGAATCTGCAGAAATCATGAGGAGTCTTTGGTATGAAGCAAATGTGTTATGCAGAATTATGGTTTATACACTGCTCAAAAAACAGAGTGGGTGTCTACAGCTGGCCCTTTGGGTTATTCTACAAAAGCAGTCCATTTTCCATTTAGTAGTTTATTTCTATATCCATCCACATAAATAACCAGTTTCTCTCTCTCTCTTTTTTTTTTTTAACTTCTCTGGTAGAATCTACGTATTAACCAGATCATTCTTTCTACCTTTGACATGTTTGTCATCCAAGTGTATCAAATACAGTGTATATATTTGTCCTCATCTCAATGCTTTCCTTTTCATATTGCTTAATGTCATTTTATCAGTTTTTGTATTTTTATAGTATGTATGTCTCTCAGCCCATAATCTAAGGTGTCCAAGAAATATTATTTTATTTTTTTACAATCCATTTTTGTTGTTGTTGTTTGGGATTCATGCTTGCTGAGCAGGTGTTGCAGCCATTTTTATGGTTGTATCATGAGTCATAGCCAGGCGCAGTGGCATGTGCCTCCCAGCTACTCAGGAGGCTGAGATGGGAGGATTGTTTGAGCTTAGGAGCTTGAGACTGCAATGAGCTATGACAGCACCACTGCACTCCAACTGGGCAGCAGAGTGAGATCCCGTCTTCATTATTATTTTTTTTTCCAGATGGAGTTTCACTCATGTTGCCCAGGTTGGAGTCCAGTGGCGTGATCCCAGCTCACTGCAACCTCCACCTCCTGGGTTCAAGCGATTCTCCTGCCTCAGCCTCCCGAGTAACAGATTACAGGCGCCTGCCACCATGCCCTGGCTAATTTTGTATTTTTAGTAGAGATGAGGTTTCCCCATGTTGGTCAGGCTGGGCTCGAACTCCTGACCTCAGGTGATCCGCCTGCCTTGGCCTCCCAAAGTGCTGGGATTACAGGTGTGAGCCACTGTGCCTGGCCGAGACCCCATCTTTAAAAACAAAAACTAGGCTGGGTGCTGTGGGTCACGCTTGTAATCCTAGCACTTTGAGAGGCTGAGGCAGGAGGATCACAAGGTCAAGAGTTCAAGACCAGCCTGGCCAATATAGTGAAACCCCATCTCTACTAAAAATATAAAAATTAGCTGGGCGTGGTGACGGGTGCCTGTAATCCCAGCTACTCAAGAGGCTGAGGCAGGAGAATTGCTTGAACCCGGGAGGTGGAGGTTGCAGTGAGCCGAGATGACACCACTGCACTCCAGCCTGGGCGACAGAGCTAGACTCCATCTCAAACAAACAGACAAAAAAACAGTCTTAGGGCTTGTTACAAAGTGTAAAACGGCTTTGGGTGGAGTCTGTTTGGTCCTTAAGTCACTCACCCATGCAGGAGTGCCCTGAGAGGTCCACTGCTTCCCTCCATGTGGCTTTTTCAGCCCTGGCAGCTCTTTGAAGTTTTCATGTCTCACTGGTAACCAGGAATCAACCTGGGCTGCCTTTGGTCCTGTCTGCATTGGTGCAGGCCTCAGCCACGTCTCTCAGAGTTTGCTGCTCCTCTGGCCTGCTGTCAGGAGCTGGGGCCCAGATACTGTAACTGCCCAGTGTGTTCACCTTGCCCGCTGCCTAGACAGAGCCAATTTATTAAGACAGGAGAATTGCAATAGAGAAAGAGTAATTCACGTAGAGCCGGCTGTGTGGGACACCAGAGTTTTATTATTACTCAAATCAGTCTCCCTGAGCATTCAGGGATCAGAGATTGTAAAGATAATTTGGTGGGTAGCGGCTTGGGAAGTGGAGAGTGCTGATTGATCAGGTTGGAGATGGAATCACAGGGGGTGGAAGAGAGTTTTTCTTGCTGTTTTCTGTTCCTGGGTGAGATGACAGAACTGATTGAGTCAGTTACTTGTCTAGGTGATGTCAGCCGATCCACTGAGTGCAGGGTCTGCCAAAATATCTCAAGCACTGATCTCAGGTTTTTCTTTTTTTTTTTTTTTTTTTTTTTTTTGAGACGGAGTCTTGCTCTGTCGCCCAGGCTGGAGTGCAGTGGCCGCATCTCAGCTCACTGCAAGCTCCGCCTCCCGGGTCTACGCCATTCTCCTGCCTCAGCCTCCCGAGTAGCTGGGACTACAGGCGCCCGCCACCTCACCCGGCTAGTTTTTTTTTTTTTGTATTTTTTAGTAGAGACGGGGTTTCACCGTATTAGCCAGGCTGGTCTCGATCTCCTGACCTTGTGATCCGCCCGTCTCGGCCTCCCAAAGTGCTGGGATTACAGGCTTGAGCCACCGCGCCCGGCCTGATCTTAGGTTTTTCAATAGTGATGTTATCCCCAAGAGCCATTTGGGGAGGTTCAGACTCTTGGAACAAGAGCCTGCATGACCCCTACACTGTACTTTCTAATCTTGTAGCTGATTTGTTAGTACTGCAAGGCAGACTGGTCCTCAGGCAAAGAAGAGGGTCTTTCTGGGAAAGGGCTATTCTATTATCAGTTTTGCTTCAGAGTCAAATCATGAACTGAATCCCTTCCCAAAGTTAGCTCGGCCCACACCCAGGAATGAACAAGGACAGCTTAAAGGAAGACAGCTTAAAGGTTGGAGTCGGTTAGGTCTGATTTCTTTCACTGTCTTAATTTCCTCAGTTCTAATTTTGCAAAGGCAGTTTCAAGACCCTCTGCTCTGGGCCACTCATTTCACCAGCCTTGGAGAATCTCTTTCTTGGCTCAGAATTTCCTTCTCCCTTCATGTTTCCAGCCACGAGACTTTGTCCATGATGACTAACACTCTCTCCAATCTTGGGGTTTAGGCTTTTGGAAACAAAATCAGAAGGACAAGCATTTGGATAATTTGGGCAACTTTAGTGTTCTAGGCCTGGAGTTTTCTTTGTGGAAAGTTTTTAGCCATGCATTCAATTGTTTTAATTGATAATATAGGGTTATTCAGGTTATCCATTTATTTTTCTTTTCTTTTTTTTTTTTTTTGAGACGGAGTTTCACCCTTGTCACCCAGGCTGGAGTGCGGTGGTGTCATCTCGGCTCACTGCAACCTCCACCTCCCGGGTTCAAGTGATTCTCCTGCCTCAGCCTCCTGAGTAGCTGGGATTACAGGTGCCCACCACCGTGCCCAGCTAATTTTTTGTATTTTTAGTAGATGTTGGCCAGGTTGGTCTTAAATGCCTGACCTCAGGTGATCCACCCACCTTGGCCTCCCAAAGTGCTGGGATTATAGGCATGAGCCACCATGCCCAGCCATCTATTTCTTCTTGAATGAGTTTTAGTAGCTTGTATCTTTTGAGGAATCTCTTTGTTTTATTTGTCAAATTTATTGACAAAATTTGTTTATATATTCCCTAATTATCCTTGTAACACCTGTAAAAATTTTTTTTTTTTGAGACGGAGTCTCGCTTTGTCGTCCATACTGGAGTGGCGTGATCTTGGCTCACTGCAACCTCCGCCTCTTGGGTTTAAGCAATTCTCTGCCTCAGCCTCCTGAATAGCTGGGATTGCAGGCGCCCACCACCATGCCCGGCTAACTTTTTTGTATTTTTAGTAGAGACAAGGTTTCACCATCTCGGCCAGGTTGGTATTGAACTCCTGACCTCGTGATCCACCTGCCGCGGCCTCTCAAAGTGCTGGGATTACAGGCATGAGCCACTGTGTCTGGCTCAATTTTTTATTTTATTGTTTTTTCTTACCATTTATCTATTTTCTATGTATTGATTTTCACTGTTATCTTGAATATTTCCTTACTTCTGCTTACTTTGAGTTTAATTTGCTCTGCTTTTTCTAGTTTCTTACTGTGGGAAATTAGATTAATGATTTTATTTAATTAATTAATTTATTTTTTGAGACAGAGTCTCCCTCTGTCACTCAGGCTGGGGTGCAGTGGTGCGATCTTGGCTCACTGCAACCTCTGCCTCTCAGGTTCAGCAATTCTCCTGCCTCAGCCTTCTGAATAGCTGGGATTACAGGCACGTACCATCACGCTCAGCTAATTTTTATATTTTTAGTAGAGATGGGGTTTCGCCATGTTGGCCAGGGTGGTCTCAAACTACTGTCCTCAGATGATCCACCCACCTCAGCCTCCCAAAGTGTTGGGATTACAGGCGTGAGCCACTGTGCCCAACCAGATTAATGACTTTAGATCTTTCTCCTTTTCTAATATAAGTATTTAATGTTACAAGGTTTCCTCTAAGCATAGCTGTACCTATATCCCACACATTTTTATATATTGTATTTTCATTTAATTTAAGATATCTCAAATATCATTTGTAATTTTTTTCATTGCTACATGGGTTATTTCAAAGTCTATTGTTTAGTTTCCAAATATTTGAGAGATTTTCCAGTTATATTTATGTTACCAATTTGGCACATAATTCCACTGTGATCAGAAAACATGCTTTCATTTCTTTCTTTCAGATTTATTGAGACATACTATGGCCTAGAATATGACCTTCTTTGATCTATTTTCCATGTGCACTTGAATGCATATTGTGGTGTTCTATTTTTCCACATGAAAGTTTTTAGTTTATTAATCTTCTCATGAAAAACCCACGATGGCTGCAGAAAACATCGTTGCAGCATCTTTACTCCTTGGGCTTTTTGCCGGCACCAGCATTGGCCTTTGCGGCGTCCTGACTTTCTTCATTCTGTTCTTGCCTTCCTTTAATTGCTTTCTTGAGGTCTTTTTCTTCTCATACAAGCCATGTCTTGCAAGTCTATGTCTGGGTCCATTTTTCTTTGCATAATCCAAGGAATCGTAAATCATGCCAAAGCCAGTTGTCTCGCCACCACCAAAATGAGTTCTTTTTTTTTTTTTTTTTTGAGACGGAGTCTCGCTCTGTTGCCCAGGCTGGAGTGCAGTGGCGCGATCTCGGCTCACTGCAAGCTCCGCCTCCCGGGTTCACGCCATTCTCCTGCCTCAGCCTCCCGAGTAGCTGGGACTACAGGCGCCCACAACCGCGCCCGGCTAATTTTTTTGTATTTTTAGTAGAGACGGGGTTTCACCGTGGTCTCGATCTCCTGACCTTGTGATCCGCCCGCCTCGGCCTCCCAAAGTGCTGGGATTACAGGCGTGAGCCACCGCGCCCGGCCAAAATGAGTTCTGAATCCAAATACAAAGATGACATCCAGTGTGGTCTTGTACATTTTGGCGAGTTTTTCCCAAATTTCCGTCTTAGGTACTGTTGCCTTCAGGGTATGAAGGACATCAATCATCATGTGTTTCCTCTGAAGTAGTTGGTTGGTCATGAACTTTCTAATTCAGATAGTTACTGTGTCATTCATGATGGTAGTCAATCCTTAGACGGCCAGGAATGAAAAGAGTGCTGTTTTGTGGTGGAGTGTTATGTAAATGCCAATTAGGGCATGTCGGTTGACAGTGTTGTTCAAACCTTAAATATCCTTACAATAGAGGAGTTATTCATAAATTATTTTAGGCAGTTAGTGAAGGTAAAAGAGTTCTTGGTAGCATTTTCCTTTAATAAAAAGCAGCCCCAAAACCACTTCTTTTCTAACAGAAAACAGCCTGAAAAGTCAAGCTGCAAGCAAGCCGGAAGCTTGCATATGTAAATGCCAGCAGCTGCACCTGAAATCCAGGTACATTCCAACATGTAGACTTCTCCCTCCCTTTCTTTGTTACCACGTGTGGGTGTCATGGCACCAGCCAGGTAAAGCCACGTGTGCAGGTGTCATGGCGACAGCCAGGTAGAAGCCACATTTGCATAATGAAAGATGAGGGTGGGAGGGCTAGTTCCTTTGTGGACTACGTAAATGGCACACCTGGTTACATGAATCCCTGGGCCCTATGTATATCAATCACCGCCTTTTCAAGCCTCTCTGCAAAATCGATCAAATCCCACCCCCAACCTGGAAACTCTCCCTTGGGCGACCCACTTTCTCAGCATGAGGAAGATTTCTCTCTCTGTCTTCTTTTTTGTCTATTAAACTTTCCGCTCCTAAACTCCTCATGTGTGTCTGTGTCCTTAATCTTCTTGGTGGGAGACATTGAACCCTGGGTATTTACCTCAGACAGTGGAGCTGCTTCACTTATTGATTTTTTATGTATTTGTTTTATAATTGCTTAGATTGGAGTGTTGAAATCTGCAACTGTGATGGAGAATTGACTCACTTATCCTTTTGGTTCTATCAGTGTTTGCTTCATGTAGAGACATTCCTCAGTGATACTGTAGGTTTGGTTCCACACACTGTAATAAAGCAAATCACATAAAAGTTTTGGTCCCCCAGTGCAAACAAAGTTATGTTTACACTATACTGTAGTTTAGTGTGTGCAATAGTATTATGTCTTTATAAACTATGTGCATATGTTCAAAATACTTTACTGCCAAAATATTTTGACACAGAGACACAAAGTGAGTATGAACTGTTGGAAAAATGGTGCTGATACACTTACTCAACACAGGGTTGTCACAATTTGTAAAAAGTACAAAATCTGTGAAGTACAATTAAGTAAAACACAATAAAATGAGGTATGCCTATCTTTTGAAACCTTTCATTAGGAGTATACAAATTTAAAATTGTTGTATTTTCTTGGTAAATTAAATCTTTCTAAAATGTGCCACTTGATTCGTGGTAATATTCATTGTTCTCTCTTTCACTTTGTGTGATACTAATCTAGCCACTCCAGTTGTCTTTTCATTCATTTTTCCTGAATATGTCTTTATTCATCCTTTTATGTTTAACCTCTGTGTTTTTGTAGTTAATGTCAGTTTCTTGTAGTCAGCATACTTTTGGATCTTGATTTTTTAATCCAACTTGATGAATCTCTGTCTTTTAATTTAAGTGTTTTGATAATTGATATTTAATGTAAGTATTGATATGGTTGAGTTTAATTCTATCATCATTATGTTTCTAAATATCTCATCTGTTCTTTTCTCCTTTTTTTTTTTGTTTTTTTTTTGAGACGGAATCTTGCTCGTCACCCAGGCTGGAGTGCAGTGGCGTGATCTTGGCACACTGCAAGCTCTGCCTCCTGGGTTCACACCATTCTCCTGCCTCAGCCTCTCGAGTAGCTGGGACTACAGGTGCCCGCCACCACGCCTGGCTAATTTTTTGTATCTTTATAGAGACGGGGTTTCACCATGTTAGCTAGGATGGTCTCGTTCTCCTGACCTTGTGATCCACCTGCCTCGGCCTCCCAAAGTGCTGGGATTACAGGTGTGAGCCACCGTGCCCGGCTCTTTTCTCCTTTTTTAATTTTTGCTTTGCTTTGGATTATTTGAGTTTTATTTACAACATAATTTTACATCAACATTGGTTCATTAGTTATATCCCTCTTTATTTTTTTTAAGTGGTTGCTCTAGGGTTTACAATATGTATCTTTTTTTTGGAGACAGGATCTCGCCCTGTTGCCCAGGATAGAGTACAGTGGCATGATCTTGGCTCACTGCAACCTCTGCCTTCTGGGTTCAAGAGATTCTCCTGCCTCAGCCTCCTGAGTAGCTGGGATTACAGATGCATGCCACCATGCCCAGCTAATTTTTGTATTTTTAGTAGAGACAGGGTTTTGCCATGTTGGCCAGGCTGGTCTCAAACCTCAGGTGATCCACCCACCTCAGCTTCCCAAAGTTCTGGGATTACAGGCATAAGCCACCACGCCTACCATACAATATACATCTTTAACTTACCATAGTTAGCCTTCAGCTAATATTATATTACTTCACATATACTGAAATAATCTTTCAACAGCATATTGCCATTTCTGCTTTGTCTCCTGTATAATTGTTGTCATGTATTTCACTTCTGCATATATGATAACCCTCAAATATATTGGTTTTGAAAGACATCAAAAATAAGAAAAAAGCCTGATATGTATTTAGATATTTGCCATATCTTATGCTATTTATTCCTTTGTTTATATCCAAGTTTCTATGTAGAATCATGTTGCTTTTATCCAAATAACTGTTTTAAACATTGTTTGTAGTGAAGATATGCTGGTAGTTAATTACTGCAGCTTTTGCTTAGCTGAAAATTCCTTATTTGACCTTCAGTTTTGAAAGGCGTTTCTTATAATGCTCTCCATTATCTTCTGGCTTGTATTTTTTTTTTTTTTTGCGATTGAGTTTTGCTCTTGTTGCCCAGGCTGGAATGTAATGGTGCAATCTTGGCTCACTGCAACCTCCTTTTTGAAGTTCAAGTGATTCTCCTGCCTCAGCCTCCTGAGTAGCTGGGATTTCAGGCATGTACCACCATGCCTGGCTAATTCTTGTATTTTTAGTAGAGACAGGGTTTCTCCATGTTGGTCAGGCTGGTCTCGAACTCCTGACTTCAGGTGATCCCACCCGCTCAGCCTCCCAATCAAAGTGTTGGGATTATAGGCATGAGCCACTGTGCCCAGCCTTGTATTTTTTTTGTTGTTGTTTTTTGAGTCCAAGTCTCACACTGTCCCCCAGGCTGGAGTGCAGTGGTGCGATCTCCACTCACTGCAACCTCCACTTTCTGGGTTCAAGCGATTCTCCTGCCTCAGCCTCCCAAGTAGCTGGGATTACAGGTGCCTGCCACCATGCCCAGCTAATTTTTTGTATTTTTAGTAGAGACGGGGTTTCACCGTGTTGGCCAGGCTGGTCTTGAACTCCTGACCTCGTGATCCACCTGCCTCGGCCTCTCAAAGTGCTGGGATTACAGGTGTGAGCCATCATGCCCGGCCAATACATAAAATTTTTAATTGTCAACTATAACTCAGTAAAGTTGGGGAAAAAGATTTAAGGTAGTGCTTAGTAGATTATCTCATCTGGACAAAAGAGATCCTCAGACTTTTTGTGAATATAAAGTTTTGTCTCCTTGTGGCCTTAATCTTATCTTAATCTTTTATGAATATAAAGTTGTGTCTCATCTGTGGCCTTAACCTGTATGACCTGATTGAATATATTTCCACATGTGTACTGGCCATTAATTTCTTTTCTGTGAAATGCCTTCATTTCTTATCATTTTAGAGAAGGGGATGTTCTTCCAGGGAATATAATGAGCATCACCTCCATTTAGGTAGATGAACTTGAAAACACTGAAATACCAGTCTCCTGAACATTTCGGCCAACAGAAGCAGCCCCTCCCTCTAATTAGGAGAGAGCAGAATTCCACTGTCTGGAAACCAGGCAAAGGTCTCACCTAAGGCAGACAGATTGCAAGATGGCACTTGTTCTTCTAAAAATCTGCCTTTGTTTATTCTTACTGCATCTAGACAAATAACTGGGTTTGGTCTCAGGAAGGTCTAGGCCGGGAAGTACTATCCCTATAATAAGAGAAAATGTATTATCCTCCTCACCCCGAAACCTGCAGGACTTGGGTAATATGTACTAGTAGCCAGGAGAGCAAGTATGAAAGTGTATATTGAAGGTATTGTTTGTGTGGGCAGGGGAATGGAATATAAACCCGGATGGAGGAGAGTTTATTGATGGGGATTCACATCAGTGTGAGTCTTCCATGACTCATGATTTAACATCCTGGCAAGGATTCTTGTGGCCCATCCTAACAATCTTCTGCATTGAGACTTAAAACGATGGCCCAAATTAAATGAGGTAAAGTTGCCAACATTGCCCTGACAGAATAATAGAAAGGGTTCAGATGGTTTAGAAAACTGGTTATGCTAGAATGAATTCATCATGTAGAACCCAGAAACTTACCAGCTCATTATGTTCCCTAGAAGAACATTCCCTTCTCTAAAATGATAAGAAATGAAAGCATTTCACAGAAAAGAAATTAATGGCCAGTACACATGTGGAAATATGTTCAATCAGGCCATACAGATTAAGGCCACAGATGAGACACAACTTTATATACACAAAAGATTAAGACAAGATTAAGGCCACAACGAGACAAACTTTATATTCATTAAAGTCGGAGGATCCCTTTTGTCCAGACGAGATAATCTACTAGGCACCACCTTAAATCTTCCTGAGGTCTTTTCCCCCGACTTTATTGAGGTATAGTTGATAATTAAAAATTTTATGTATTTAAGGTAAACCACTTGATGATTTGATATATGTATACACTTTGAAATATTCACCACAAGCAAGGTAATAACATACTCTTACCTCATATAATGACCTTTTTTCCTTTTTGTGGTAAGCACACTATAAACAAATTTCAAGTATACAATATTGTTAACTATAGTCACATTGCTGTACATTAGATCTCTAGAACTTACTTATCTTGCATGCTGAAACCTTGTACTCCTTGGCCGACATCTCCCCATCTTCCCTTCCCCACAACCCCTGATAACCACCATTCTACTCTGTTTCTTTTCTTTTCCTTTTTTCTCTTTCTTTTTCTTTTTTCTTTTCTTTTCTTTTTTTTTTTTTTTTTTGAGACGGAGTCTCGCTCTGTCGCCCAGGCTGGAGTCGCCCAGGCTGGAGTGCCGTGGCAGGATCTCAGCTCACTGCAAGCTCCGCCTCCCGGGTTTACGCCATTCTCCTGCCTCAGCCTCCCGAGTAGCTGGGACTACAGGTGCCCGCCACCTCGCCCGGCTAGTTTTTTTGTATTTTTTAGTAGAGCCGGGGTTTCACCGTGTTAGCCAGGATGGTCTCGATCTCCTGACCTCGTGATCCGCCCATCTCGGCCTCCCAAAGTGCTGGGATTACAGGCTTGAGCCACCGCGCCCGGCCTCTTTTTTCTTCGCCCGGCCTCTTTTTTCTTTTTTTTTTTTGAGATGGAGTCTTGCTCTGTTGCCCAGGCTGGAGTGCAGAGGTGCAATCGGCTCACTGCAACCTCCGCCTCCTGGGTTCAAGCAATTCTCCTGCCTCAGTCTCCTGAGTATCTGGGATTACAGCTGCCTGCCACCACACCTGTCTAATTTTTGTATTTTTAGTAGAGATGGGTTTTTGCCATGTTGGCCAGGCTGGTCTCGAACTCCTGACCTCAGGTGATCCGCCTGCCTCAGCCTCCCAAAGTGCTGGGATTACAGGCATGACCCACTGCTCCTGGCCTGTACTGTTTCTACAAGTTTTACAGTTTCACTTTTTTTTTTTTTGAGACAGTCTCAGTCTGTCGCCCAGGCTGGAGGGCAGTGGCGCAATCTTGGCTCACTGCATAGGTTCCACATTTAAGTAAAATCATACAGTATTTTTCTTTTTGCCTCTCACTTGTTTCACTCAGCATAATGTCTACTAGTTTCATCCATGTTGCCACAAACAGTAGGACTTCCTTCTTTAAGGCTGAATAATATTCCATTATATATATATTTGTATAATATATACATTATATACATATATGTATATACGTAACACACACATATGCCTTATCCATTTACACACCTTCTTTATTCATTCATCCCTTGATGGGCATTTGGGTTGTTTCTATATCCTGATTATTATGATATTGTGAATAATGCTGAAATGAACGCGGGACTGCAACTATCTCTTTGAGATATTGATTTCATTTTCTTTGACTATAGATACCCAGAAGTAGGATTGCTGGGTTATAAGGTAGTTCTATTTTTAATTATTTAAGGACTCTCCATATTGTTTTTTCATAAAGGCTGTACCAATTTATATTCCCACTAACAGTGTAAAAGAGTTCCCTTTATTTCACATTCTTGCAAACACTTGCTATCTTTCATCTTTCTGATCCATTCTAACAAGTATTAGGTGATAGCTCATTGTGGTTTTGGCTTGCATTTCCCTGATGATTAATGAAATTGAGCAACTGTTTCATATACCCTTTGGACATTTGTATGTTTTTTGAGTTTTCAGGTCCTTTGCCCATTTCAAAATCAGGGTTTTTTGTTTGTTTGTTTGTTTGTTTCTATTGAGTTGCATAAATTCCTTATATATTTTGGGTATTAATTACTTATTGGACATTTGGCTTGCAGATATTTTCTCCCATTTCGTTGGTTGCCTTTTCATTCTGTTGGTTGTTTTCTTTGCTATGCAGAAGCTTTTTGGTTTCATGCAATCTCATTTTTCTATTTCTGTTTTTGTTATCTGCTTTTGATGTCATATCCAAAAAATCATTCCCCAGTCCAATGCCAGGAAGCTTTTCCTCTATGTTCTCTTCTAGTGGTTTTATGGTTTGAGGTCTTACATTCAAAATGTTGACTTGGTTTTTGTATATGGTGTGAAATAAGGGTCCAATTTCACTCTTCTGCATGTGAACATCCAGTTTTCCCAAAGCCACTTCTTGAGAGACTGTCCTTTCCTCATTCTGTGTTCTTGGCACCTCATCAAAGATCAATTGACCATAGATGCATGTCTATTCTGTTCCATTGGTCTATATGTCTATTTATATTCCAGTACCATACTGTTTTGATTATTGTTGCTTTGTAATGTATTTTGAAATCAGGGAGTGTGGTGCCTCCAGTGTTGTTCTTCTTTCTCATGATTGTTTTGGCTATTCAGGATCTTTTGTGGTTCCATGTGAATTTTAGAATTTTTTCTACTTATGTAAAGAATGTCATTGGTATTTTCATAGGGATTGCATTAAATCTGTAGATCACTTTGGATAGTGTGAACATTTTAACAGTATTAATTTTTCTAATCCATGAACACAGAATGTTTTTCCATTTAACTGTGTCACAAATGTTTTATAATTTTCATTTTACAAGTCTTTTACCTTTTTAAGTTTATTCCTCAGCATTTTATTGTTTCTGTTATTATTATTTTGAATTGAATAAATCCTTCCTTTCTCTCTTTCTTTCTTCTTCTCTTTCTCTCTCTCTTTTTTTTTTCCAAAAGGGTCTGATTCTGTCACCCAGGCTGGAGTGCAGTGGCATGATCTCAGCTCATTACAACCTCCACCTCCTGGGCTCAGGCCATCCTTCCACCTCATCCTCCTGAGTAGCTGGAACTATAGGTGCATGCCACCATGCCCAGCTAATATTTGTATTTTAGATACAGACAAGGTTTTACTATGTTGCCCAGGCTGGTCTTGAACTCCTGGGCTCAAGCAATCTTCCCACCTTGGCCTCCCAAAGTGCTAGAATTATAGGTGTGCGCCACCATGCCCAGCCTGAATTTTTTTTGTTTTCTTTTCTTTTCTTTCTTTCTTTCTTTTTTTTTTTTTTGAGATGGAGTCTCGCTCTGTCGCCCAGGCTGGAATGCAATGGCACGATCTCGGCTCACTGCAAGCTCCGCCTCCTGGGGTCAAGCAATTCTCTGCCTCAGCCTCCTGAGTAGCAGGGATTACAGGCACGTGCCACCACGCCCGGCTAATTTTTGTATTTTTAGTAGAGACGGAGTTTCACCAACTTGGCCAGGCTGGTGTTGAACTCCTGACCTCGTGATCCACCCGCCTCGGCCTCCCAAAGTGCTGGGATTACAGGCGTGAGCCACCGCGCCCAGCCTTTTTTTTTTTTTTTTTGAGATGGAGTTTTGCTCTTGTTGCCCAGGCTGGAGTGCAGTGGCATGATCTTGGCTCACCACAACCTCCGCCTCCCGGGTTCAAGCGATTCTCCTGCCTCACCCTCCCTAGTAACTGGGATTACAGGCATGTGTCACCATGCCCAGCTAATTTTGTATTTTTAGTAGAGACAGGGTTTCTCCATGTTGGTCAGGCTGGGCTCGAACTCCTGATCTCAGGGGATCCGCCCTCCTCAGCCTCCCAAAGTGCTGGGATTACAGGCATGAGCCACTGTGCCCGGCCCTGAATTGTTTTCTTGATTTCCTTTTTGGATAGTTTACTGTATATAGAAACATGATAGATTTTGGGATGCTGATTTTGTACCCTACAACTTTACTGAATTTATTAGTTCTAACAGTTATTATTGTTGTTGGGTCTTTAGGGTTTTTTTTTTTTTTAATTTATAGGATTATGTCATTTGAAAATAGAGATAATTTTACTTCTTTCTTTCTGATTTGGATGTCTTTTATTTCTTTTTCTTGTCTAACTTCTCTGGCTGCAACTTCTTGGGCATCCTTTCCTTGCACTGGATCTTTGTATGGAAAACCTTTCAGTTTTTTTCCCCCATTGATTACAATGTTAACTGTGGACTTTTCATATATCATCTTTATTGTGTTGAGGTAAATTCCTTCTATACTTATTTTGTTGAGAGTTTTAATTCTGAATAGACGCTGAACGTATCAAATGCTTTTTCTGTGGCTATTGAGATGGTCATATTGTGTGGTTTTTTTCCTTTCATGTTGTTAAAGTATTGTATCACACTGATTGATTAGCAAATGTTGAACTATCCTTACATCTCAGAAATAAATCCCACTTGGTCATGTTGTATGATCCTTTTAATGTACTCTTGAATTCAGAATGCTAATACTTTATTGAGGATTTTTGCACCTATGTTCACCAGGGATATTGGCCTATAGGTTTCTTTTCTGGTAATACCTTTATCTGGTTTTGGCATCAGGGTCATGCTGGCCTCACTGAATGAGTTTGAAAACGTTTGAATTTGAAAATGTTGAAAAGGTTATGAGTTTGAAAATGTTTCTTTGTCTGGTTTTTGGAAGAGTTTAAGATGGACTAAGTCTTTGAATGTTTTGAAGAATTCACCCATGAAGCCAGCTGGTTCTGGTCATTTTTTATTGGGAGATTTTATTATTATTATTACTGATTGAATCTCCTTATTTGTTATTGGTCTGTTTAGGCTTTCTATTTCTTCTTGATTCAGTTTTGGCAAATTGTGTATTTCTAGAAATGTGTCCATTTCTTCTAGATTATCCAGTTTTTTGGCATAAAATTACTCAAATTAGTTCCTTATGATCCTTTTTATTTCTGAAGCATCCATTGTAATGTGTCTTTTTTTGTTTTGAGACGGAGTTTTGCAGTTGTTGCCCAGGCTGGAGCGCAATGACGCGATCTACGGCTCACCACAACTTCCGCCTCCCGGGTTCAAGCCATTCTCCTGCCTCAGCCTCCCAAGTAGCTGGGACTACAGGCATGTGCCACCACAGCTGGCTAATTTTGTATTTTTAGTAGAGATGGGGTTTCTCCATGTTGCTCAGGGTGGTCTCAAACTCCCAACCTCAGATGATCCGCCCGCCTCGGTCTCCCAAAGTGTTGGGATTACAGGCTTGAGCCACCGCACCCGGCAATGTGTCCTTTTTTCATTTTTGATTTTATTTATTTGAATCTTCCCTTTGTTTCTCTTAATCTAGCTAAAGGTTTGTCCATTTTGTTTGTCTTTTCAAACAACCCACTCTGTTTAATTGTTTCTTTTTTTTATTTTCTGTGATTTATTTCTTCTTTTTCTTATTTTCTTCCTTCTTAAAACTTTGGGCTTAGCTTATTGTTCTCTTTCTAGTTCTTTGAGTTGAAAAGTTAGGTTGTGTATTTGACATTGGTATTCTTTTTTTAATGAGGGTATTTATTACTATAAACTTCTGCCTCAGTACTTACTGCCTTTGCTGTGTCCCATAGGTTTTGGTACATTGTATTTTCATTCTCATTTGTCTCAAGATACTTTTTAAATTCTCTTTTGATTTCCTCTTTGACCCAATGCTTGCTCAAGAGTGTGTTGTTTCATTTCCACATATTTGCGAATTTTCCAGCTTTTTGGCTGTTATTCATTTCTAGTTTATTCCACTGCGGTCTGAAAAGATACTTGGAATGATTTGTCTTCTTATATTTGTTAAGGCTTGTTTTGTGACTGGGCTTCTTTAAGATGATTATTTTGAATTAATCATTAGACAGTTTGTAGAACGCCATTTCCTTGAGTTCAGATACTACAAAATTATTGTGTTCCTTTAGTGGTGTCATGTTTCCTTGATTTATTATATTTCTTACAGCCTTGTATTGATGTCTACACATTTGAGGAAGCACTCAACTCTTCCAGAATTTATGAACTAGTTTTCATGGGAAAAGAGCTTTACCTACAGGTGTGTGTCAGGGTGCCAGCTCGGTTGGTGCAGTGATTTCATCTCAAGGAAGTGTGCAATTGTGTAGTTTCCATGTAGCTCCCTCACCTGAGGCCGGTTTTGGCAGATTGTGGGGGTTCTTAGTGACCAAGACTGTGGGTATCTGAGAAAGTCCCGAGAGTTCTTAGGGTCCTCAGAGGTGAAAGTTACTGAGGTCCTCCTGTTCTCTTTTTCTCCAATGAGGAGCAATTATGGCTCCAGGACCCAAGGCACAGGTGTGCCTGCTGTGGTGGTAGCTTCAATGTTTGAGGTTCAGTCATTCCCACTGAGGCAGTAGTGTCTGTTTCTGCAGCGTGGATGCTCATGAGTGGCTGTGGGTTGGGGTCTGAAGCACAGGTATGTGTGGAGCAACCATAACTCTGGAGTCCGGGCATGCATGTGGTTGCAGGCAGGAGGAAGAAAGGTGAAAGCTCCAGCTCATGGTGGCCCAGAGGTGGCTCCTTCTGTAGGGAGGCACAATGATATCTCCTTTTCTGCAGAATCCATAGCTGCAATGGCTGTTGAGGTCTTCAGTGTCAAAGGTTGTTGGAGTCCTCTGACGAGCAGGTCACCGGAGACTGCTGTGGCACCTTCCACGTAGTTGATACTGACAGGCCTGCCCTTCCATAATCTTTTCTTTTCTTTTCTTTTCTTTTTTTTTTTTTTGAGATGGAGTCTAGCTCTGTTGCCCAGGCTGGAGTGCAGTGGCGCAATCTCGGCTCACTGCAACCTCTGCCTCCCGGGTTCAAGTGATTCTCTTGCCTCAGCCTCCCAGTAGCTGGGATTATAGACACACACCACCATGCCCAACTAATTTTTGTATTTTTAGTAGAGATGGGGTTTCACTGTGTTGGTCAGGCTGGTCTCTAACTCCTGACCTCGTGATCTGCCCTCTTCGGCCTCCCAAAGTGCTGGGATTACAAGCATGAGCCACTGTGCCCGGCCTGCCCTTCTATTTTCCTAGCCATCTCCAGATGTCTCAGCTATGCCAGTCTCTCCAGTGATCTGGGTGGGGTGAAAATAAAGCAGATTCTTCAGGCAGCGCACCCAGAGTTTCAGGAAGCTGATGGCCTACTCTGCTCTTTTTCCCTGTGAGGGGAACTTATGGACTGGTGATTTTTCTCTCAGCACTGAGCTGTGCCAGCCTAGGAGATGGAATAATGCAAACAACATGAAACTGTTCTTCCTACCCTTTCTGTACAATTTAGTTTCTCTTCTTTTTGTTTTTCTTCACTGCGTTGCTGCAACTTCTTGATTATTTCTTCTTCTTTTTTTTTTTTTTTTTTTGAAATGGAGTCTCGCTCTGTCCCCCAGGCTGGAGTGCAATGGCAGGATCTCGGTTCACTGCAACCTCTGCCTCCCGGGTTCAAGTGATTCTTCCGCCTCAGCCTCCTGAGTAACTGGGATTACAGGTGCCCGCCACCATGCCCAGCTAATTTTTGTATTTTTTGTATTTTTTTGTAGAGACAGGGTTTCGCCATGTTGGCCAGGCTGGCCTTGATCTCCTGACCTGGTGACCCGCCTGCCTCAGCCTCCCAAAGTGCTGGGATTACAGGCGTGAGCCACCACACCCGGCCTGCTGCAACTTCTTAACTGGACTCCTGAGCACTCTCAGAGCATTTTTTTTGTTCATGGATATCTGTCTAATTATTGTTTTATGTAGGGGGACAAAGGCTGGAATCTCCTAGGCTGCCATCTTGCTGATGTCACTACAATCTTCCTGAAATCTTAACAAAGGTTGTGAAAGCCACACTTTGATTTCATCTTTACCCTCAGGGCATTATTTCTTTCTTGAAAACCTTTTAAAAGATGAAGGGCTGTTTTCACTCTCTAGTCCTGGCTCCTCTGTGTTTCCTCTAAATTGTGCTTTACACAATTAGCACAATTTAGCTAATTCCCTGTTTTCTGTTTCTTGTTATGCACAACTTGATAATTGATGTTTTCACCATTCTGCCTTGAATGAAACCCCCTTCACCATATCTGACATTTTTTTAGGTGCTTTTTCTATCTTTCATCTTAGTGCAGGGGATACTATTGCCAATTGTTGAGCTGCTGCCTAACACGGGTCAGCATTTTTCCTGTTTCTATCTAGCAGTTTTCTCACTGCTTCATAGTTTCCATTGACCATTTGCTTGTCACTTCTTTCAGCTTGACTAGCAGTTTCTTTTTGACATTTCCAGCCTTAGCCCACAGTCTCAAAGCCAATGCCACATATTTTGGGTTTTCACTATGACAGCATAACACTTCGGGTACCAACTTATGTATCAGCCATTCATTGCTCCTTAACAAACACCCCAAACTACTGCGGCCTCCACCAAGGCCTCCACCAACAACTATTTTATTTAGCATACAATTCTGTAGATCAGCTTTTTTCTTTATTCTTTTCTTTTTATTTTCTTTTTTTTTTTTTTTGAGATAGAGTCTTGCTCTATCACCCAGGCTGAAGTGTAGGGGTATGGTCTTGGCTTACTGCAATCTCCACCTCCTGGGATCAAGCAAAGATCAGCAATTTTAGCTGAGTGGTCTCTTTGGTCCGGGCAGAGTTCAGCTGTTCTTAGTTGGGCTTACTCATATTTGGGTCTTAGCTGATGCCTCAGATGGCTTGGCTATCAGGGATATCTGGAGGCTTTGTTAACCTAATCCCTCATTTTTCAGCAGGCTAGCCTAAGCTTACTGCTATGGCAGTGGAAGCATTACCAGCAGCACAAACGTAATTCTCAATGCACAAACGTTCACATCTTTGTTTCCATCACGTGTGCTATTGTCGCACTAGCCAAGGGAAGTCACGTGGCCCAAAGAAGTGAATACAGGGAGGGAAATTATAGTGGCTATGTCTAAATAATCTACCATAAAACACATTATTTGCTTCTATTGATACATAATCTGTAGGGTAATCCTTTGAAATCATGTGACTATCCTGATTCTCAACTTTTTTTTTTTTAACAAGGAATCTCACTCTTTCTTGCCCATACTGAAGTGCAGTGGCTTGATCTTGGCTCACTGCAACCTCCGCCTCCAGGGTTCAAGCGATTCTCCTGCCTCAGTCTTCTGAGTAGCTGAGATTACAGGCATGTGCCACCACGCCTGGCTAATTTTTGTATTTTTAGTAGAGACGAGGTTTTACCATGTTGGTCAGGTTGGTCTCAAACTGCTGACTTCATGATCTGCCCACCTCGGCCTCCCAAAGTGCTGGGATTACAGGCATGAGCCACTGCGCCTGGCCTGTTTTTCAACTTTTTATCTGATGATTTTAGCATCCATTAATAATCCTTGACTGGCCAGGCACAGTGGCTCACGCCTGTAATCCCAGCACTTTGGGAGGTCAAGGCGGGTGGATTACTTGGGGTCAGGAGTTCGAGACTAGCCTGTCCAACATGGCAAAACCCCATCTCTACTAAAAATACAAAAATTAGCTGGGTGTGGTGGCATGCACCTGTAATCCCAGCTACTCGGGAGGCTGAGGCACGAGAAATGCTTGAACCAAGAGCGGAGGTTGCAGTGAGCTGAAACCGGGTCACTGCTCTCCAGCCTAGGTGACAAAGTAAAACTGTGTCTCAAAAAAAAAAAAAAAGAAAAAGAAAAAAATCCTTGACTATATTGATTATTACATTTGGAGTTCCAAAGTGGTGACTTTGTATTTTATTCCTTCTCTATTTATTAGCTGGAAATCAGTAAAGAAAAATTCTTTGCCTGGCCAACATGATGAAACCCCATCTCTACTAAAAATACAAAAATAATTAGCTGGGCGTGGTGGCACGTGCCTGTAATCCCAGCTACTCAGGAGGCTGAGGCAGAAGAATTGCTTGAACCCGGGAAGCAGAGGTTGCAGTGAGCTGAGATGACGCCACTGCACTCCAGCCTGGGCAACAAAGAGCGAAACTCCATTGAAAGAAAGAAAGAAAGAAAGAAAGAAAGAAAGAAAGAAAGAAAGAAAGAAAGAGAGAGAGAGAGAGAGAGAGAGGGAGGGAGGGAGGGAGGGAGGGAGGGAGGGAAGGAAGGAAAGAAAAAAGAAGGAAGGAAGGGAAGGAAGGAAGGAAGGAAGGAGAAAGAAAGAAAGAAAGAAAGAAAGAAAGAAAAAGAAAGAAAGAAAGAGAAAGAAAAGAAAGAAAGAAAGATTACTTCTTTTCCTCTCTTTTCTATATCTCTCTTTGTGATTATCACTATGTACTCAGGTATTTTTAGTATTTTAGTTCAGTGGATTATAATTGATAAACTTTCTTTTATTTTTCCCTTTTGTAGCTGTTACCCAAATTATCTCAAATTTTGCAAGTGAGATCTCCTTCAAACTGAATTCTATGTCCTTTTGACATGAGCTCATTAGCTTTTGAGCTCTTCCTTCTTTTTGGAAGAAGATGTTGATATTTCATGTTTAACTCGGACTTTCCATGCCTTGGGCTCTGGGATCAGCCAAAGGATTTCTAATTTCTCTAAGGATCCTTAATTCTTTTAAAGGGACAATGGATTTTAGAAACCAAGAACTGTGCATCAGATATATTAAGTTTTCTGGAGTGTTGTTTTTAGACTTTTCCTGTGTCTGCTGCTAGAAAATACACACACACACACACACACACATACACACACAGACACACAATCATGAATTTATACCGATATCTCCAATTTAAAGCTGACACATAGGATTCTCCTTCACTTCCCCCTACCCCCACCTATCTGTTCCCCTCCCCCAGACACGGTCTCACTCTGTCACCCAGGCTGGAGTGCAGTGGCACAATCACAGCTCACTGCAGCCTTGACCTCCCGAGCTCAAGTGACCTCCCACTTCAGCCTCCTAAGTAGCTGGGACTGCAGGTGTGTGCCACCATGCCTGGCTAAGTTTTGGTACTTTTTGTAGAGATGGAGTTTCACCATGTTGGCCAGGCCGGTCTCAAACTCCTGGAGTCAAGTGATCTGCCTGCCTCGGTCTCCGAAAATGCTGGGATTACAAGTATGAGCCACCACGCCTGGCCACTTTTCCCCATTTTATATTCACATACATGAAGAAATTTAGCTTGTGACAAAGATAGTACTTCAAGTCAGTGAGGAAAATATGGTTCATTCAACACACTACTTGGGACATTTGGCTATCAATTTAAACACAAACAATATTCAGTTAAACTAAACAAATTTCAAACTGGCTATAAGAGCTGGGAAAACAAGTACAAAAGTGTTAAATATTAGAAAAAATATTGGGAAAAAAGTTTATAATCCTTGCGATGGAAAGCCGTTCCTTAAAAAGACCCCTGAAGTCATAAAGGAAAGGCTGACTGACCAGGCAATGAGCGACCCTGCACAACATCCTTGTTCACAAGCGCAAGAGCTGGGATTGCTGGGTCACACTCTGATACGGTTTTGCTGTGTCCCCACTCAAATCTCTTCTTGAATTCCCACATATTATGGGAGGAACTCAGTGGGAGGTAACTGAATCATGGGGACAAGTCTTTCCCATGCTGTTATCGTGTTCGTGAATAGGTCTCATGAGATCTGATGGTTTTTAAAAAAGGAGTTCCCCCGCACAAGCTCTCTCTTTGCCTGCCGCCATCCATCGAAGAGGAGACTTGCTCCTCCTTGCCTTCCACCCTGATTGTGAGGCTTCCCCAGCCACGTGGAACTGTGAGTCCATTAAACCTCTTTCTTTTGTAAATTGCCCAGTCCCGGCTATGTCTTTATCAGCAGTATGAAAACGGATTAATACACACTCCTTGTGAATTTGCAGTTTCGAGAGATAGTGTCACATCATATTCCAAATAAGCGGACGGGCACAGTGGCTCCTGCCTGTAACCCCAGCACTTCAGGAAGCTAAGGAGGGTGGAGACCAGCCTGACCAACGCCGAGAAACCCCGTCTCTTCTAAAAATAGAAAACATTAACTGGGCGCGGTGGCTCGTGCCTGTAATCCCAGCTACTCAGGAGGCTGAGGCAGGAGAATCGCTTGAACCCGGAGGGCAGAGGTTACAGTGAGCCACTTCACTGCAGTCTGGGTAAAAGACGGAAACTCCGTCTCAAAAACAAAAATCGAATAGGAACTGCATGTTCATATTTTAACAATAACAATAGCAGATAACTAGCTGTCTCTCTGAAGGTGTTGAAGGAAAGTCAGAGCCCAAAAGTCAGATTCCAGACCTCCACTTTCTTTCTTTCTTTCTATTTTGTACTTTTTTTAAAGACAGAGTCTCCGCCGGGCGCGGTGGCTCAAGCCTGTAGTCCCAGCACTTCGGGAGGCCGAGGCGGGCGGATTCCGATGTCAGGAGATCGAGACCATCCTGGCTAACGCGGTGAAACCCCGTTTCTACTAAAAATCCAAAAAAAAAAATTAGCCGGGCGTGGTGGCGGGCTCCTGTAGTCCCAGCTACTTCGGAGGCTGAGGCAGGAGAATGGCGGGAACCCGGGAGGCGGAGCTTGCAGTGAGCGGAGATCGTGCCACTGCACTCCAGCCTGGGCGACAGAGCGAGACTCGTCTCAACAACAACAACAACAACAACAAAGAGTCTCACTCTGTCACCCAGGCTGGAGGTTAGTGATGCGATCTCCCACTTCAGCCTCCCCAGTGGCTGGGACTCCAGGCACGTGCCACCACAACCGGCTAATTTTTGTATTTTTTTAGTAGAGACAGGGTTTCGCCATGATGGCTAGGCTGGTTTCGAACTCTTGACAGTTAATCCACCTACCTCGGCCTCCCAAAGTGCTGTGATTACAGGCGTGAGCCACAGCACCCAGCCCCTGATATTTTAACAATAGTAACTGTCTCTTTGACAGTCTTAAAGGAAGGTCAGAGCCCAGAGGTCAGATTTCAGACCTCCACTTTAAAATGCTACAGAGCCAGGTCCACACACAAACTCGCAGGAGGAGGAGCAGCATGCAGCAGGATTAGTTATCTGTCCTCGGGGATCTTTGAGGTCTCACACCTGCTCCAGGGCTCCTGCTGAGGCCTTGGCCTCTAAGAGTTTGATTATTATTTACTGAGTCGGCTCAGCATCCCTGGGAAGGCAAAGGCCTTGGGTCCATCATGGACACATCTAGGGGCTGAAAGGTCTCCCAATGGACAACACAGAGGAAGGACTAGACATGCTGAACATGTTTCAGAGAATTAGTGATAAAATCCTCCCTCTGATTCTGCCAGGTCAGCCCTGAGTTGAGGTAGTGTGATGGGGCCTTGGAAACGCATGTCAACATATGTCTCTGGCTCCGGATTCCAAGGGACGTAGGGTGGTTCCCCAAAAGATTAAACATTGAATTACCATTTGGTCCAGCAATTCCTCTTCTGGGTATATACATGCAAGAATTTAAAAGCAAGGACCTGAACAGTCATTTGTTTTTGTTTTTCTTTTTGTTTTTTTTTTGAAACGGAGTCTCTCTCTGTCACCCAGGCTGGAATGCATGACACGATCTTGGCTCACTGCAACCTCTTCAAGCAATTCTCCTGCCTCAACCTCCCAAGCAGCTGGGATTACAGGCATGTGCCACCACGCCTGGCTAATTTTTGTATTTTTAGTAGAGACAAGGTTTTGCCATGTTGCTCAGGTTAGTCTTGAACTCCTGACCTCGCAATTTTTCTGACTTGACCTCCCAAAGAGCTGGGATTACAGGTGTGAGCCACCATGCCTGGTCCTGAACAGCCATTTGTACACCAATATTCATAGCAGCATTATTCAGAGTAGTCAGCCCATGAAAGCAACACAAATATTCATCAACAAATGAGTAGATAAAATGTGGTATATACATACAATGGAACATTAGCCTTAAAAAGCGATAAAATTCTGACCCATGCTGTAACACAGATGAACCTTGAGGACATTATAATAAGTGAAACAAGCCACAAGAAATAACAATACAAAATAACAAACAGAATAACACACCAAAAAATCAAATACTGTATGATTCCTCTTATATGATGCTGTTGAGTGAATTGTGTCTACTCAGAATTCATATGTTAACGCTCCAACCCCCAATGTGACTATATTTGGAGATAGGACTTTTATGGAGATAATGAAGGTTGAACCGGCCACCACGCCCAGTTAATGTTTTGTATTTTTAGTAGAGACAGGGTTTCTCCGTGTTAGTCAGGCTGGTCTCAAACACCTGACCTCAGGTGATCTACTCGCCTTGGCTTTCTGAAGTGCTGGGAAAGTCATCAGGGTGTGGCTCTGATCCAACAGGATTTGTGTCCTTATAAGAACAGACACAGAGGCTGGGCATGGTGGCTCAACATGTAATCCCAACACTTTGGGTGGCCAAGTCAGGCGGATTGCTTGAGGTCAGGAGTTCAACACCAGTCTGGCCAACATGGTGAAACCCCATCTCAACTAAAAATACAAAAATTAGCCGGGCATAGTGGTGGGCACCTGTAATCCCAGCTACTCAGGAAGCTGAGGCAGGAGAATCTCTTGAACTTGAGAGGCAGAGGTCGCAGTGAGTGGACATCGCGCCACTGCACTCCAGCCTAGGCAACAAAGTGAGACTCCATCTTCAAAAAAAAAAAAAACAAAAACAACTTTCATTTCCAAAAAAAAAGACACAGAGACCTCTGTTTCTCCCTGTCACCTGAGAATGCAGTGAGAAGGCCACAGCCTACAGCTAGAAGGAGAGCCCTCACCAAAACTAACTATACTGGCACTTTGATCTCAGGCTTTTGGCCTCCAGAACTTCAGCCTGACTGTTAAGTTACCCAGTTTATGATATTTTGCTGTGGCAGCCCAAGCTGACTAAGACATGCGAGGGACTAGAGTAGCCAAATTCATAGAGACAGAAAGTAGAACAGTGGTTACCAGGGGCTAGGAGGCAAGGGGACTAGGAAGTTACTGTTTACTTACAGTTTCCGTTTAAGATGACAAAAAATTCTGAAGGTGGATGGTGGTGATGGTTACACAACAATGTGAATGTATTGAATGCCATTGAACTGCACATTGAAAGATGATTAAAATGGTACATTTTACGTTATCTATATCTTACAATTTTAAAAATTAAAAAAAAGAAAAAAGCAAAAAAAAAAAAAAAAAAAAAGAGTCTAAGGGACATTTTATGGCCTCTCTGGAACACTGGTTCTGTATGGCCAGCCTGGGTCAAGCTTCCACCTTTCCCGTCATCTTGCCACAGGCACACTGAAGATGTTCTGCTAGTGGCTTTGGGATACACACAGTTCAGCAGATAACACACAGGAGAACATTTTAATTTCTGTCTAAATGAGCTCTAGAGCTCTGCTGTCACTGAATTTAACAGTCTTTTTCCCAAGAGTAAAAAAAATTTGGGAAGGAAAAATGCATGCAGCTGGAGCCTGAATGAGCAGTTTTGTCTCCCAAGACCGGAAAACACCTGTTCCCAGCAGACTTTCTATTGAATTTTATATGGCTTTCAAAAATAGCGCACTTCTTAGCTGACTGGCAAGATTTAGTTATGTTTGGTTGTCTTCCACAATTTTATCTAAGCTCTAGCAATCACACAACATTTTATTTATTTTTTTAGCAGGGAAACGGGTATACAAAATTACTGTCATAGCTTCCCTAGATCAACTTGTAGTTTTGATAAATCCGGAAGCTTGTAACAGCAAAGCACATGTTGTTAGAAAGCACTGGAATCAAGATACACAACCAGAAGGGGCTTGAGGCAACAGAACCCTGCGACTCTGGGCAGGGGCTCTTGGGCCAGCAGTGTTAGTAGATTCTCAGAGCTTGCTAAAAATGCGGAATTTTCATCTGTACCCCGGACTCACTGAATCAAAACCTGCATTTTCACAAAATCTCCAGGAATATTCACTAAAGTTTGAGAAGCTCTGAGAGTGACCTTCAGAACTTCCTCAGTGGAATTGCCTGAACACTGATTAAAAATGCATATTCCTGCGTCCTGCCCAACACCTGTGAAAATTACCCCATTATGATTCTTAGGCAAACGAGCTTCAGAACTATCGCAGTAGGTGCCTTTTAGGAAGGAAAGCTACTCTGGCGGGGTGCAGTGGCTCATACCTGTAATCCCAGCACTTTGGGAGGCCAAGAGGAGAGACCAAGACTTGCCTGGGTAATGTAGCGAGACTACCGTGTCTAGATATATATTAAAAAATTAGCTGGGCACAGTGGCACATGCCTATAGTCCTAGTTATTAAGAAGAATCGCTTATGCCTGGGAGTTCGAGGCTGCAATGACCTATATGATTGAGCCACTACACTCCAGCCCAGGTGACAGTCACCCGGCAGTATCCTGTCTCAAAAAAAAAAAAAAAAAGGCCAGACACAGTGGCTTACACTGTAATCCCAGCACTTTGGGAGGCCAAGGCTGGTGGGTTACCTAAGCTCAGGAGTTCGAGACCAGCCTGGCCAACATGGCCAAACCCTGTCTCTACTAAAAATAAAAAAATAAAAATTTAAATTTAAAAATTAGCCAGGTGTGGTGGTGCATGCCTGTAATCCCAGCTACTTGGGAGGCTGAAGCAGGAGAATAGCTTGAACCTGGAAGGTGAAGGCTGCAGTGAGCCCAGATGGCACCACGATCACACCACTGCACTCCAGCCTGGGTGACAGAGCAAGACTCCAGAAAAAAAAAAAGAAAGAAGGGAGGAAGGAAGGAAAGAAAGAAGGAAAGAAAGACCCTTTGTGCTAGTGGAATTTGAAGGGCCCTTTGCTCTCCACTCCCAGTTTTGTCGCAGGAAAGGGGTCCGGATCCAGACCCCAAGAGAAGGTTCTGGGATCTCGTGCAATAAATAATTCCGGGCGAGTCCGTAAAGTGAAAGCAAGTTTATTAAGAAAGTAAAGGAATAAAAGAATGACTACTCCATAGACAGAGCAGCCCCAAGGGCTGCTGGTTGCCCATTTTTATGGTTATTTCTTGACTAAATGCTACACAAGGGGTGGATTATTCATGCCTCCCCTTTTTAGACCTTATTGGGTAACTTCCTGATGTTGCCATGGCATCTGTAAACTGTCATCGCGCTGGTGGGAGCGTAGCAGTGAGGACGACCAGAGGTCTCTCTCATCGCTATCTTGACTTCGGTGGGTTTTGACTGGCTTCTTTAGTGTAACCTGTTTTATCAGCAAGGTCTTTATGACCTGTATCTTGTGCTGACCTCCTATCTCATCCTGTGACTTAGAATGCCTTAACCACCTGGGAATGCAGCCCAGTAGGTTTCAGCCTCATTTTACCCAGCCCCTACCCCAGATGGAGTTGCTCTGGTTCAAATGCCTCTGACAGTTTGAATGGATTTTCAGGATGTTTCTATCATTCTAATTTCATTCTCTCAATCTCCATTTCTTCCCACCCCACCACACGCCAATACAATGGGGTTGAGATAAGAAAGGAAGCCAGGGAAAGACAACCTTTGCATGACATTTTCTGAAGGATAAACTCTAAAAGGATGCAAAGCTCAGCCTTCTCACCAGGCTTACCCTGGAGTAGCCTCCGGATGTGTCATCAGGACTGGGTGTGGCTGAAACCACTTTCCTCCTCCCCGGCAGTAGTGTTAATTAATGACCTGGCAGCTTCTCCCTCAAAGGCTTACCTTTGAAAAACCAGACCTGTGTGTGGTGAGACCCAAGGGCCTGGGAAGATTCCTCCCCAGCTCACAGTCATGTCTGAGATTTCACCACCTGACCTCTGCTTCTCCACGGCTGGGAGCACCGATCTGCCATCTGTGAGCTGTTCCAGCAAACACTGCAAAGAGCATTTGTTGATTTAGGTCTTTCTGCCCAGGCATCTAGTTGAGAGGATAATCTTATTGGCTGGAGGTAAAGGCCAGGGGTCTGGGAAAAGAGAAGCATGCAGTATTTGGGGTACAGGAGGGGGAACGGACACCGAGAGGTGTCACCCACTTCTTGCGGGCTGAAGACCAACATTGGCCAGCTGAGATGAAAGCATATATGGGGAGCTATGCTCCCTACCCCACCGCCCTGGCGACCCGTGGGGCCTGGATAAAGGTAACCAGAAATTAACTGCCAGAGCTGTAGGAGACAGTGTGAACTGGATGTCTGTCCTGCCCCTTTACCCTGCAGGGGAGGAGGCTGAGTTCCTGCGAGGCCTTGGCAACCTGCAGGACTGCAGTGTGGCATGGTGTGGGACCAGACTGTGGCTCTGGAGGGCAGCGCAGCCTCTCTCCAACGCATCTCTCTGCCTTCAGGCAGGAAGCCAGAAAACAGGGTTTGTAAGAACTGAGTCCCAGGCTTGCATGTGATAATACATTTTATATCTGCACCAGATGGCAGGCAGCTTATTAAAAGAATGGGCGTTAGCGTCAGCTAGACATGGGTTCAAATCTGAGCCACTTATTTGCTCAGGCGATGATTCAATTTTGAGATAGGGTCTCACTCCCTTCACCCAGGCTTGGAGTGCAGTGGTGGAATCATGGCTCACTACAGCCTCCACTTCCCAGGCTCAGGTGATCCTCCAACCTCAGCCTCCTGGGTAGCTGAGATTACAGGTGTGCGCCACCACACCTGGATAATTTTTGTCTTTTTAGTAGAGACGGGGTTTCTCCACATTGGCCAGGCTGGTCTTGAACTCCTAGGCTCAAGTGATCCTCCCACCTCGGCCTCCCAAAGTGGTGGGATTACAGGCATGAGTCACCATGCCTACAGGTGATGATTCTGAGTTTCATTTCCCACATTAATAAAATGAGAATATGAGTACAGTTTTCTTTCTGAAAATTCAGTGAGCATATGAATGAGAATCCAAAAGATCCCTCTGGGTATCTCTTATTAAAGTGTAGATTCTGGATTAGTTATTGGGGGTTGCTGAGAATCTGTATTTCTTTTTTTTTTTTTTCTTTTTTTTTTTTTTGAGCCGAAGTCTCACTCTTGTCCCCAGGCTCTGGAGTACAGTGCTATAATCTCAGGTCACTGCAACCTCTGCCTCCCAGGTTCAAGCGATTCTCCTGCCACAGCCTCCCAAATAGCTGGGATTACAGGCGTCTGCCGCCATGCCCAGCTAATTTTTGTTTTTTTAGTAGAAACGGGGTTTCACCATGTTGATCAGGCTGGTCTCGAACTCTTGACCTCAGGCGATCCATCTGCCTCAGCCTCCCAAAGTGCTGGGATTACAGGCATGAGCCACCGGACCTGGCCGAGAATCTATATTTCTAACAAGTTCCCTTCCCAAGTGGGAAACTTAAATTTTTAAAAAAGATTTGTAAGTTTTAATTCTCAAAAAATTTTGTCCTTGCAAAGAAGCTAGGAAAAAAGTAGTGCAAAGAATTTCCGCAGAGCCTTCACCCAATTTCCCTAAAAGTTAATATTTGAGCTGTCATCACAGGTCAATGATCAAAACAAGGAAACTGGCACTGTAGCAATGCTATTAACTAATCTTCAGACATTTTTTGAATTTCATCAATTTTCCCACTATTATCCTTTTTCCGGACAAGGATCCATGAAGGATCACACAGATTTAATGATCCTGTCTCCTCGGACGCCTTTCATCTGAGTCAGATTATACACAAGACTTTCAGTGAGAGGCAGCTATACCAACAATGATAAACCGTTTGAATTCTTTCTTTCTTTTGAGACAGGGTCTTGCTCTGTTGCCCAGGCTGGAGTGCAGCCATGTGATCATAGCTCACTGCAGCCTCCATCTCCTGGGCTCAAGAGATCCTCTCACCTTAGCCTCCCTAGTGGCTGGAACCACACATGTGTGGGGCTAATTTTTAATTTTTCATAGAGATAGGGGTCCATGTTGCCCAGGCTCCTGCTTGAATTTCTTACATTTGTTTGAATTCAAGTGGTTCTTCAAAAAGTGTTTATAAGATTCACCTAGACAGCTTGTTTCACCTGTTCACTCCCAGAGAAACAGATTCTGTAGGGTTTGCGTGATGTTAGGGGATATGCCTTTTTTTTTTTTTTTTTTTTTTTTTTTAATTTAAGACAGAGTCTCACTCTGTCACCCAGGCTGGAGTGCAGTGGCGCGATCTTGGCTCACTGCAACCTCTACCTCCTGGGCTCAAACAATTCTCCAGCCTCAGCTTCCGGAGTAGCTGGGACTACAGTTGCATGCCACCACACCCGACTAATTTTTTATTTTTAGTAGAGATGGGGTTTCACCATGTTGGCCCGGCTGGTCTCAATCTCCTGACCTCAGGTGATCTGCCTGCCTTGGCCTCCCAAAATGCTGGGATTACAGGTGTGAGCCACCGCGCCTGGCTTTTCTTTTTCTTTTTTTTTCTTTTGACGGAGTCTCACTCTGTTGCCCAGCCTGGAGTGCAGTAGCATGATCTCAGTTCACTGCAACCTCTTCCTCCCAAGTTCAAGTAATTCTCCCACCTCAGCCTCCCTAGCTGGGATTACAGGCACGACGAGCCACCAAGCCCGGCTAATTTTTGTATTTTTAGTAGAAACGGGGTTTCACCATATTGGCCAGGCTGGTCTCGAACTCCTGACCTCAAGTGATCCTCCTGCTTCAGCCTCCCAAAATGCGGGGATTACAGGCGTGAGCCACCGCGCCTGGCCAGGATATGCATTTTTATCAGCGTGTCAAGTGATTCCTATGCGGGTGATTGGAGGACCAGAATTTGAGAAACAGTGTCCAAAAGTGTAAGCATTTGCTGTGTGATCCCTCTCTCCTTACATAAGGAAAAACTACCTATGTTTAAAAACACTTCAAAGCATTCCAATCACATGGTGACATTTCTAGAGATAGCCTGTGTGTAGCCCTGTTCCCAATCTCTATCCCTCTTGATAACACAAGTGGAGGCAAAACGGTATGCTCTGTTTTTGCATTTTGCACTTTCTTTTGTCACCTAACTGGGCCTTTCATTGTCCACGTTTTCTGGGCAGCTATGTGGTTTTGCTCGTTCCCAAAGATTGCCACTAGGGGGCACCAGTGACTTCCCCCATCACTAATCAAGTGGCCAAATTAGCAGGCAATTACCAAATGTTTAGAGAGAAGGTAGAATATTTTATCAGCCAGTTTACCACCTATGGCCTCACAGATCTGGCTCTTTTTGCTTTTGATTACATTACAGTGAATTTCAGTACCACTAACTTTGGGCCATCTCCCTATCTACATTAGAATGAATTCCAGAGCCACTAACTTTGGTCCTTCTATCATTAATATTTAAAGAGGTGTGTTTGCATGGAGATGTGAGGTGCGTAGGCTTGGACCAGGCCCGAGGACATCTGCCGGACAGGGGTTTGGTCCGAGCTGTTTTGGGCAGAAAAGACAGCTATGAAAAATGCAGCAGCCCTGTAGAGGTCCAAACACAGAACTGCAGGCTTGACGCTTCCCCCACCAGGTCTCTGTTATCCTTTTTACTTCCCTCTCCCCAAGCCTCTTGCTCCAAAAGAAGACAGTGAACACTCCCGGTGTGGCGGTTCACACCTGTAATCTAGCACTTGGGGAGGCCAGGGCGTGAGGATCGCCTGAGCCCAAGAGTTTGAGACCAGTCCTGGCAACATGGTGAGACCCTGTCTCTACAAAAAATAAAAATAATAAAAATCAGCCAGTCATAATGGTGCACACTTGTAGTCCCATCTACCGGGGAGGCTATGGTGGGAGGATCACTCGAGCCTGGGAGTTCAAGGCTGCAGTGAGCTGTGGTTGTGTCATGCCACTGCACTGCACTCCTGACTGGGTGACAGAGTGAGACCTTCTCTCTCTCTGCCTCTCAAAAAAAAAAAAAAAGACAGTGAACAGAAATAATAACTTTTTTATTTTTTGCGACGGAGTTTCGCTCTTGTTGCCCAGGCTGGAGTGCCATGGTGCAATCTCGGCTCACCGCAACCTCTGCCTCCCGGGTTGAAGCGATTCTCCTGCCTCAGCCTACCAAGTAGCTGAGATTACAGGCATGAACCACCATGCCCAGCTAATTTTGTATTTTTACTAGAGACAGGGTTTCTCGGTTTTGGTCCGGGTGGACTCAAACTCCCGACCTCAGGTGGATCGATCCGCCTGCCTTGGCCTCCCAAAGTGCTGGGATTACAGGCATGAGCCACTGCGCCCAGCCAAAAATTTTTAATTGTGGTAAAATACATATGGCATAAAAGTTACATCTTTTTTATATATATATATATATAAAATAAAAATATATATGTATATGTGTGTGTGTATATACATATTTATTTATTTGGAGACAGGATCTTGCTCTGTCACCAACGCTGGAGTACAGTGGTACGTTGAAATCTGGGACTCAAGTGATCCTCCTGCCCCAGCCTCCTGAGTAGCTGGGACTACAGGCACACTACACCCAGCTAATTTTTAAATTTTCTGTAGACACAGGGTCTTGCTTTCTTGCAAGAGTCTGGTCTCAAAGTCTTAGCTTCAAGCAATCCTCCCGCCTCAGCCTCCCAAAGCACTCGATTACAGACTCTAGCCACTGCGCCCAGCCTTTCTTTATTTTTTTATTATTTATTTATTTATTTATTTATTTTGAGAGGGAGTCTCACTCTGTCGCCCAGGCTGGAGTGCAGTGGTGGGATCTCAGCTCACTGCAAGCTCCGCCTCCCGGGTTCACGCCATTCTCCTGCCTCAGCCTCCTGAGTAGATGGGACTACAGGCGCCCGCCACCTCGCCCGGCTAGTTTTTTGTATTTTTTAGTAGAGACGGGGTTTCACCGTGTTAGCCAGGATGGTCTCGATCTCCTGACCTCATGGTCCGCCCGTCTCGGCCTCCCAAAGTGTTGGGATTACAGGCTTGAGCTACCGCGCTCAGCCCTTTCTTTATTTTTAAGTGTGCAGTTCAGTAGTTCTAAGTATCTTCACATTGTTGTGCAACCAATTTCCAGAGTTCTTTTCCTCTTATAAAACTCCAGGCTGGAGTGCAGTGGCGTTAATCTCGGCTCACCACAACCTCCGCCCCCCCAGGTTCAAGCAATTCTCCCATCTCAGTCTCCGAAGTATCTGGGATACAGGCACCCTACAGGGCCTGCTAATTTTTTGTATTAGTAGAGACGGGGGTTTCACCATATTGGTCAGGCTGGTCTCGAACTCCCGACCTCAGGTGATCTGCCCACTTTGGTCTCCCAAAGTGCTGGGATTACAGGCGTGAGCCACCGTGCCCAGCCTCCTCTTGTAAAACGGAATCTCTATACTTATTAAATAACAATTCCCTGTTTCTGCCTCCCTTAGTCTCTGGCGACCATCTTTCTGCTTTTCATTTCTATGAGTTTGAGTACTTTAGATACCTTATATATGTAGAATCATACCGCATTTGTCTTTGTGTGACTTTTATTTCACTTAGCATAAGGTCCTCAAGGTTCATCCATGTTGTAGCATGGGACAGAATTTCCTTTTTTAAGGCTTAATAATATTCCATTGTATGTATACACCACATTTTCCTTGTTGATGGACACTTTGTTTGTTTCTACATTTTGGTTATTGTGAATAATACTGCTATGAACATAAGTGTACAAATATCTCTTGAAGACTTCGCTTTCAATTATTTGAGATGGATACTTAGAAGTGGAATTCCTAGGTCATATGGTAATTCTACTTTTTTTTTTTTTTTTTTTTGAGACAGAATCAGGCACTGTCGCCCAGGCTGGAGTGCACTGTCGCCCAGGCTGGAGTGCAGTGGTGCGATCTCAGCTCACTGCAAGCTCTGCCTCCCGGGTTCATACCATTCTCCTGCCTCAGCCTCAGGAGTAGCTGGGACTACAGGCACCCACTACGCCCAGCTAATTTTTTGTATTTTTAGTAGAGACGGGGTTTCGCCCTGTTAGCCAGGATGGTCTCGATCTCCTGACCCCGTGATCCACCCGCCTAGGCCTCCCAAAGTGCTGGGATTACAGGCATGAGCCACCGCGCCCAGCCAGTAATTCTATTTTTAAGTTTTTGAGCAACTGCTCTACTGTTTCTTAGAGTGGTTGCATTATTTTACATTCCCACCAACAGTACAGAAGCATTCTGACTTTCCCACATCCTCGCCTACACTTACTGTTTGGCTTTAAAAAAAACAATAGTAGGCCGGGTGTGGTATGATTACAGTTGAATGTAGCCTCAACCTCCTGGGCTCAAGCAATCCTCCTCCCTCAGTCTCCTGGGTAGCTAGGACTACAGGAATGTGCCATTACGCCCAACTTTTTTTTTTTGGTAGAGGTGGTGTGTCAGTACGTTGCCCAGGCTGGTCTTGAAATCCTGGCCTCAAGCAATCCTCCCACCTCGCTCTCCCAAAGTGTTGGGATTACAGGCATGAACCTCCGAGCTGGGCCAGAAGTTTCACATTTTGATGTCATCTAATTTGTGCATTTTTTCTTTTGTTGCCTATGACTTTGGTATCACATCCAATAAATCTCACCAAATCCAAGAAGCTTTTTCTTTATATTTTCTCCTAAAAGTTCTAGAGTTTTCAGTCTTACATTTATTTATTTTATTTTATTTTTGAGACGGAGTTTTGCTCTTGTTGCCCAGGCTGCAGTGCAGTGGCCCGATCTTGGCTCACCATAACCTACCTCCTGCCTCCTGGGCTCAAGTGATTCTCCTGCCTCAGCCTCCCGAGTAGCTGGAATGACAGGCATGCGCCACCATACCCAGCTAATTTTGTATTTTTAGTAGAGATGAGGTTTCTCCATCTTTGTCAGGCTGGTCTCCAACTCCTGACCTCAGGTCATCTCCCTGTCTTGGCCTCCCAAAGTGCTGGGATTACAGGTGTGAGCTACCGTGCCAGGCTTATTTTATTATTATTATTTTTTAAGACAGAATATCAATCTGTTGCCCAGTCTGGAGTGCAGTGGCGCAATCTTGGCTCACTGCAACATCCACCTCCATGGTTCAAGCAATTGTCCTGCGTCCACCTCCTGAGTAGCTGGGATTACAGGTGTGCGCCACCATGTCCAGCTAATTTTTGGATTTTTAGTAGAGATGGGGTTTCACCATGTTGGCCAGGCTGAGTCTCGAACACCTGACCTCAAGTGATCCGCCCACCTTGGCCTTCCAAAGTGCTGGGATTACAGGCGTGAGCCACTGTGCCTGGCCTCTGTATCTGTCTTAATGCCATGACCATACTGTTTTGATTACTACAAGTTTTAGTAAGTTTTGAAATCAGGAAGTGTGAGCCCTCCAACGTGGTTCTTTCTCAAGATTGTTTTGGCTACGCAGGATCCCTTGACATTTAGGAAGAGTTTCTCTATTTCTGCAAAAATTGCTGTGGTAATTTTGGTAAGGGTTGCATTAAATCTGTAGCTCACGTTGGGTAGTGTTGATATCTTAATAAGTCATCCTATCCATGAACACAAGAGGTCTTTTCATTAATGTGTCTTGATTTTCTTCACCCATGTTTTGTAGTTTTCAGTGTATAAATCTTTCGTCTCCTGTTTAAGTGTATTCCTAAGTATTTTATTCTTGTTGGTGCTATTGTGTCCGGAATTGGTGGGTTCTCGGTCTTGCTGACTTCAAGAATGAAGCCACGGACCCTCGCGGTGAGTGTTACAGTTCTTAAAGATGGTGTGTCTGGAGTTTGTTCCTTCAGACGTTCAGATGTGTCTGGAGCTTCTTCCTTCTGGTGGGTTCGTGGTCTCGCTGACAGGAGTGAAGCTGCAGACCTTTGCGTGAGTGTTACAGCGCTTAAAGGTCCCGCACGTCTGGAGTTGTTCGGTCTTCCCGGTGGGTTCATGGTTTCACTGGCTTCAAGAGTAAAGCTGCAGACCTTCCAGGTGAGTGTTACAGCTCATAAAGGCGGCGTGGACCCTAAGAGAGAAAGAACAAAGTTTCCACAGTGCAGAAGCCAACTGAGTGGGTTGCAGTTGGTTGGCTCGGGAAGCCTGCTTTAATTCCCTTATCTGACCCCGCCCCCACTCACATCCTGCTGATTGGTCCATTTTACAGAGAGCTGATTGGTCTGTTTTACAGAGAGCCGACTGGTCCATTTTGACAGGGTGCTGATTGGTGCATTTACTATCCCTGAGCTAGACACAGAGTGCTGATTGGTGCATTTACAATCCTCTAGCTAGACATGAACGTTCTCCAAGTCCCCACTAGATTAGCTAGACACAGAGCATGATTGGTGCTTTTACAAACCTTGAGTTAGACACAGAGTGTTGATTGGTGCATTTTACAATCCTTTAGCTAGACACAGAGTACTAGACAGAAAAGTTCTCCAGTCCCCACCAGACTCTGAAGCCCAGGGGGCTTCACCCCGCGGATCGTGCACTGGGGCCGCAGGTGGAGCTGCCCACCAGTGCTGCGCCCCCTGCACCAGCACTCCTCAGCCCCTGGGCGGTGGAGGGACCTCGTAGAGGTGCTGGTAGGGGAGGCTCCAGCTGCTCCGGAGCCCACCGCGGCGGGGAGGGGGAGGAAGTGGGGGGAGTGGGAAGTGGGTGGGGGGTTAGGGCATGTGGGCTGCAGGTCCGGAGCCCTGCCCCACGGGGAGGCAGCAGAGGCCCGGTGAGAACTCGAGCACAGTGCCAGCGGGCTGGCACTGCTGGGAGACAGAAAGGCAGCGCATCTGCAGCTTCATTCTTGAAGTCAGCGAGACCAAGAACCCACCAATTCTGGACACACTATTATAAATGGATTGTTTTCTTAATTTTTCTGTTAGTTCTTCATTCTTTTTTTAATTTTTACTCAGTGAAAACTGGAAAATATACTGGACAACTTCTAAAAGAGCTGTACCACATTTTTCAACTTTGATGTATAAAAACACAAGAGACTTTTCTGTGATTTTTTATCTTGCAACTTTACTGAATCTATTTATTATTTTTTTCTTTTTAAATACGTATATTTCTTTCTTTTTTCTTTCTTTCTTTCTTTCTTTCTTTTTTTTTTTTTTTTTTTGAGACCGAGTCTTGCTCTGTTGCTGAGGCTGGACTGCAGTGGTGCGATCTCCGCTCACTGCAACCTCCGCCTCCCGGGTTCAAGCAACTCTCCCTGCCTCCGCCTCTGGAGTAGCTGGGATTACAGGCGCCCACCATTGCCCCTGGCCAATTTTTGTATTTTTAGTAGAGACAGAGTTTTGCCATGTTGGATAGGCTGGTCTTGAACTCCTGACCTGAGTTGATCTGCCTGCCTCGGCCTCCTAAAGTGCTGGGGTTACAGGCGTGAGCCACCGTGCCCGGCCTGCTGAATCTATTATTTCTAACAGGTGTGTGTGTGAGTGTGTATGTGTGTAGTCTTCAGGGTTTTCTACATATAAGATCATGTTATAAGAAGAGAGAATTTTACTTCTTCCTTTCTGATTTAGATGAGTTTTATTTCTTTTCCTTGCCTAATTGCTCTCACTGGGACTTCTAGTATTATGTCCAATGGAAGTGGTGAAAATGGGCTCCTTGTCTTGTTTCTGATCTTAGATGAAAACTTTTTACTCTTTTACCATTTAGTATAATGTTAGCTGTGGGGTTTTCATATGTGTCAATGAAGAGTTTTCACTCAGAATACTTCCGACACTAAATATATGGAGTTTTTCCACACCAACAACTAGTTTTCCAACCCTCTGGACACCAACTGGGTGTCCTACAGTTCAGTGCTGACACTGCTTGGAGTTAGTGTAGACCACACAGGCTAAGGGCTCAGTCCTACAAGACCACCCTCATTCCAGACACCAGTCACAGGTCCCAGGTTGCCACCTGTACTTCTGACTAACTGTAGTTGGGTATAAATTGGGAGTTCCTATGACCATCCACCCACATTCAGGTTTGATAGTTTGCTCACAAAACTCAAGAAATGGCTTTACTATTACCAGTTTATTATAAAGAATACAACTCAGAAACAGCCAAATGGAAAAGATGCATAAGACAAGGTATAGGGATGGGATGGGGTTGGTGGTGCTGAGCTTCTTTTTTGGGGGGGGATGGAGTTTCGCTGTTGTCGCCCAGGCTGGAGTGCAATGGCCCGATCTCCGCTCACAGCAACCTCGGGGTCCCGGGGTTCAAGCGATTCTCCTGCCTCAGCCTCCTGAGTAGCTAGGATTTCAGGCGCCCACCACCACGCCCAGCTAATTCTGTGTTTTTAGTAGAGATGGGGTTTCTCCATGTTGGTCAGGTGGGTCTCAAACTCCTGACCTCAGATGATCCACCTGCCTCGGTCTCCCAAAGTGCTGGGATTACAGGCATGAGCCACCGCGCCCGGCCTGGTGGTGCTGAGCTTCTCTATCCTCTCTGGGCGTGCCACCCTCCCAGCACCTTGATGTGTTCACCAATCCAGAAACTCTCTGAGCCCTAGTATTTAGGGGGTTTTATGGAGGTTCCATTAAGTAGGTATGACTGATTAAATCATTGGCCATTGGTAATTGAATCCAATCTCTAGCTCCTCTTCACTTCCCTCAAGTCTGGGGATCAGACTGAAAATTCTAGTCCACTAGTCTAGGTTCCTAGTGGACCTAGTGCTTGGTTCCTCTGGCAATCAGCCCCCATCCTGGAGCTATTTAGGGGCCCACAAACAATCACCTTATTGGCATAAACACAGGTATTGTTGAAAGGGCCTGGTTACGAATAACAAGAGATGCTTCTTTCACCCCTATCACTGGGGAAATTCCAAGGGTTTTGATCCAGGGACAAAGAACAAATATATACATTTCTGATTATCACCTCTTTATTATGCTGTGGTAGTTTCCCTCTATTCCTAGTTTGTTGAGTGTTTTTCTCATGAAGGGTATTGAATTTTGTCCAATTCTGCGTTAGTTGAGAAGATTGTGTGGGTTTTTTTCTATCATTCTGTTAATGAGGTGTATATTACATTGATTGATTTTCATATGTTGAATCATCCTTGCGTTCTGGCAATAAATCCCATATGGTTATCTTGTATAATCCTCTTAATGTGCTCCTGATTTCTGTTTGCTAGTATTTTGTTAAAGACATTGTAAGCAGGCTGGGCATGGTGGCTCATGTCTGTAGGCCAAGGTGGGTGGATCACTTCAGGTCAGGAGTTCAAGACCAGCTTGGTCAACATGGTGAAACCCTGTCTCTACTAAAAATACAAAAATTACCTGGGCATGGTGCATGCCTGTAGTCCCAGCTACTTAAGAGGCTGAGGCCGGAGAATTGCTTCAGTCTGGGAGGTAGAGGCTGTAGTGAGCCAAGACTGAACCACTGGACTCCAGCCCTTGGGTGACAGAGGGAGCCTTCATCTCAAAAAAAAAAAAAAAAAAAAAGACATGTAAGAAGACAGGAGGCCGGGCGCGGTGGCTCAACCCTGTAATCCCAGCACTTTGGGAGGCCGAGACGGGCGGATCACGAGGTCAGGAGATCAAGACCATCCTGGCTAACACCGTGAAACCCCGTCTCTACTAAAAAATACAAAAAACTAGCCGGGCTTGGTGGCGGCGCCTGTAGTCCCAGCTAGTCGGGAGTCTGAGGCAGGAGAATGGCGTGAACCCGGGAGGCGGAGCTTGCAGTGAGCCGAAATCGCGCCACTGCACTCCAGCCTGGGCGACAGAGCGAGACTCCGTCTCAAAAAAAAAAAAAAAAAAAAAAAAAAAAAAAAAAAAGAAGACAGGGAGGGTCTCCAGGGACTATAGGAATTTAATCAACTTGAGCAATCAGCCTTTTTTTCCCCCAAACCCTGTGTGGAATGTGGTCACCTAGTTAGTTTAACACAGCCCCTGACAGACCCTAGCAACTTATAGATGAACCCCAGTTAACTTTCCTCATTACTATGCCAAACTCTGGACACACCCTGGGAGGAGCTATCACTTTATTACCATAATACATGATCTATGTGCTGACATAATGACTCACTGCATCTGTGCAACTGGGACCCTCTCCTCTATGTGCAATGATGCAACCTCTCCCATCTCCATCACCCATCAAACCCTCCTGTCACTTTCCCTCAGGGAGACATTGCTTTGGAGAATGTGCCCAGTGCTCTCTTTATGTGTGCCAAGTAATAAAATTCATATTGATTAAAACCCACACTCTCATGGAGAGTTGTCTGTTACTCGCCAGGTGGATGAACCCTGGTTTTTTTTCTGGGTAACAAATCTTACATCAGTACTCACACCAGGGATATTGGTCTGTGGTTTTATTTTCTTGTATTATCTTTGCATATATATATAAATGAATAAATAAATATATATATTTTTAAGATGAGATCTTGCTCTATCACCCAGGCTGGAGTGCAGTGGCACAATCTTGGCTCACTGCAACCTCTGCCTCCCGGGTTTGATTCTCCTGCCTCAGCCTCCTGAGTAGTTGGGATTACAGGCATACACCACCTTGCCCGGCTAATTTTTGTATTTTTGGTAGAGATGGGGTTTCACCATGTTGAACGGCTGGTCTTGAACTCCTGACTTCAGATGATCCACTCACCATGGCCTCCCAAAGTGCTGGGATTATAGGATTACAGGCGTGAGTCACTGTACCTGGCACTTCTATATATTTCACTACAAGTTTATATAAAAAATAATAACTGTTTAGCAAGCAGTTCATTAAATGCCTGAAAATGTTAACAGCTGATTCTCATGAGCCAATATGAATGGGCTCCAGTATATCTTGGCCAAACTTTGCATGTCTTTTGCAATTTAGGCCACAGTGAACTGAGTCAGTTTCTCATAGTAATAGAACAGGAAATGAAGGGTATACGTGCCTGTAACTTATCTGGCAAAAAACTGAAAAACCAGAACAAACACCAAGCTGTGAATTATTTCCCAAATGCCTATCTGAATGCATCATCTTAACAGCATAAAATTCAGTCCTTTTTACTCAAAGGCATTGTGTACTTTATCTTTTTTTTCCTCTAAACATTGGAGCGAGTGAATACTGTACTTGCATATCTCATTTAATTCTCTCAATAATGAACAATGTGGGTACTATTTTTCTCCCCATTTTAGACACAAGTTTAGGGAAGGTAAGTGACTTACGCAAAATCACACAGCTAGCCAGCGATACAGCCAGGATTTGAACCATAGCTGCCTGGACCTCATCTGATCACACCTTTACACATCTACAATAGCACATGACATAATTAATATTTGTTGAATCAATGTGCCATTTGTCTGTTTATTCATCTATTGCTGCTATTTTCAAACTTTAAAAAAATTGCAGAACACTTGTTGAAAGAATTCTTATGTGGAGCACCAACATATAACACAGATAAAAGTAGATCTGCTCTGCTGAGTATTAGTGAGGGCTGCCTGCCTACCTATCTGTAACATATTATGCATTAATATTCATGAAAAAGGCCGGGCATGGTGGCTCACGTCTGTAATCCCAGCACATTGGGAGGCCAAGGCGGGTGGATCACCTGAGGTCAGGAGTTCGAGATTAACCTGGCCAACATGGTGAAACCTCGTCTCTACTAAAAATACACAAATTAGCCGGGTTTGGTGGCACATGCCTGTAATCCCAGCTACTTGGGAGGCTGAGGCAGGAGAATCACTTGAACCCGGGAGGTGAAGGTTGCAGTGAGCTGAGATTGCACCACTGCACTTTGTAGCCTGGGAGACAGAACCAAACTCCATTTCAAAAAAGAGTAAGAAAAACAAATTCATGGAAAAAACCTTCTAAATTTGGAGTTCAGAAAACAATTTACATCGTTCTTCTGAAAAAATAAAATTTATATCTAGGGCAAAAAGTCACAGTTTGGGAGGTTTTCTGGACTTCTTCTCATGAAATGGACAAAGGTATAACAATGCCAGGAATAACAGAATTAACAGGACCAATTTCTTTAGGAACACAATAGGAATGCAGGTTACCAAGGAAGCTATGCTCAAACCTGTTTCCAGGCTTCTCCACATAGAAGTGGTGGGCTAACGGCACCTTTGGTGTCTGGCAGATACGTGTTTAAATCCTAGCCTGTTAATCACTATCTGACCTTGACTGAATCCCACCTACAGTTATGGTGATAATCCTAGAATCTACTTAAAAGTGTTGTGAGGATTAAATGAGATAATGACTATGCATAGGATCTGTTAAATACTCTGTAAGTGATAGTTATTAGACTAAGTGTCAAGGTTTCTTGGTAACTTATTTCTCATTTTCCCTAAGGTTCTAGTGTTTAAATTGCTCTTTTGTATCAGGTCTTTTGGGTTATTACAACATTGGTAGGGAAGTATATGGAAAGATGGAAATTTTAGAGGCCAAAACCTCCAGTTTTAGCTAAATGCCCTTATTTTAACGTGGACAAAAACTAATTTGTATTTTTTCTGCATCTCACAGTTAGTCTGGTCAGGTAAGAGGATAAA